>NC_045725.1:14004000-14304000 GCF_009834535.1 Camelus ferus
TGGTTTGGGAGAAGCCAGTCTTGCTAAAGAATCTGTCTTTTGTTTCACTGGACACCGTATCTTACAGATGTGTCCATTCTGGCTAGAGAGCTCTGTGGTTAAAATCTCGATTCAGGCAGTTCAAATAAAACTGAGTGTAACTTTTGAAGTTGGTGAATTTTAGATCTTTTTTGGGTCATAGTCGGGGGAGGCCCTGAACTACAGAGAAGAAAGGGGATAGGATTATTCAGACTGCTTCAGTGTTGTGGGCCCACTTGTTTTGGGGGAACAACTGTGCTCAACTGGGGGGGGGGGTGAGTGGGGCAAAGGAGACTGGTAGTTTACAGGAAGGACTTGGTCAGTTAGGTCTTTCTCAACTTCCACAAGCAGCCAAATTAAATACAGGAAGGAATAGAGGCCCCAAGGCTTTGGAAAAGGCTTTGTGAGAGACCAGAAACCACATTTTTATGGAGGACCACTAGTAGGAAAGAAGTCCCCCCAAACACACTGAATATTTCATTTCTGTGGGGAAATCTGGTGATTCATCTTTCCTGCGCATATGTAACCGATTCAGCCTAAAGGTGCATTTAAATAATAATAATTAGCTTGAAGGAGCCTAAAGGGGATATTTACATCTTTGTAGGAGGGCTGCTCCTCCAGTGATGGATGGTGGACCGGGCTGCCCGGGCTGCTGCTAAGGCCGCCGCTCGATTTCTGGGAAGCCAGTGGCGGGGGCGGGGGCGCAGGCAGGTCCGAGCCGCCGGGGTCGCCCAGTTTCCCGTCCTCCTGCAGCAGCCTGGAGGAGTTCAGGGCGAGTGGGAAAGCGCCCGCGGCGGCCGCCGCGCGGTCCCGGCTGCTCCCCTTCTCCGACAACCCTCGGCCCTGGAGGAACCGGCCGCCCCCGACTAAGGGGTCCCCTAGCAGGACCCCGGTTTCCTCGTCTTCCTCCTCGTCGTCCTCTGGGTCCCGAGCTTCCTCCTCCTCTTCCTCGCCCTCGGGGGGCTTGTGGCCTTCCACGTCCACCTCCTGCTCTTCTTCCTCGTCGTCCTCGTCCTCGGAGCTGTCCTCGCTGGGGTAGCTGCAGCTGGTGCCGCCGGGGGACAGAAGGCCTCGGTGGTGCGGCTGCGGGGCCAGCGGGGGCGGTGGGGGCGGGGGCGGCGGCGGGGCCGGGTGGTGGCGCTCTGAACCCGCCTCGTCGTGCTGCGGGGGCAGCAGTAGCAGCGGTGACGGCGGCTGCGGGGGATGGTGGTGGTGGTGGTGGTGCGGGTGGTGGTGGTGATGGTGGTGATGCGCTTGGGCCGAGTGTGGCGCGCCCGCTGACGCCCCGTGCAGCTTGGCCAGGCTTTCTGCGTCGTCCTTGCCGCCCACCGGCCGAAAGGCGCTCGAATGGTGATAGCTGCCTCCGCCGGCTTTGCGCCCCTCCAGGAGGTGCGGGTGGTGGGGCGCCGGCACTCGCGCGCCCACGGGGCCCGCTCCGGTGGCCGCGACCCCGGTCCCGGACACGGCACCCGGGTCGGCCGGCGGCGTGGAGCCCGCGCTGCAGTCCCCGCCGCTGCCGCCCGGGGGCGACTCGAAGAGCGCGTCGCGAGCGCCCGCACCTCCGGCAGGAGGCGGCGGGCCGGAGCCCGGGCCGTTGGCCACGACCGGAGGGGGCTGACCCGGTGGGGGCAGCCGCTTCGGCGCTCGCGCCCGCACCGCCGGGCTCGGCCAGGTCCAGGAAGGCCTGGCGCAGCAGGGCCGGGCTTTCTCCCAGTGCGCAGCCGAGCGCCGAGGGCGGCTGCGGCGGGGGCTGTAGGTATGTGGGCACGGGAAGCCCGCCTGGGGTCCGCGGAGGCCAGAACATGCAGAAGGGCGGGTAGAAGGCGTCCTTGCGGCCCGCGGGCCAGAAGAGGCCCGACAGGCCGGCTTTGGGCGCCGCGCCAGCGCCGCCGGCGCCCCCCAGGGCCTCGGCCGCGGCGCCCGCGTCCTCCTTCTTGTGGCACAAGCCGAAGGCGGCGGCTGCGGCTGGGAAGGTGTAAGGATGCGGGAAGAGCCCGCCGCAGCCGGGGAACTTCTGCAGCACTCCCCCGAACGAGCCCTTGCTGGGCACCGGGATGACCGGGTAGCTGCGCGGGCCTTTGGCGCCAGCCGCTGCGCCCGCGCCCGCGCCGGCGCCAACTCCGGTCACGCAGCCGCCCCCGGCGCCGCCCCCGCCCGCCCCGGCGCCGCCCGAGGCCGCGGCCACCGAGAGGCTGGCGGCAGCAGCTGAAAGACTGGCTGCGGCCACGACGGCCGCCTCCTGCAGCGAGTCTTCGTCGTCGTCGAAGCGCGGTCGCTTGTGATGGGCGTGTGGCGCCCCCGCCAAATCGGCCAGGGGTGGCGGGGGCGGCGGCGGCGGGGGCGCCCCTAGCAGGTGCGGGCCCAGCAGTCCCCCGCCCCCCGCCACGGCAGCCGCCGCTGCCACAGCCGCCGCCTTGACCGAGCTGAGCGGATGGCAGGTGGGGTGCGCGCCCGGCTGGGGCAGCGCGCGCTTTCGGCTCCCGCCGTTGAACATGGCCTTGACGTCCTCCCAGGCGAAGACTAGCTCGTCCTGGGGGCTCTTGTCAGTGAGCTTGAGATGACGGCGCCAAGAATTGAAGTTGGCTGCGTCCGGCTGCGTGTACTTGGCGTCGGGCGTACGGTGGGAGTGAAAGATGAACTTGTTGGGCGAAAAGTACATGTTGCAGTAGCTGCATTTGATGCACTTGGCGCGGGAGCTGTTGTAGCGCGCGGGGATGAAGCTGCCGCGGCAGCCCCAGGCGCACTCGTGGGACACGTCGAAGGCGAAGTTGTCGGGCAGCTTGGGCGGCCTGTTTTCGCCTAGGAACGATTTGCACAAGCGCTCAGCCTCACGCTTAGTGATCATGCCGCAGCGGCGCGATGAGATGGGCATGGCCCCGGCGCGCCTCAGGATCTCCAGCTGCACCGGCGTGCACTGCACGCACGTGATGCCCAGCGCCACTCGGCGGTTGTGGATCTCGTTGTAGCTGAAGTTCTTGAGGAGAGTGTTGGAGATCTGGGCCAGGCACAGGCGCTCCTGCCCGTCGATCACCAACGACACGATGGGAATGCCGTAGAGGATCACCTGGCCCACTTGGTTGGGTTTGAGGTTGGTGTGGCCCGGCCGCGGCTGGCTCAGCGCGTCGGGCTGGAAGGCGCTCGACGGCGATGCCAGTAGGATGTCGTTGGGCCCCGGCAGCGGGCTGGAAGCCATCTCCTCCGCCGCGGAAGCCCGGGTCGAGCCCTCCGGGTCTGTCTTGGAGACTGAAAGGGAAAGGAGAAACCATTGACTAGAGACTTTTCAGTCTACAAAGAGAGGGGTGGGTTGAGTCGCTAACTGACGAATTATAGTAACATCCTTGCTTTGGTTAAGACAAGATTGTCACTGGGCAAAGGGACTAAGTTTCAGACATGAAGAAGTCATCTCTCTTCAATTTCCTCAAGATTGCCCTTTGGAAATGCAGGGATTTGGAAATACTTTTCTTCTGTTCTAAATATCCAAAGTAAATTTTTTAAAAAGTCCATTCCTAAGAAACTCAAGACTTCATCCCTGATTTATAGAAGCCATTAGAATAAAATAGCATGCCTGCTAGAAACTAGGAAGTAATGATGACAGTTGTAACTAATACAGATTATAAAAGTGATGGAAAACTGGGGCTTGACCATTGAAACCCAGATTTTAAAATGAGACCATTCACATTTGCTTGAAAATAGATTGATTTTGGTTAAAAAAAATAAACCCAAACCTTTTAAAAGTAATTTTTGTGGTATCTGTGGTTTCCTTGGGGGAAATTCACTACTGGTTAAGACACAGCTCATTAAGGCAAAACGAAATCACTTCTCCCTCATCTTTGCCATTAGACATTTTGATACTTTAATTAGAAATTTGGGGGAAAGATGGAAAGATGTCCAAAGCTATATACATGATTGCATCAAAATAGGCGTTTCACTTCCAATTTTTCAAAAAGCCACTTGCTAAATTCAGTGGTTCTGGTTCCAGACAGGTCGCTTACAAAGATGAAGTTGTAGACCTGAAGATATTCAAATACTCTTTCTGTCATTTCCATGACAATGAGCAAATAAGAGTGGATGTTAAGCCCAGAAACAGTGCAAAGAAACCCGACAATTCTTGGGGATTATTATTACTGGCCTTTAGAAGGCAGATGTAGTTGTAAGGTGAAGCACTTTCTGTGACATTTCTTTTTCTGATTTATATAGGTATCTCCATACCTTATGGGATTGACGGGGGGGAAGTGCCCCACGGTATAGGTAATTCTTGGGCTAGGTAATCTTTGGGAGCATTGAAAGCAGAAGCCCAGGGTTGGGCCTGCGGTAAAATTCCTATCATCTCCGATCAACGGGATAATATAATGGGGGAAAATACCCAGTAAATTCAAAGTGCAGAAAAAGCAAATGAAAGAAACCTTTGTGAGAACACTGCTAAGTCCAAACAAGCAAAGCGGCTCATTCCCTGAGAAAGCTAAGTGACCTTCGCACAGTCCGGCGGCTGCTGAGACTATCCTTTGCCCTGGAAAATAACCGGTTGCCGTAGCATCGCCACTCTCCGCCAAGTACACTGGAGCTTGTTATTACAAAGATTTCCGTGGGTACACTATCCTACCCGTTTATCCAAATTGTTCT
This sequence comes from Camelus ferus, assembly GCF_009834535.1. Classification (NCBI taxonomy): domain Eukaryota; kingdom Metazoa; phylum Chordata; class Mammalia; order Artiodactyla; family Camelidae; genus Camelus; species Camelus ferus. The sequence continues at coordinate 14,008,639 of NC_045725.1, forward strand.
GTCCTTGCCCTCTCTGGGCCCCTGCGACGCCGACTGACCTGACACCTTCGCCCTTCGAACCCCTGGATCCTCAGCTGTCACTACATTCTGCGGCCTCCAGGAAGGTTGAACAAACCTCGAGGCGATCAACGAGAGGAGAGCTTGGCTTGTCACTTCGGATGGCTCGGAGACAGTATTTCCAAGGGACAGGGTGTTACATGGCACAGAGATACCTGGGCCTGATACAGCCAGCCCTAGCTTTGCCAAACGGCCCTTTCATGCTCATTTTCCTCCCAAATAAGATTCTTGTTATCTTAATAAGACCCTGGGATAAGGGGAACTCTCGCTCCGGTGCAGCGCGCAGCGGGCCTGGCCCGAGTTAGAGACCCGCAGCCTTAGCAGAAGTGTCTCCTATTGCGTGTCCTCCACTTTCAACCCAGTCCCTCCCGGAAACTCCTGTGAGAGCAGAGACACAAATAGGAGGATTTAGGTTGGGGAATTTTTAAGACAGAGTGAGGGGGAGAAGAGACAATTAAAAGTTAGTTGAACTGAGAAAGGAGGCTGGCGAACTTCTCTAGCCGACTTACGAGCCAATGACCTCCAACTTAACTCGCTTGATTCTCAGCCCAGACACTACCGTTGCCCGCCTTTGCCCCTCAATCTAACCCGGAAAAGCCCAGTGCTGGGGATCTCAGGTAGTGAACCGCGAGCCGTGCGCAGAGTCGGGGCCGGCTGGTTCCCGCAGTACCTGGTAACCCCTAGCTGTCTTCACGCGTGTGGCTGCCGGCCCATCTTCCGAGGGCGCTCGGAGACGAAGCATCCAAGCGGGTCCTCGAATCCAGCAGGCGGGACTTCGGAGGGCTCCGCGTGAAGATCCTAGCGCTCGTTGGCGCTAACAGCTCTCGAATCCAGGCGTGGGGGGAGAATGACCGCTTGAATTGCAGCGGGGCGTCCCCTCCACCGCAGAAAAGTGGGGGCGCGCGGAAATCCGCGGCAGGAGAGCCCCAGGTGGAGCGCAGTCTGACGGCGCCTTTCTCTGTCTCTGAACTCGTGTCGGACCGAGGGGACGCCACCCAGCGGGCAAGGTGACGTCACCGTCTCCCTGACACTCCACATTAAAGGGCTGGCATGTTACAGGGAGGGAGGGGGAGAGCGAAAGCGAGAGCGAGCAGCATCGGGATCCTTTCTCAGCAGGCACCAAACCTAACACCTAACCAACCCGTAACTGACAACCACCTCTCCAACCCCGGAGCAAACGCAGCAGTGGTGCTGGACCCGCAGATCTGATTTAGGAGTGGAAAGCCATATAGTCTGTGTGCATCCCAGGGACCTGGATCCTGGAGGCCCGGATTCTAGAAGGATGCCTCTAAATTGACTGTATCCCTGCCCGTTATTGTCTCCTCCTCTCTTTTCTCCGAGCCACCCTCCTTCATGAATGGTCCCTCAGGTACGCGTTGCAAACCAGTAGCCTCACTGCGCGCCCGAGGATATAGGAAGCACAGTTAGCCCGAGAAAAGAATAGTGTCAGCGTCTCCTTTGAAACACTGTAAAATGAGGAAGAAAAGGAGGGGGGAGGGAGAGTGTTTCTGCATAGAGTGTCCAATCTAAAAACTTCGAAAGAAGCACGGAGAGTGTCCTCACCTTTGAATATACATTTGCCTTTTTAGGACAAGATACAGAGTAGCATTCTCTGTTTTGGAAAGTGTTCCATTAAATGGGGATCCCAATGAGTGCATGTGTGCATCATTTAACAACTTCATTCAGAATAGTTCTCTAATCCATTTTATAAAACCCATGCAGGCCACCTTAGCACAAAGAAAAGATGAGACAGGAAAGTAGGGAGGCTGACAACCTGGACCCGCACTTGAGCAAGATGCCAGTGCTCCCAGAGAGAGAAATTTCTCGGGGAAATATGTAGATGCATGCCCTTAAAAAAAAAGGAGATAATAATAATAATAATAATAATAATAATAATAATAATAATAATAATAATAATAGTAAAATGAAGATAACTAGGATGGGGAAGGACCATTTCCCATAGCTTCCCCCAAGGCACACACTGCAATATAGAGAAGGGTCCATATATTGCTTCTTAATTGATCAGCTATTGGGAGTCAAAATGACCATCCCTAGTTTATCAGAAAGAGGAGAAGCTGCCTATTTAGAGGACATTCTAAGAAGAATACCTACAGGGGGTGGGGTTGGGCAATCCTTCAAGTTTTTCCTTTACTATCAGAGCTGAATTTTCGATTGCTGTCTGGTGAAACACACAGGCTTAGAGCTGGGCAGTCACATTGTGGAAATGATCGAACCAACAACCTCCACTAACCTGGAAGCCCAACCAGACTCCATCATAGCATCAACAACAAACCATCGCTAAATTCAAGTGAGAGTGTGAACTCTTAGGACTTCATTAAAGGTCAGTAAAATCAAGGAGAGTTAATTGAACAGAAAAGTGAGGGATGCAGGAATTGTGGCTGTTTTAAATTAATATGCACAGAACACAGTTTCAGAGCCATAAAAATTGTAAATATTTGTTTGGGCATAAGTTTCAAAAGGCAGTGAAAAAATATTTCATCCATCTCTTAGTTCCTTAAGGCATTAACTGCACAAATTAGGCTCTGTCCTAAGGGGCTGAAGTCAACTGAACGCTCCCTCCCCAGTGCCCTCCAAGCCTCCCATCCCAAAAGAAGGAAAACTCAGACTATGTCTGCTCTGTCCATTTGTGTTTTCATTCACAACCCCTTCCTGCAGAAGGTTGAAGGCTGCCACTCTTCTGAAGATTCCAGGATCTGGCCTGGTTCTTCCCAACTTCCCTGCCTCCTCTCTGAGGCCAGGCACTCCCACAAAGGGAGGTCCCAACTTGCTCACAGTTTCTAGAGCTAGGGCTGCTGCAAAGAAAACATGAGCTGCATGGAAAGAAAGCCTGAAAATGGGGCAGATTTTAAGACGGAAAATGGGGAGAAACAAAAAGTCTTATCACCTCACTAAGGTACCACAGGGAAATGTGTGCTCGCTGCCTAACAAGCACCAGAGTCTTCATTTTTTATTGTGCTGTTCCTATCTTTGCCCCCCAAAGGCTCCTCTTCCCCTTACAGATCCCTATTAAAAAAAAAAAGAAAGAAAAGGTCTTCAAAATATATATATATTTGAAAAGAAACAGGATTAATCTTTGCCTTTCTTCCCATCCTTGGTTACCCTGAGGACTGAATCAACACCTGGGTGGTACCTGTAACCACCTCCTTACCTCATCTTTAAACATAAACATTTATACATTACTTTCAGGGCTTACTGCCATACAAACCTGTGGCTTTATATTAATGCAAAAAAGTTTCACTGGAAAGAGAAGTGTGTGATGTTAGGTTAAGTACTTTTGTACAAATAATTCTAAAAATAACACAATAATTTATTTCCCCAGGGAGTCTGGGGTACCTGTTTGAGCTGTCAGGCCAATTATACTTTTTGGAAGGTGAAGGTGGAGAACAATTGTTCAAAGCCAGACTCAGTGCTCCAGCAAATCTTCATTGTGAGTCTGGAGCTGGACTTCAGAATTACAGCCTGTTTATATGTTCTGAGTCTTTGAGCAACTTTCTGCCACTCACCATCTCTCTGATTCTTTGCTTTCTCTTCAGTTTGAGCAAGTCTCCTGATGGTTCTCCACCACCCTTGCATTTTCCTCTTGCAGACCGGGGGCGCCTGATCCTTGTCAGTCCCTGTCTATTCTCTGAGACCCTGGCAGGCTCAGGAGGGAGCAGGCGGTGGCGGGAGACAGCGGGTAGGGGCCGAGTTAATCAATGCTTTCCTATTCGAGCTGACATGCATTTTACACGTCGGGACTCTCCTCAGCCAGCTAATTGATTCAAATTGTTTTATTGGTTAAACTGGTGTCACCCGTTTGCATGATCTATCACCGCACGGAGGAGAGCATTTCCACTCTCATCTCCGTTCCGGGCGGCTGCGGTTCACCCAGGCCAGGGACAGGTAAAGAAGCCCAGATACCGGACCCAAAGGAAAACCACAAACCGAGCTGCCCTCCTCGGAACTGGAGAAGTGACGCCTCCGTGCAGGCGCACGCGGCCGGCGCGGCAGCGTAGATGGAGGTTTCCAGCTACAGCTTTTAACAACTGGTGAAGCGAATCCAAACCTGTCCGGGCCTCCTCTACTTCGGAAACAGGCTGTTTTCCGAAAGGCGGCGTTGGATCCTGGGGGTTCGAGGCCAAAGCAGAGGCAGGAGCTGTCCGCGGTGCTGACGCGAATGCAGCGCTCCGAGGCGTAGCAGATCCTACTGCGTTCAAGGCCCTTCCGAAGAAGCCTCCCAGCCTGTGATCATCGGAGTCCTAGATTCGGCTCTGGGCTCGAGCATGGCCTTGTAGACTTCAGAGGCAGGCAAAGGGCGACTCAGAGACGCACACACCCTACGTCTGCCACATCTGCCCCATCTCAAAGGACTAAGAAATCCAGCCACTCCCCAGCCCCACTCCTGTGTTTTGCATTGACCTGAAAGGAAGATAAAGGCCTTGATATAAATTCAATAAATCAGAAACACCAGATATTCCCTCTTCTCCTACTCCCAGACTGGTTATCGGAGAACCCCTGACGGTTAAAGATCAAAGAAAAGCTTCCATCTCTCTCACATGTTCCCTCTTTCCCCATCCTCAGCTGTTAGGCAGAAATATTCCTGTTTCTGTGCCCCTGTCAGAGATGTTCTTGGCATTGGTATTTTTCCATCAGGTAGTGCAAGAAATGGTTTCCTTGTTAGTTCCAAGTTTGCAGAAGGAGATCTGCATGGCCTTAAGAGAAACTGGAATACTGGCAGGGACAGAATAATTCTGGTGTATCAGAAAGTACAGGAGATTTAGTTAGATTGAAATTGGGTACAAATTTCTCCTCAATCACTTACTAGTTGTGGAATTTTGCTTTGATACCTAACCTCCCAAAGCCCCAGTTTCTTCATCTGCAAAATGAGGAGATTGGTATGTAACCCACAGGGGTGTTGTGAGAATTAAATAAGATAATAGATGTAAAGTGCTTGGCACACAGTAGTCATTTAATACATGCTAGCTTTAAAAGCATCTTCCTTGGAGAATGAAAACAAGAGTTGGGCCTGCACGGTTACAGGAAAGGTTCAAAGTCTTTAATAGCTCCAGAATAAAAGACATCAAGGGCATTTTAGTTTCATGGTGAGCAGAGAAGGAACCACATTCCCTGGAGGAACCTTAGTCCTTTTCATTAAAACTTTATCCTGCTTCTAATTGGTCTAGTGTTTATTTTGTATACAGGTGGCCAGAACCTTAGCTACTGTTTGCTTAACCCACTTAAAATAAATTGATAATAAAAATTAGCAATAGTAATGGCCGTAATGATAATGATTGCTGGTAGCTCTCAATTCTCTCTTTCTATGCAAAAGAGCTTTCTGCAGCTTGGCAAAGCCAGCTTAGACTCCCTGGGTTTTCCTCCATTGCTCTGGCTGGAGTTACATGAAGCAAACCAGGGACCAGGAGCAAACCAAAATTCACTCATCATGGAAGTCGTAGAAGAAATGAGCAGGGCCTTTGAGCCTTCTCTAAAATATTGTCCATAAACAGGGACCCTTTCCCTGGGGCCAGAGTATCCCAAGAGGAGTACAGTGAGAGCACAAACCTAAAAAAAATCTAAACCAGAATTGAGGAAGGAAAGGGAAAATGAACACATTTTGCAGGAACTGTATCCCTGGCTCAAGTAATCCCATGAGTTCCCCCTGTACCAGTGACTATGGGAATCAGTGAGATTCTTTTTCACCCTTCAAACAAACACCTTTGTAAGAAATAGAGACTGTAGAAGAAGGAACCAAGACTGAATTCCCCTTAATCAGAGGAAACCATTCTCACAAGAAAACTTGCCTTTGGGTAAGTGGCAGAGAAAGCTCTTACCCTACCAGTTCACAGAGGCCAGGGACTAATGGAAACATTTGCTATTGGACTTTCATTTTTATAACAGAACTCACATTTCTTGGCAAGTCCTCTTAAGCTTGTAAACACAGTAAAGTACACATATGTGCACACAGTTTACATGAAGTAATAAAATCGAGAATGGAACATGAATTTGGTGTACCTGGTGGTTACTTAGCAAATATTAGTTGACCAAGATAAAATTCAAAGGAACACAAAATACCTGAGGACACACATAAGCCCATGGATGCATACTACCTGAACACACCTGCAAATGTGCATCAAAGGGAGACATTGTCATAGGAATAGCCCACTAGTCTGTCTCCCTTCCCTCTCTTCTCCTTTCTCTTTCTGTGAATGCATACACATATGTACCCGCCCCCCTCCACTTCCCCCCTCCCTATACTGGGAAGGAGGGGGTCCTTTGAAATGGAGGTGGTCCCAGCTGGAAAACCCCAGAGCTCATTTAGATCACATCACTTCAGGCTTTTGTCTCTGCTCCTGAATAACCTAGGCCGCTACAACAAAAGGATAGGCATCTACATGGAGTTTTCATTGGCAAAGATGCATCTCAAAGATGCTGCTATAATAATGAATAACAAGGCAAGATGCTTGCCTTTTTTGATTGCCACTCCTAAAGAAGGGAGAGGAGAAAAGGAGAGAAAAGGAAAAGGAGAAAGTGGAGCAAGAAATAGAGATTGTGGGAGAGAAAAACTAAGGCAAGTATTTGGGTAGATTTATGCAAAAGAGTCTTTAATTGTATGAAGACTCCAACTACCACCAAGAACAAGAAATGTGGTTTGAGGCTTTTATATATATATAATAACCAACTCTTTTGTTTCAGGGAAGCAATTGAAGAAGTAACTGAGGCTGAGGATGCAGAAAGGGTGTGGAGCAGCATCTTTTAAAGCTTGGAAAGGGGAGATAGAGGAGTGGGAGTAGGGGGAGGGGCTGCAGATTGTCTGTTGACATGTCACAAGAGAGAAAATGACATAGATATACATTTAACATTTCCCCAGCTGACACTGGTGGAAAGAACATTGGATTTTATTTCCTGGGGAAATAAAGGCATTTTCCCCCTCTTCCCTGTTCTCTTTCCCCCTCGCACCCCTCATTTGAAAATCCTCTACTTTGCCATCAAGCTTGATCCCATTAGCTAGTACATTATTAAACTATCATGTGCTCTTTGGCTGTCCAATAAGCAACATGCCTTCAGCATTCCTCCTGCCTGCAGTCGTTGGCTCAGTGGTAGCAAAAGGTGAAATTAGATATTAGCAAAATAAATCCCAGGGAAGAGGGGGTTATAAATCTGAGTCATTGATTTTTTTTCTCTCTGAAAAAATAGCAACCAGTGAATATTCAGAAAGAATATTGAGAGGGTTTTTTTTTTTCTATTTTTGTGTATTTAAAACTACTTTTTTAAGCAAAAAGTCTTTCCCTCATGAGGTTAGGTGTTCAAAGTAAAAGCATAGCTAACCTGATCAAAGGCAATAACCAATCCCAAACTTTTTCAAGATGCATTATGGTATCATCGACAAACTCTTAATGTTGGCAAATAATTAAATTTTCCATCTTTTAGAACTGTGTAACCTTGGGTGTCTTAGAAACAAATTGTACAAACAAACCATGGAGATGAGCACTGAGGGTTTCAGAGGAGATATAATGAACCAACTTTAATTACTAACTTGAAATTAAAAATGTAATATACAGATTTAAATTTATTTTCACCTAAATTGTGTATAAAATTATATGGCTTTTGCAGGCTAAGAAATGCTTTGTAACCAGCCATGCTACTAAAAAGTCTGAAGTAGTTTCCAAAACCGAGTTCCCAGACTCACACAGTAATAATGATACATTTATCATTACTGATGACCACCTACTGGGTAATTATTGCTTTGTTACTACTATTACAATCAAGAGATTTCTTTATTTACTGTTAACATTCACTTAAAACTGAATGTTAATGACTGTTCTGAATTCACCAAAGAGAGTTTTCTGTTATATTTCAGAAGTACTTACGTTTTGGTTCAGAAATGGAAAACCATATTATAACAGAATGAAAGGCTGGATGAGAGCTTGGCTCTCACCCTCTCTTGAGAATGAAAACGGCATTCTGAGGAATTCTGGAGCAAAACTTTCCAGCTCAGAGTTGCAAAAGGTTAACATAATGCAACCACTTGACTTGTGCTAATTATGTAAGTATTTTATTACAGGAGATTCATTCATTATTGATACTTGTTTGCAGTAACTTCCTGCTTGGGGGAGTTATATTTTATATGAGAAGTAAACAACCCATGGCTCCAGGGTTGGCCTCCTCTCCCCCAGATCTGATTTCCTCCCACCCCGTTGTCTAATTTCATAACCCTAGTGGGTTGTTGTGTCCCTAATGAGGCACAGAGACAATTCCCTAAAATCATCCTATTCACTCTCTGTTTCCCTTCCCCATTCAGAACTGCACAGTTCTTAGAAAGGTAAGAGTTCAGGGTTTGGAGAGTATTGGGGTGAAGATGAAATGGGAGGGAAAATGAAGCTGGTTTTAGTGTCTTTTTAAAGAAAAATTTTTACATCACAAAGACAAGAGAAAATTTTCATTAAAAAATCTAGGCTCCTTGAGGCTTGGCCACTAACCTTCCTCTTTGGAAGCTACTCTCTGCTCCTGCCCAGAAAAGTCAGGCTGGCCTTTGTTATATCCAGAGCTGGTCTTTAGGGAAGAGGGGTTGGTGGAAACTGTTAACCAATGAAAAGGCTACAAAGAGGCTCCTGCCTATCTCTAAGTCAGAACCCAACCTCACAGCCAGCGGTGGTTGCTGCAGACTACAATATTTTCTTCCCAGGGCCCATGCCAAATTGCACCAGGAAAGGACGTAGCTTTGCTTGTGGGTTGGACTCAGTGAGGCTCTGTGAAGGACTGTGCTGGCTGCTTGGCTAAGTTTCACTCTGAAAGCATGCACTGGCCATCTGAGCCTGGCCATCTGGTGAGAGGCCAGTGTTTCCTAAAGAGGCCAAAATGTTCTGCCATAGGCTTCCTACCTAGAAGTAAGGGTTTCCTCTTGGGCTTTCTTCTAGGTTCTGAGACCCCTGCCAAAGAGTCTCAGTTCAGAGCTGAGATGGACACAAGGTGCCAGAGGTCAGCATGCTTAAGCCCCTCAAAGGAAGTCAGGAAATGGAGATGATGGAGGAGCAGTGGAAGAGCATGGAGCAGTGTGTGTGTGTGTGTGTGTGTGTGTGTGTGTGTGTGTGTACTACCCTGTTCTTTAAGGGTCTGGCGAGGGAAGATGGGAACCAGCTGGAGGCTGGAGTCCCAAAACTTGGGGCCAGTTTGAAAAGAATGAAATGGTATGGTCTGGGATGGAATGAGGAGGGTGGCTTTGGGGAAGTGCTTACAAATTGGGATTGGGCAGGACTTGCTACAGGCCTGGGTAGAAATAACAGAACTCAAGGCCTAGGTTCACTCCTGGGCCACTGCTATCTATCCCAGAACGTCTGTACTTTGGACATGGGAGTGACAGATGGCTAGAGGATGACTGGACGTTCAGAGGGCTCTGGAAAGATGAGTCCTGGGTAGAGGAAAGGGAATGGGTAAAGTACTGAGAATGGGTCTTGGATAGGTGATCTGGCTTGGTCAGCATAACCCTCCAGTCCCCTGGGCGCTTCGCTTCCCTGCTTTTACCCCACGCCTGGGTGGAACCGCTCTGCTGTGATCTACGGAGGAATGCCGTTCCCAGCAAGGCTTACTTAATGGTCCTTTAACAAACTCTTCGATCTTTCTTTGGCCGCTCTGGCTCTCTCCTCCCTCCTCCTTCTTCCTTTCTCCACTGCCTCCATCAGTTATTTATGACCAGCGTTAATTATTCACGAAAACAGAAAACTCCAGCTTTGGGAACTTTTCTAGGAGCGTTTGGGGATTTCTCCGTTTCCCGCCTCCAGGCAGGCTTGAGTCTTGGGGATTTTCGGGGACTCTGGTCGGATCCTGCTTTGAAGTGGGGAAAGGGAAGCTCAATGGTTGAGCCAGAGGTGGGTTGGGAGAAGAGGGGAAGGGGAAGAGTGTACCCTTCGTCCTGGTCAGCTCCTGCCTCTGCTCGCGGAGTGTAAACTCCCAGGATCCGAAAGTTACTAGGCGCTCTCGAGGGAGTCGCTGTCCCGGATTGGAGGTGCTGAAACAGCGGGTGGGAACTGGGGTTGCGGGCTGCTGGGGTGTGGGCGCGAAGACGTGGTCGCAATCCCAGGAGGGTAACCTCTTTCCAGAGCTTCTCCAAAAAGTCTCGTTAGCCTTCTCTCTCTGTCTCTCTCTATACTGTCCCCCTCCCTCCCACCACACGCACAAGTGACACTAGAAGGCTGTAACCAAAGATTAATTGCCTTAATCAAATCGACCCGCCCTCTGCAATTAATCTTTTAGCAACAAATTAGAGACAATTTACCTCAACCTCTCGGGTCAGGCGGAGAAAGGAGGTGGGATGGACAGGGTGGGAGAGTTTGACAAAATCCACAAACGGTGCGGGGTTGGCTCTTGGGAATGGGTGTGAGTTTAAAGTGGGAGGGGAGGAGGTAGGGGTCAGTTGTGGGGTTGTGGCAGGGGTCAGAATTTCCTGGAGTCTCTTTCAACCCAGTTTTCTGCAAAGGAGAGGAGGCCAAGTGCGGAGGGCTAAGCCACTTACCTATCTGCGCCGCCCTCGCGGTCTTCAGCCCTCCGCGCTCAGTCCACCCCGCCTGAGCCGCGGCTCCACCGCCGCTCTCTGCCTCCCGCGGCGCCTGCCTCTTCCCCGTGCGGAATCCGCTGCCGCCGCCCGCCGCCCACTGTCCTCCGCACTCCAGCTCGCAGTCGGGTCTTCCACCACGACTCTGTCCTGTCCCGACTCTCCCCTTCTCTGTGGTCTCCCGCAGACACCCTGTATTTCCCAGTCCCCTCCTGGGCAAGTTCGTAAGTTTGGGGTGAGGGTCGCTCTCCTCGAAACCAGCTTCTCCGCTTAGCTTGCTCAGATCCGCACCCCCCACTCCCCAGCCCAGACCTAGGTCTCTGACGCCGCCTGTTGGTCAGGCAGGGCAGGGCAAGGAAAGGAGCGCTGCGCCAACTCCAGCCCCCCCCCCCCCCGACGCCCAACACCCTTCCACGCCCACTGATACACACAGAAGGGAAAAGAGGCGAGGGTTGGAGGCCTGATAATTGGAGTGGGGCCAGGGGCAAGAGAGAGCGATTTGCTTTCGGGGAGTGCAGCCCGGGCAGGCAGCTTGGGCTCCCTGCCAGCGGAAGAGTTATCCCAGAGCGCGCAGGTGCGCTTCTCTGGTGCTGCCCGCGGGCGGCACACTAAAAGGCGGCATCCTTCCGCCAGCCCCCCGGGGAAAGACCACCTGAGGTGAGGTCGAGGTGGGGGGAGGGCAGAGTCCATAGGGAGCGCTGGTCCCGGGCATCCATTGTGCGTCTTCAGAACGCGGAGGTTGGAGGTTGGGGGTGCGCTGGGAAAACTGGAGAAAGGAGAATGAGTTCTCAGCACCACCACCAGGGAGTAAAGCTTTAGGGACAAACTCATATGCTGCTTTTAAAAGAAAAGTTAGCAGAGTCCATCTCATTATGAGTGTTAAACGCGTGGAGGGGCAAGCGCCTGCTAGAGGGTTCATTCGGAGTCCAGCACTCTGGCTGGCAATGGTGTGGATAAGGGCCGAGTTTGGGAGTCCTGTGGTGTTACAAAGGCAGCCTTTCTGGCTCCGGTCTGGTCCCTCCCTTTGCAAATTCCCAAGAGCCAGCAGCGCTCATCGGGTCACTCTACGCTTGGAACTTTGGGAAGCCTCGGTCTAGCCCTGACTCCACCGAGATATCCGCGGAATGGAGGCTGTTCCCCAGCTTCCCCGACCCCGCCTTTCTCACCCTGTCTTTTTCATTGAAAGAATGGATGGACTGTTTTCCCGCTACCCCCTCCTTGTCTAATAAACGCTTCCCATAGATTATTCGACGCAGAGAAGGAAGGCGGCTGCTTAAAAAACAAAAAGCCATAGCCCTAATGAGTTCAATTACAATGTGGTAAACACATTGCCTCTACGCTTTAATTAAGCCTGCTGCCCAATTTTAACTCATTAGTAATTCATTAAGAGACAGCCCGGTGCTGGCGGGTGGAAGGCACCGCAGACCGACTGTGCGCCACGGAGTCCACAAGCGCGCAAGGCGCCGCCGGCCCTAGCGCTGCGTGTGAGCGAGTCAGGTTTGCGACCCAGTGACTTCGATACCTAAGAAAACTAGCCTCCCTTCTCCTAGATGCACGGGCTCGAGTTCCTCGGGTTTGAAAAAGGGTTTGGAAACCTGTTGGGTGGGTGATGGTGGTGTGAGGCTGGGCCACAGTGGGGAGAAAGTCTCCGGATTAAATGCACCTTTCATCCCCAAAGTCAAATCTAATTTCCGGGTGCCATGCACCCTCCTTCTTGCGTCTTTCATTTTGTACTAGCTTCTGGAGAAAAATCTAGGTCCAGACTTGGCGCCCAGCTCTGGCTATCCGCTGCAAGCTTCAGGACCCTCTGCCCCGCAGGAAGCTTAGATATAAATCAAACGGCGATTTTTTCTTTTCGGGGGTGGGATGGGAGAATTGGAGGTAGGGGGAGGAGACTGTTGATCAGAGAAGTGGTTATCTGAATGGGGAACTCAGACCTCTTCTTTTCCCTCTTCCGAGCTCTACTCCACTGCCTGGGAGCAAGGCTGGGGTTATGGCACATTTGGAATTTCGTCAGTTGAGACTGGCCCGCTTTATGGAAAAGAAATGGAGACAGCCAGGTGCAGAGGCAACGAGAGAACTCTTATGGTTTTTCCATTTAATAATCGAGGGACAGAGTGCAATCCACTTAAACTCGAGTCGTCCCCCTCTCCTCCAGCCCCCATTGGAAGAAAGGCACTGAGTGTTCTGAGCTTCTTACGGTTTGGATAGGTCCCTAGGCTCCAGCGTGGGATTTACAAAGAGAAGGGAAGGGCCAGTGTTAAGGGATGAGGCTTTGGTTTAGAAAAGCATCTTTCGCCCCCACTTCGTACCCTAGCTGTGGGCGCGTTCTTTCCCTGGGGGGAAGAGTTTGGCTGCCCGCCGCGGCCTACAGCGCCCGGTATGTAGGAACTTGCCCCGCCGGGCAGTGGCCGTCCGGGTTCCGCCTTCTATAGGCGGATGGGGACTCCCCAAGCTGTCTGTGTGGACCCTTTGGCCCTGCCCTCTGGGCCTCGAGGAAATGCCTGGGGCTGTTTGCCCTCTATATCTTCTCAGGGTTGCCAGTGCCTCTGCAGGCGCCGGGCCATTCCCGTCCCTCTTGTAGGTGGCAACTCTCGGAAGCCTGTGGATAGATTGGATGTCTTCTCCGCGGAGGGTATTGGATCCCGCAGCTCGGCAGGATCGTCCCCAAGAAGCGCAGGGTGCATGGCTCGCGTACGGTGACTAGCTTCTGTGCGGTTCGGAAGTTTAGGAGGACAGAGGATAATGCCTTTAACTTTCAGTCTACCCACCCCTTCCTTCTCAGCCTGGAGACAGGAAATGCGGGACCAGATAGGGGGTCGTGCCGGGCGTCGCCCTCCCTGGGTTCCCCGGAGTCGGCTGGGGAGAAACTCTGGCCCAGGGCGGTCTCCGCACTCTCTCCTCTGTAATTCGCGGTGGACCGGTCAGAAAGGGAGAAGGCGGGGCGGGGAGCTCAGAGGCGCGGACCTAGGTCCCTGATCCAAGGCTCAGCGTTGCTTGCTGCTGCTTCTCGCGGCACCGTGCAGCCTTCGCCCTCCTCCCGCTGCTGGGCCCTGCGGCAACAGCGCCTTCTCGTGCTCCAAGGATTGGCGGTGCAGGGGTTGGTTGGAGTGCTTTGAAAATATAAAAGTCAGACCCCTACCCTAGGAGATCAGGGCGCCTAAAATGAAGGAGGGCAGCGATGGGATCAGAAATGCCTGTAAGTTGACAGCCTCGCAGGACACAGGACCCTTTCTCGGGATTTCTGGGTTTGGAATCCAGTTAGGTGTCTGCCGGGGAGCTCCACGACTCTCATCCAGTGAAGGCGTTTTTATACACTACGGGGAGAGGGGTGGGGAAAGTTGCTGGGGCAAACATTTCGGAAAGGTCCCTCGTGCCCGATGTTAATTACAACTGAAATAGATTTTCTTCCTTCATTTTTCCTTCCCTAATGCAAGCACAGTGGGGTAGGATACAATTCATTTCTGTTGACTGTGGGGTAAGTAAGTATGTTTTTGGATTACCAAGAACTGACTGCTGGGGGAAGATGGTTGCTGACAGTATCAGATGGAGATTTTAGAACTGGCTCTGGGACAAGGAGGTGGCCATGTCAAGTTCTTTTATCCACATTTTACTTCAAATAGCCCCTGCTGTCTTCTGACCTGCAATATTGAGAACAAGGGTGAAGGAGGTCAGTTTAGGGAGCACACCTACTAGGGATTTGCCTGGGTTAGCTTACGCCAACGTTTTGGTTTCATGCAATTTGCCTTCCTTTTATTTCTTTTGCAGTCTTCCATAGTACCAGCTACTGTGAGGATATACCCTTAGATATCAACTCTTTGTTTAGATGCTACAGATGATTTTAGGTTTTTTGAAGGGTGTCAATGGTGGCAGAGTTATCACCCCATAGTTTAGGTCTATAAATTGAGAGAAAAAAGGGGGAAATTTGTTTGTCCCCAATAAGCAGGCTAGTAACTGTTTACCAGCCTGGCTTAACAGGGACTGAGGGAGCCTGGGCACTTGCTTAAGAAAGGCAAGACTTAAGACAGAGCTGGGAGGTTCTGTAGGAGAAGCGTTATGAGACTCACCGTAGTAGTAACACAGGAAGTCTACTGACTCATGTTTGAGATATTTTTTGAGGAGGAGGAAAAACGTGTCCATGATTAAAATACTTTCCATGTGCCAGGCATATAAGAAGCAGCTTAATTACATGCTTTTGTTTAGTCCTGGAGTGGTTCCCACGAGCTAGGTATTGTTGTCTACATTTCACAGATTATGAAAACTGAGGCTCAGAGAGGGTAATTTTTCTCAAGGCCACACAGCAGGTAAGTGGCAAAACCAGAATTCAAGTGTATCTCTCTTTGGATCCCAAATGTGCTCTGAATCAATAAGCCAGACCATGTACTATTTTATATATGCCACACCATTTTGATCCTTCTAAGAGTTTCATTAAATATGGCCTGCTAGTCCCATTTGACAGGTAATAGAGTCAGAGTCCTTAGACCGTGGTGCTGAAATGTGAGTGTGGCCCACTCTTAGGGACTAATTCTGTCAGCCAGCTTGGGATGGGGCCTGGATCTCAGCAGGTGATTCTGAATCTGGTCTTCAGGGAGTGTTATTTTAAGAGACAAGGCCATAGAGGTTGGTAACTTGCTCAAGGTCTTTAGGATTGGGCCAAACTCGTACTAGACCTCTGTCCTCCTCTCCTCTCCATCAAGGTCTTAGTGGAAGGTGATGACTTCTTTATTGAAATTCTCATTGTTAGAACCCAGAGGCGGGGATGAGAGAGAAGTTTGTGGCTCTGGCGTGCACCCACCAGAAACTTCTTTCTTCCTCAACAGCAGGTTGTCCTTCTCTTGGACCTCCCAGAAGCCACCAGCCTTCATGGAGGTCAGTGTCCTGAAGTTACTTAAGATCACCCACCTGGAGGGGCATGTCCAGCCCAGCTGGAGGGAGAGATTCAGGCACTCCAAGGAGCCACGGCTGCCCTACCTCTGGGACTCAGCTGCACCCTCCACAGGAAATAATGAATAGAGAGGGATGAACCACAGACACGGACTTGCCTTTATCCACAAGGGTGTGGCTTGGAAGGGGGTGGGAAGCATGGTCAAAGAGGACAAATATCTGGACCCAACTGACACTTACAATTTAAGAGAAACTCTCAGTCAGGGGCTGTAGAAATGGGTATCTGACCTGGTTTATCCTGAAAGGTTCAGATTTTCCCTCTAGGTGTGTGTGTGTGCCCTAAAGTACCCAGAGCCAAATGCATGGAAGCAGATGGGCCTATAACAAGTTACCATAGACTGGGCGGCTTATAAACAACAGAAATTGATTTCTCACAGTTCTAGGGGCAGGGAAGTCCACGATCAACGTGCCAGCACGGACTGGTGAGGGTACTCTTCCTGGTTCACAGCTGGCACCTTTTTGTTGTGCCCTCACACAGTGGGAAGGGCTGAAGAGCTCTCTGGATCCTCTTTTATAAGGCACTAGCCCCATTCATGAGGGTTCCACCCTCATGACTAAAGCACCTTCCAAAGTCCCCACCTCCACAAATATCATCACCTTTGCAGGGAAAGGGTCAAGGTTTTGGCATATGAATTCTGGGGTGACACAAACATCAGACCATAGCACTGTCCTGTGATATATCATATGTTTGCAATATGCATGAAATAATTAGACCCATTGATTGACTGATTGATTGATTGACTGAAGTAGAGTCAGCTTACAATGCTGTGTCAATTTCTGGTGTACAGCATAATGTTTCAGTCATAATACACATACGTATATTCCTTTTCATATTCTTTTTCCTTATAGGTTACTACAACATACTGAATATAGTTCCCTGTGCTATGTACGGTAGAAACTTGTTGTTTATTTTATATATAGGAGTTAGTATCTGCAAATTTCAAACTTCCAACTTATCCCTTCTCACCTCCTTTGTCCTGTGGTAACTGTAGGTTTGTTTTCTATGTCTGTGAGTCTGTTTTATAAATAAAGTCATTTGTGTCTTTTCCACTTAGATTCCACATATGAGTGATATCATATGGGTTTCTTCTTTCTCCTTCTGGCTTGCTTCACTTAGAATGATCATCTCCAAGTCCATCCATGTTGCTACAAATGGGTTTATTTTATTCTTTTTTATGGCTGAGTAATATTCCATTGTATAAATATACCACAACTTCCTTATCCAGTTGTCTGTCAATGGACATTTAGGTTGTTTCCATGTCTTGGCTAGTGCATATAGAGCTGCTATGAACATTGGGGTGCATGTATCTTTTCAAATTAGAGTTTCTTCCAGATATATGCCCAGGAGTGGGATTGCTGAATCATAGACACATGTAGTTTTAATAGCACATTATTAACTCTAAATGGAGTTCTCATCTGCCCCGCCTTTTGAATGACACACGTTCTGTATTTACCTGGTTATCCCAGCAGCAGAAACAGAAATGTATCTAATATAATGAAAGGGCCAGATGTCACTCTTCCATTATTATGTCATATGGTGTGAAATTATTTGATAATTAAGCTACTCTACTGCAATAGGGCACTTGAAGGAAGGGCTGATATAGTTTCCATCTCTTTTTCTCTTTCCCAGGAATAGAATAAATATCCCATAGGTTTTTTTTTTAAAGCTGGCTATAAGCAGGAAGTAGGCAGTAGTAAGAATTGATAGAAAAGATTCTATAAAGGCCCAAAGTGTTGGATGCAGAGCCAGTGGAAATTCTGAAATTTCAGGGGCTCCAGTGAAGTCCCCTCCCCTCAGAATAAGTTCCCTGCCACCCTGTTAATACTTGAAATTCTATTAATGATGATTTGTTTCTTTGGACATTTCATGAAACTCAAGGAACCATTTATAAATTAGGGTGAATTAGGTTAGCATATTTTTCTTGAGATTATGTACTTTGATTAGCTTGAAGATATAAAAAGTGTGAAGATGGCAGGTATGTGGGAAGAGAGAGGAAATGGGGCAATCCACAGAGGGAAAGAGAGCAAGAGGAAGGGCCCTAGAAAAAGGACCACTTACTTTCTGATTTCACCAAGCTTAGCCCTGTCTGGGGGGGAACCTCTGTGGGTTCAAGCATGGTGCCAGCAAGGCCCCCTATATTCTACGTAGGGGGACAAGTGAACATCAACGTTACAGAGGAGAAGACGGGACAGCAATCAGGGCTAACCTGTGTGATTCAGAATAAAAACAGTATCCGGGTAGAGAGAAGACAAACCCTCTTTCTTGTGTTGAAGGTCTCAGGGCAGACAGTTGGGGGCCTTCTGTGGTGCCAAGAAACACATACGATACTACAAACACCAAAAGCCAAAACCAAACCAACATTTTCTGAATTCTACATTTCTTGTTAGAGAAATTTCTGAAGAAATGAGTCTTCCCACTGTGGTACGAAAAGAAATGAGAAAAAATCTGGAGAAGACTGATACAGATGCAAAGTATTGACGTTGGTAGCCATTTCACCTGCCATAAAGAGCCAATGGAAGAGGGGAGAGTACAGCTTAGCATACACGAGGTCTTGGATTCAACCCCCAGTACCTCCCAATAAATAAGTAAGTAAGTAAATAAATAAATACCTAATTACTACTCCCCCCAAAATAAAAAAAAAAGTAAAAAAAAAAAAAAAAAGCCAATGGAGGCAGGGATCCATCAGTCCCTTCTTGCTGCCGCCCTGACCCTCAGCTTTTAGTGGAAACCTCTTAGGACTCCGGGTGCTCTTGGTGATGGACTGTCCAATGGGTACTTAGTGCTCAGGAGTTCATCTTTATACTCCTCCCTGCTTCTTAAGGAAGAGGAATGTTAATTTGATTGGTCAGATTTCAGGAAGCTGATGAGGCCACATCTGCTAGAAGAAGATGCTGTGTTGTAAAAGGTAGTACAGGGTGGGTGGGCATCACCCTGTCTCTACAGCTCAGAATTCAGGAAGATTTGACATTTGCATATGGACACTGGCAAAAGTGGAATGAAGGGGGAGGCTACTTTAGTTGGAAGCTTGATCAACTTAGGGAAAAGAGTGGGCCGCCTGGCCTAGCCTCTTACTGGAGTGTTTTGTTTTGTTTTTTTAATTGGGATTTGGCACCCAAACCGAGGTAGGGCTAATGTGTTACTTCGCGGGACATTTCCTTCTTTCCTTCCTATATCCCATTCCTTGGGAACCTCCCAGGGAGAGTGGCTTTGTTCATGTTCCCACCTTTTGTAAAAGTTTTCCATCTCTTTTCCAAGGATAATCTTGGGTTGTCGTCCAAGGTTCCACTCTAGTTCCCCCTCCTCCAATATGAATGCTTCAGTCATTGGCAATTTTTCCTTCCTCTGATCTTTTCCAGCACCTGGATTCTCTACCACCTGCTTTATCATTTACTTAGTGCCCTGTTGTTTGCTATGATGTCTGTGTTTTAAGTGTATCTTAAACTGCCAACGGAAGTACAGACATCTCAGCGGCCCATGACTGCTTCCTGGAGAGCAGAAAACAGATCACAGCTATCTGTTAAATGTAAGCTTTTGTGTTGGTCTTTGATTATTTAACATGTTTAGATCTTGTCTTCCTGAACTTTGAGGTCATCTTCTAATTTAGCATTCACGGCAGCACATAGAGAGGCAATGGTCAGGAAATAGTCACTGACACTGGCTTATCCAAGATACATAGACTAACATTTTCCTGTCCCTAAGGCCCTCAGTGGAGGAGGCTGGACTTGAGGAAAATTTTGGGTCTTCAAGCACTGCAGTTTTATAATCAGAGGAGAAATCTTTCCATGGCAAGGGGGAACTTGGTGTGTGTTGAACACAGCAGTGACCTCAGCCCCTAGACACGCTTTTGAATAGCTTGACATCTTGGGCACGAGCCCCATAATAGCCATAAATGCCAGTGTCTGCTAATTCTACTAGCATCACATAGAAAATTCTCTGAAATTTTCTTGGAAGCTGAATCTTAGCCTTGTATATTATCCAAATACTTTGTGGTTTCCTCCTCTCTCCCACCCACCCAGTTCACACTTCAGCAGCGTTTCTAAGAATGATCTCTTTTTTAAGGTGCCATTAAGGTATAATGCCAGGACACTCCATCAGGCTTGGCCTTGTAATTTGCTTTGGTCGATTACATATTTGGAAATACGAGCCAAGATCGCTTTTGTCTGGAAGATTTAGGAGCCCTCACATGCTTCACCATGATCTCTATTCCCTTTGACATGACACTGGAAATATTTTGAGACTCTTCCATCAGCCTGGATTGACAACAACAAGGAACTGACTTACGGTGGACAGGATGCATGACTGAGAAATAAACTGGGTAGATTACCAGGCATGTGCTGCCCTTTCCTGGAATCTGGGCTGTCCTGTGGTTCACTCTGACTGTGAGATTGTGGTGGAGGTGATGTTGTATGAACTCCAGAGTCTAGCTTCCGTTTACTCTCTTGGGACCCAGCTGCACCTAAGGAGCTTGGGGGAGACCACCAACTGATGAGAGGCCTCACCCAGACAGTCCCGCCTTACAGCTGTTCCTGCCAAGGTGAGGCCACGTTAGATTTGCAGCTCTCCCTGACCCAGCAGGTAAATGAGTGAGCCCTGAACTGCCCAACCCAACCACAGCATCATCAGAAATAATAAATCATTGTTGTTTTAAAGCCATTAAATTTTGGGATGATTTGTATGAAGCAAGAAATAACTGAAACAGAGATCTCTCTTGATAGCAGCTAAAATTTTGTGGGCCACTTATTTTTAACCCCAGCAAAACGTGGCCTACGCTGACTAATATAGCTAGCAAAGTGTCTTAACCAGATAATTTGATTTATTTAAATGGATTTATTTTGATTAGTGATACACTGAATTTATTTCTGTCATTTTATTTTATGGTATTTGTTTGGATTTTATATTTTCTTCTTCCTTCCCTTCTTTTGGGCTGAGTTTTTAAAAAATGAGTGTTCTCATTTTATTTTGTACTTCTTTTAATTTATCATTCCTATGCCCTTTTATGGTTTTCCTGGTTATTTAAAATTGCCTAATTAGCTTAACAGAACCTAAATGTCTTTATCATTCTCTTGAAAAACACAAAGATCTTGTGATGTTTTAACTCTGATTATCCCTTGCCCCTCTTATTGGCTACTGTTGCCTTGTATTTAGTTCTGCTGGATTTTAATCTTGTCTATCAGTCATACAAGTTGGACATTTTCACACCGTTTCATATAGCCAATGCTTATTTTTATTTACTCACACAGTTATCCACAAGTATATTTACTTATACGTGCGTCAGTATTTTTTGTCTATTATTTATTCACTGATGTATCACTATTTTTTGTTAATCATTCTTTTCTGCCTCTGGGAATTACCTTCTGTCTACCTGCAGGACATTCTTTGGAATGTCCTTTAATGAGGGTTTGTTGGTAGTGTGTTCTTCCTTTTTCTTTTTCTTTGTCTAAAAAAAAACTTTTTTTCCACTCATTTCACGAAAGATAGATTTTCTGGCTATAGAATCCTAAGCTGGCTGTTCTATTCTGTCAGCTCATCGACAACATGAATGCAGCGTGTTCTTCCCTGCTGTGCTGAGACGTTAGCCATCCTTCCGGCTGCCACTCCTTTATAGGTGGGCTCTCCCTTCTTCCCGCCTATTTTCAATATTTTCTTCTTGTTTTCAGTGTTTTTTTTTTTCCAGTTATACTATGATGACTAGATTTATTTAACTTTATTAGGATTATTTTGAGAGTCCTGATTGTGAGGACTGATTTTTTCAACAGTTCTGAAAAATTCTTAGCCATTATCTCTTCAAATCTTACCTCTCCCACACTTTCTCTTGTCTCTTTTAGGAATTCTGGTCAGCCACGTGGAAGGTCTTCTCAGTCTATCCTACATGTCTCACCAACTCTCTTTCTGCACTGACTTCTAATCAATTTCCTTAGCTATAACTTCCAGTTTACTAAGACTTTCTTTAGCTACTATTAACCTACTATTTAAAGTAGTCCCTTAAAATTTTCAACTTCAAATATATATATATATTTAAAAAATAATATATGCATATATATATATATAAAATTCCTGAAATGTCTCTGATTCTTCCAAATATGCTTGGCATAATTTAGAGAATTTTGTGCTTGCATATATTTCTATGTGTCTCTTTCACTTCATAGTTATAAATGACAAAGTTAGTAATTTACTTATTATTTATTTTGTCAGTTAACTCCATTGTCTGAAGTTTATGTTGCTGTGATCTGCTGTCTGTAGTTTTGCTAGTTCTAACTCATAGTGTTTTGGTTTCTTGTGTGTTTTACGATTTTTGACTATGAGCTGCTCATTTTATTCGGAATTTTGTCTGCAGGAATTCTTTATGAAGTTATATTTCTCTAGAGAGGAGTTGCATTCCTTTTGCTGGTCACCTGGACACCTAGGACACATTTTAAAAACAACTTTATTGAGACACCAGGCACGTACCATAAAATTCTCCCATTTTAAGCATATGATTCAGTGAGTTTTAGTATGTTTACAATGTTGTGCAACCATCACTACAATCCAGCTTTAAAACTTTTCCATAATCCTCCAAAGATCCCTTTGCCCATTTATAGCTATTCAGCATTCCACCCTCAGCCCAAGGCAGTCACCAGTCTATTATCTTCTTCTATAAATTTGCCTTTTCTGGACATATCATATATATGGAATCACATAATTTATTGGACCACATAAACAGCATGAATTCAGACCAATCCTGTGTGAGATCCAGCTTGTGGATACTGATTCCGATGGAAGAAAGTTTTTTTTTCCCGTCCAACGCTAATGCTGAAATAAACAGGTTTATTTGTTGACTGTTTCTGAGCAACAGATTTATTTATCATTTGCCCTTTTATAGAGCATGCAGCTCTTTGCAATCCTACCTTTATGTCAGAGTCCTTTGTTTAGAGTCCCTACCTTATCTCCAGCATAGGCATCAAAGTGGAAACTCAGGTCATCAGGTTTCAAAAGAGACCCTCAGGGCAAGTCCAGCCTTGGCACCCATTTAGCCCCCAGAGTTCTTGCTTTCACTTTGTCTTTGTTGTCTTGTGTTTTGTACGATTTTGCCGCTTCAGCAGTGCATTTAAAAAATATAATTTTTATATTTTATGCAGAATTGTATATATTTTCAGGGAAAGGGAACTTCAGAGTATTTTGTCTGCCATCTTGCCAGAAATAAAAGTTTGGAAAATGCTGCTTGTAAAAGTCATTGGCTCACCTGTTTATATCTCAGATGGTGGACAGTGAGAGGAAATTATTTGTATTTTGAGCAGGAGACCACCCCAGCCCCTGCCTGCTCCCTTCTCCGCATCGTCACTTTTCTATGTAGTCTAATCAGGAGTCTCATGCATGGATCCACTTGGTTTAGCAGTGAACTTCAGTCACACCTGTACATCCTTCCCTCATGTACCTTCCCTAATCCTTTTGCCTTTCTGGTGGGTCAGTAAAAACAGTCATAGAATTGCACTGGGAATTGCCAAGATCTCAGATATGCTTAACGTATGTCAGTATTGATAGCTGAGGTGGAAAAGGCAGGGATTAGAGTTGAGGAAACTGAGGCCAGAGAGGTGAAGTGGCTTGCCCAGTTTCACAGAGAGCTGGAAATTGAGCCCAGACCCACAGACTCCCTGGGACAATGCTCTTTCCACCCTTCTGCCCCTTGTTAGCGACTAAGGGAGGTTGTAGCTTTGGTGCATTCAAGAAGTAACATTCTTGGCGATTCATGGGTTTTCTTTATCTTTGATTTCTTGGTCTCCATTGCCTCTTGTTATGTGAGAGTAGTGGTTGACAACAAACAAACAAACAAAAAACGGCTGCTTAATGTTTCTGTTTTCAAACATTATGAATCATTTTGCAAGGAAATTTCTGACTTCTCAGCATGTTGGAGCTGATTGGTTGGTTTGACCCATTAAGTGGAGGAGAGGGAGGGAGGAGCCCAGAGTTTCAAAACCAGTCCATCAACCCCTCTTCGATGAGTTTCTTGCCCCATTTTGGGAGACGGATAACGTTATTAATGTCCTTTCTAGCAATTTGAAAAAACAGACAAGCATGGCTTAGAGGGAAATCCTTGGTGATTGAAAATATCATTAGAAACAGGCTCCTGGTGTTCACTCTGTCATTTCCAAGTGTTCTGATGAGTTTCATTTGAGCGCTGCACTGTACAGAGTTGGCTGAAGCCCACGACGGGGTGTGTGTGTTGGCGATGGAGGAGGCAGAGGCAGGCAGGTGTCATTTAGTCACCTGCGTTTGAAACTAAGACAAGTCCCACACAGAATCTGTGGATTTGCTTCTGGGGAAGTTACCAGTCACTGCTTCCAAATTGCCTCAAGCTGTGTCTGCGTGGTGCCAAAATGACACACTGGTGAGTGGAAAAATCGACTAGGGTGGTCATCTGAGTCACGGGGACAAACCGTCACAACAGCAGGAGGAATTGCAACCAAGAAACTAGCTGCTGGACCAAATTCAACAGAGACAAAAAAAGAGAAAAAATAAATATGATGAAAATTCTGTTTTTTATTTCTATTTTTAAAGGAATACTTTCAGGGAAAATTGTTGTTAAAAAGGATGCCTGCATAGGTTAAAAAAAATCCAAGGCAGCATTCAAACCCCTTTCTTCATCCTAAAGAACCAGTTTCTTAGGGCCTCATTTGCATGTAGGTAGATTCAAAACGGTTGAAGTTGTACAATCTAACTGGATGGGTTTCGAGTCTTTCCCTGAAGCTGTTAAAAAAAAAAAAAAAAAAAAAGCAGGGCCCAGAAACATGGTGAAATGTTCTTCAGGTGACAAAGATTTGCAACCGCTGCCCTGAGCACTCTCAGTAGAATAGAATTCTTGCAGCAGCCTTCAAGGCCATGCTGCCAAGGCAGTGCCGAATTGGCACTTCTTGTGTCTTATAGACAAATATCGTATTATATCATTTATATGTGGGATCTTAAAAAATACAAATTCTATTTAGAAACCAAAACAGACTCATGGACATAGAAAACAAACTATGATAACCAAAGGGGAAAAGGGCAGGGGAGGTTGATAAACTAGGAGTTTGAGATTAACAGATACACATTACTATACATAGAATAAACCACAAGGACCTACTGTGTACTGTGTGGCACAGGGAACTGTATTTTATTTCTTACAATAATATATAACATAAAAGAATCTAAAAAGAAAAAAAAATATGTATAACTGAATTGCTTTGCTGTGCACCTGAAACTAACATTGTAAATCAACTACATGTCAATAAAAAATAAAGTTGAAAAAAAAAAAAGAAATAAGAAATGCACAGATGAACACAGGTACAGCAGTGAAAACCACAATGAATAATTTCAGCTGTTGCCAAATCTCAAGATCTGATTTTGTTTGCACTCGACTCCCTGGGAAACTGTAGGACAAAAAGCCAGAGGCAGGAAAGTACCCGGGTAAGCCCCCAGATTGTCACTAATGCTGTCGACACCCTGCCCATATCCCTTTGGCACTAACTGTTCTAGCACATGCCCTTGGTTTCCAAGTGCAAGCACATGTGATGCTCCTTGCAGGCTGCATGTGTTGGAAACTTCACGCCCTTGGGCGTGGCCCCCAGCCAGTGATTGATGGAAGCAAATGTATAAGGCTCCTGCTTACCTGGTCCTCAGGTAGCAGAGCTCTGTGGCATGTTCTACACGGTCTGCCAGCATGACTGTGCTTGCCCACCGTGGTCACTGGGTTGATGGCTCGCCTACTGTTGCCTTCCTTCTCTTCTTTGTCTCACTTTTCTACTTCACTTCTGTTGCTTCCTGGGATCATCTCTCAAACAAAGTATTTGCACTCAAATCCTTGTCTTCAAGTCTATTTCTGGGGAAATCCAACCAAGATGCAGGGGAAATTTTTCTGTTAACTGAATTTTTTGGGGAACATCTGATTCTTTGTCCTACTGATTTGGCCATAGATTCGATGTGTGTTAAAGCTGACAGTGCAGAAATCCCTGCTCCAATGATGTGTTTCATGGAAGAGGAAAAGGAAGCTCAGGGCACACAGCCAAGTGGTTATGGAAATGAGAACAGAAGCCAGTGGTCCTGACCCCCAAGCTGGCGCTATCCCAGTCCCCACAGCTGGCCATCCTGGGCATCCTTTAACTCTCACGTTTAACAAAGTATTCAACATTGTTAATTATCAGAGAAATGCAAATCAAAACTACAATGAGGTATTATCTCACACCAGTCAGAATGGCCATCATTCAAAAGTCTACAAACAATAAATGCTGGAGAGGCTTTGGAGAAAAGGGAACCCTCCTACACTGTTGGTGGGAATGTAGTTTGGTGCAGCTGTCATGGAAAACATCATGGAGATTCCTCAAAAGACTAAAAACAGACTTATAATTATATCAGCCAGTAAACCCACTCCTGGGCATATATCCAGGGAGAATCTTAATTCAAACAGATACATGCATGCCAATGTTCGCAGCAGCACTATTTACAGTAGCCAAGACATGGAAACAACCTTAATGTCCATTGACAGATGACTGGTTAAAGAAGCTGTGGTATATTTATACAATGGAATACTACTCAGCCATAAAAAAGAATGAAATAATGCCATTTACAGCAATATGGATGGAGCTGGAGATTGTCATTCTGAGTGAAGTAAGCCAGAAAAAGAAAGAAAAATATCATATGATATCACTTATATGTTGAATCTAAAAAAAAAAAAGACAAATGAACTTATTTACAAAACAGACACAGACTCACAGACATAGAAAACAATCTTATGGTTACTGGGGGGAAAGGGGGTGGGAAGGGATAAATTGAGAGTTCCAGATTTGCAGATACAAGCAAATATGTATAAAATAGATAAACAAGTTTATACTGTATAGCCCAGGGAACTATATTCAATATCTTGTAGTAACTTATGATGAAAAAGAATATGAAAATGAATATACATATGTTTATGTATGACTGAAACATTATGCTCTACACCAGAAATTGATACATTATAAACTGACTATACTTCGATAAAAATATATATATATACAAAAAACAAAAACAATAAAAACAAAATATTCCTTGCCCCAGGGTTACAGCTTAAGACATCATTGATTTTTCCCCTTTTTCTACCAGGCAGGGATTTAAGTCAACATCTCTATCTTTTTTTCCCCCAAATTCTCATGAGTCACATTTTCATACTTGCAGATCATCACGTGATTTCAGTTTTCTTTCATTCACTCAACAAACATGGATTGACTATCTAGTTGGGCACAGGCATTGTGCTAAATATAGGAGATATCACAGCATACAGCAACTGCTAATCTTTTTACTGTCTCCATAGTTTTGCATTTTCCAGAATCATATAGTTGGAATCATACAATATGTAACCTTTTCAGATGGGCTTCTTTTACTTAGTAACATGCATTTGAACTTCCTCCATGTCTTTTCATGGATTGGTAACTTGTTTCTTTTCAGGGCCGAATAATATTCTATTCTCTGGATGTACCACAGTTTATTCATGCATTCACCTAGTGAAGGACATCTTGTTTGCCTCCAAGTTTTGGAAATATGAGCTGCTATAAATACCACATGCAGGTTTTTGTGTGGACAGAAATTTTCAATTACTTTGGGTAAATCCCAAGTATCACGATTGTTGGATATCTTTGAATAGTTAATCTATAGATTCTCCTCCCATCTCTTTTTATCCTTGCAATTTATTTGTTGAAGAAACTGGTTTTTGTCTTATAGAGTTTTTCACAGTTGGGATATTTCTAACTGCATCCCATGGTGGTGTTTAATGTGTTCCTCCATCTGATTTATTTCCTGTAAATTGGTCATTAAATCTAGAGGTGTGACTTGATTCAAATTTGATCTTTTTGGTAAGAATACTTCATAGCGGGTGTTGTGTTCCTCCAGGAACCTTTTCATCAAGTTGTTCTGAAGACGTTGTAAGGTTAGTGAGGGAGACCATTTTGAATGATTTGGGGAGGGATGTTCCTAGGGTCTTCAACCTATGCTAGAGAGGTGGCTATTGACTTCACCTATCTGTAAAACCAGTTACCAGGTGTGTGTGTGTGTGTGTGTGTGTGTGTCTTTGTGTCTACGTACTGTTTATGTATGAGTTAGGTCTCTCAGATGAGAAAATGATGCAGAATTTAGATTGTAGCTTAACCAGGGTGTGCTAAATTTTCTGGCTTCTCAAGGAAATCAGACCTACTAATGAGAAATGAAACATTCTGATATCAACAGCAAAGACTGTGTGACAATAATATCACTGCATGTAGTAATAATATAATAAGGAATTGTAGCCCAAAACACCAGGGAAAACAGTTTCAGTTTCTGAGCTGACATTGTTGGGCAAGATTCTAACCATCTCTCTCTTTAATTTTTCCATCTGAATGTGGCAATTACATTAGTTCTTGTATTTAATACATAGGATATTTGTTCTTAGACTTTTATGACTACTGCTAATTAACTGTACAGTCTTTTATTAGTGTTTGATGTTCTAATTACTGCAGTACCAGGAAGTTTCAGTACTGTTTAGGAATGCTTTGCTTCATTATTGGTTTCCAGGTTTTTCAACTCAAGTTGTGACTCTCAGTGAGTTAGTATTCATTAAAAGAGGACACGCCAGTTTAAAGCCCTTCTCTTTGTTAGTGAACAAAGGGGTAGAGAAATGATTTTTTTGGAACTGGGATTAATGTCGAATAGCTTCTTGGACATCCCATGCCAGTGGCTGGTTTTCAAGGAGTTGAGTGAATTTCTGTGCCTGGCAAAGAAATGCCTGTGTGATACATTCCACCTGTTCCTGACAGGCTGATTCTCCTTCTGACCTGCTCACAGCCCACCTGTTCTCTCCTATTTCTTTATTTCCTAGACACATTTAACTTACTTTAAAGGTCTTGCTTAGACATTCCTTTTTCCATGAAGCCTTCCCTAGCCCCAACTCCCCCAAACTCTCTAGTTTAAACCTCAGTTTAGCATGTAAATTTATCTTGTGTCTTTCATCAATTGCCTCTTGTGTGTTACTATCACGCCTCCGACTGGAATATAAACTCTGGGAGGGTGAAGGTCACCTCATGGGTGTCTTCAGTACACGCACAGCCCTGGAATGGTGCAGATGTTCAATAATCTGTTGATCGATCATTCCCTATTTATGGAAGGTGACAGGCGTAGAGTGAAATTTCAAAATGAAGTTTACTACCTATGCCAATAGCTTTAAATGTAGAATCGTAAGATCATAGATAATCGGCTCAGACATGCATGAAGAGCTATCCTAAAGTCTTGTCTTCCCTCCTTTCCCTAAAATATCAGGCACCTCCTAGACATCAGGTACCACATTAGCACTAAGGATGTAAAGATGTCAGAGGCTCAGAGCGTGTGGTCTGGTGGAAGAGAGGCAGTCTTGTAAGTGTGCAGCTGTACGATAACTTGGCTAGTTGCAGGTGACGGGATGCCAGAGGAACGGGTGAGAAAGTCCTCTTGGGGAAGACTTCCTTCATCCGTCTGCCTCCTTATTGACCTTGGTTGGTAACTTTTTTCTAAGAGTGGGATTTTATGACATTATTGAGTAATGGTTTCTGGCGTGATTCTCCCTTAAAGAAGCAGTTTCATGTGGAGCCTAAGAGCACAAGCCTGGGAGTGACAGCTGAGTTCTAGTCACAACGCTGCTACTATCCGGGGGCGGCCTTGAGAAAGCTTCCCAATCTCTCCAAGCCTCAGTTTACTGTTTTAAAAAGGGGATAATCATTATCCAATCATAGGAGTAAGATGAGGATTCAGTAAGATGACTCAGGAGTTGCAAGTCTGGCGCATCATAAATGCTCAGTAAATGTTGGCTGTTATAACATGGCTAGAAAATATTCCTTTTAATTTTACTCCCTTTTCCCTCCCTCTTCCTACAACTGAAGCCCCTTTTCTCTGCTATCATGCAGGCCGTTCAGTCTCAGAGAAATGTCTCATTGCATCCTAAAGCTTTAATTTCAGGGCCAGGAGTACTATTTAGGTAGGCAGGAGACAGTGAGGGCACAAGAACTTGGAAGTCCCTGGTTCTGAGCCTGCTTCCATCCTCCCCTTGGCTCTGCACTTGCTGTCTTTGCTGGGCTTACTCTTTACCAAGTGCAGAGCCAAGGGGTGAGGATTTCTGTCTGTCCCATTGGGACGTAGTGGGTGAATGAGTTAACATTTACAAAGTGCTCTGAGTTCCTTGGAGAAAAGGCGCAATCTAAGTATTCTCATTAGTGCATGAATAATAGATGAGCATAAAGCACTTTGCAAATATAAAGTTCTTTAGCAATGCTAAATAATATTGCTCCGACCTACCTGTGAGGGGAGGGGTTGGTTCTTGGAACTCTGATGGTTCTAATCTTAGCTGTCACTAATTCAAGGCATGATTTTAGGCAAAATCATTTTCCCCCTTTGGGTCTCAAGAATCTAAGACCCAAAGACCTAAGAGGGATCAGAATAGATGATGTTGAAGGCAGCTCCTATTTAATTCAGTGCTTCTTTTTAGGATTCATTGTGTAGATGGAGGAAAGTCTACAGTAGGAGCCAGGGCAATGCCATTTGTAGGAGGGGGATGATGACTTCTCCAAAACAGGGCCAGCAACTGGACAGATATTCTGAGCAATGGCTGTGCCTGCTTGCTCCTCCTCCTCCTCCTCAGTGCCACTGAGAATGGGCTTGCTTTTCCTTTGGGTGTGGAGGGGAGGAGGGTCCTTGCACCCAGGGCTGTGGAGAAAAGATCTTCCAGATCTGGGTCCTATAAAAATACCTAGCAACCGTATCCCTCAAGAATTGTGGTAAAAAACACAAAATATAAAAGCTACCACCTAAACCCTTTTAAGTATGCAATTCAATAGCATTAAGCACATTCACACTATGGTGCTACCAATCTTAAGTACCCTTTTCATCTTGCAAAACTTGAAGTCTGTACCCATTAAACAACCGTGGCAACCACCATTCTACTTTCTGTCTCTGTGGATTTGATTATTCTTGGTACCTCACACAAGAGGAATCATACAGTACTTCTCTTTTTAATGACTGGCTTATTTCACTTAGCATAACATCCTCAAGGTTCACCCATGTTGTAGCATGCATCAGAAGTCCCTTCCTTTTTGAAGGCTGAATAATATTCCACTGTAGGCACACACCACATTTGCTTATTCATCTATCAATGACACTTGGGTTGCTTCTACCTTCTGGCTATTGTGAATAATGTTGCTATGAACACAGGTATACAAACATCTCTTTGAGATCCTGCTTTCAATTCTTTTGAATATATACCCCAAAGTGAAATTGTTGGATCATATAGTAATTCTATTTTCAACTCCTTAGGCAATGACTGTATCTTTTTATTCTCCAAAAATGTAAAGTTGGAAAAGAAATTTTGATGGCCTCAGATTCTCTACTCTGCATTGGTACCTCCATCACGGGCTGCTACTGTCACTTGTATTCACTAAATTAAGATCCTGAAGATAATCTGCATTTTTTTTTCAAGAGGATTACATAATTTTAGAATCTTGGGCTTGAGTGGAACTGGAAAGACTGGCTATTCAATGAAGAATGCTTTAATTTGGACACATTCAGGGCCCAGAAGCTAGTAGTCTTATAGCATAAGCTATCCTGGGGTTGGACAACTCTGACTGGAGATCTGAAGCTGAAACTGATCTCACTTCACTTTCCCCCATTGGACCAGTGGGATGACACAGAAGAAGTCAAAGCCTACTTTCACACCCAGATCTTATGATATTTTAAGGCCATAAGTTGTCTTCTCTCCAGCCCACACATCTGTCTTAACCTTTCCTTACTAGGCACTTCTCATCGTCTTTGGCTTCAGAGGTAAAGTTAGGAATATGGCACCTTTTCAGAATTCCAGACATCGCAATCAGAGGCCTGTGTTACCTCACCTATGCTGGTTCTCCTGGCTGACACAAAACAATTATTTAAACCACAGCTCTCTGCTCCTGTGAAGTCTGCCAAATAGAACATTTAGGAAAATGCTGGGAAAACGGAAAGAAGATGATGTTTCCCTCAGGACATGCCTAGGAAATAAATGCACGTCTCCTCTCAAGGATGGACCAGGTTAAGTATTGTATCAGGGAAATGTTTGGCTGAAAGTAACATCTGACGTACAGTGGCTAAAACAATGTAATGAACTCAGGGAGCCAGAAGTCTGGGCAATTGCAGATCTGGTGTGGTGGCTCAGTCATCTGGTGTCAGCTGGAAACTGCTTCTTTCCCTCTGTTGCTCAAATAACCTCATCTTGTCTGCTTTTGGTCCTTCGGTTTCCTGTCTAACGGTCACAGTGGCTGTCTTGGCTGCAAATAGCATTTCCTCACATTGAAGGGAAGAGGAGATGAAAACCCTCAGCCTTATCTATTTTTCTCTCATTTTTGTTTGCCCCTCCAAACAAACTTCCCCTGATACATCCTTTCCCAGATCTGAGTGCCGCGCTCCCACCTAGAGCAGTCACTCGACTTTAGACACAGGGTTGCTGTGCTCATCTCGGACCAATCACAGTGGACGAATCCCAGTTGCCTTTGGAATGAAAGGCATCCTGTGTGTGAACAACTGTATCCCTAAGGAAGCCGGGAGAATGGCTATGCGTAGGCGATCAGTAGTGTCTACCACGAATACGTTATGCAGAAGACGAATAGAGAGTGGCCACAATTTTAAATTAAAAACGTGTGATTTACAGAGTTGAATTTCATTAAGAAAACTTGTCAGTTAAACTTATCAGGACAGAAAGATGAGACAGCATGCTCTATTCCTTAAAAATTTTCTTCAATCCCCATAAACTGTTTCTCAGATGTCCTGCAAAGATTATGATAATAATGACACATCTGTGTAACATTTCATAGTTCACAAATGATTTTCACATACATTATCCACGTGACCCTTACAAAAACTATGTGGGGGTAGGTAAAGCATTATTATAATTTTCATTTTTTTTTTTATTGGGCTTAGGTTTAGGGGGCTGGTCTAATGATACTTACCACATGGCACACTTTGCACCTATAGTTTGTACGCTGCCCCTCTCCTGTTTCCATAGTTAATTAACCAGTATATTCTCTTACATCCCTCTCTCCTACTCCCGCTTCCCTACCTCCACACAAGCGATCATTCTTAAATGTGTCTGATCTATGCACATGTAAAATGTATATTTTGTTTGGCAAGCATTCAATTTTTGTTTACATAAGTGGTAATCTTCTTTAGCTCTCACTCTTGCTTTTACTTCTTTCACTCCACACCGTGTTTTCAAGAATGATTCGTGTTGCCGTATGTATCTACTTCCTTGCCTCTAAATGCTGCATAGTATTCCACCATGTGGACCATTCACTCACCTACGCCCCCTAGTGGAAACCTCAGTGGCCTCCAACTCTGACACGCAGACATCACACACAGACACACAAACGTCAGCCCTGACTGATGGGCATGGGTGGGACTTTCTGTGGGATACAAACTCAAGAGAACGGTTGCTGAATCATAAGATAAAGACGTGATTTGAATAAGTACCTCTGAAATGTCTCTTAGAAAGGCTGCATGGTTCTGTACTACCAGGAGTTGCTCTCATTTTCCTGGAAGCTGGGTCTGGAGGATGTGTATCTTGCTTGTTCAAGCTGGCATAAGCCGAAAAACTGAACTGGGATGTCAAGAATCCAAATCCAGGTCTGCTGACTCCAAAACCTTTTCATTTTTCCAGGGCATCGCTCTGTAAGTCTCTGGATCATAAACACAAGATTCCTTGGGGCTTTTATTATTTAGAGAATATCTTGAGTTTCAGAAGTGGCTTTGCTGGTGTTCAAGGCAAGTTGCAGGCTGAACAATGAATGAACGTAAATGGGAACATCACGTTCTATGATCCAATCCAACCCGATCCAGCCATTCTGGCTGCTTTACACGTGTTGTTACTTTCTTTCGGGCAGTATTTGAGAAAGAGGAGGTGCTATAATCTAAATTCCTTCCCTCCCACCTGCCAAGGCTGGAGTGTAACACTGTGACATTTGTTTGACTTCAGAGTAAATGAGGAGTCCTAGAATCAGACAGAGCTACAATCAGAAGGGATCTTAGAGACGGTCAGGCTCAATACTCCCATTTCACAGATGGGGAAAGGGAGGATTCCTCCCAGAGACGAAGCCACTTGCCTGAGGTCACATGACCAGAGGTCACCTGCAAACCAGCCCTCATCCTTCCCACTTCCCCCTACACAGCAACTTTCCCCTGCCTACTCTGGAATCCACACTTTAATCTCAAAAGCCTGAGGTGTGTGTGTTCTACACAGTGTTGTACTGTACATGTTTACCAACCAACTCTTTCTGGGGAGAAAAAACCCCAAACAAACCAATGTCTGAGGTGTTGATGCTCCCACTGTGGCCATTCCAGGCTGCCAGACGGACGTCACTGAATGTGGCAGCTGGGGGGATGGGCTGCAGTCACCAATAGGAGGCATTTTCACTATAGATACGATAGACATAAATAATTGTCAGAGCAGAGATGAGAGTAAAATCCAATAAAATGACTAAAAAGCGATGAGTTTTGAGTATTTATTACCTTTGTCTTCAGCATAAGTTTGATCGTAAGTGCATATAATTTAATGTCTAATAATGGCCATGTTTAACACAAGCCCACAGAATTCCTGAACATTTAACACTCAGTCCTCCTGAGCCAGGGTGACCCAGCTCCAGGACACCATTGCCTGGAAAGTAACGCAAGCAGCTCCTCAGTGTGGCAGATGGGCCTCTAGTTCATACATTTGTCTGGATTCTTTTGAATACTCTTTGGTGGAAACATGAACTATGAATATAGTAAAAGAAAAAACGGCAGAGGATAAATGAATTATTCCGGAGATTGTTTTTCTGGGTTGCTGAAGGCTTAGCTCTAAGTTCCCAAACTGTAAAAGTTTTAACTCTTATAGATAGACTTTTCAAAGTCACACCTTTCCCAACTTCATTATGCATACGGCATTATAGCTTGTTACCTTTTTTATTGATAACTGGGGCATGTGGAGGTGTTAGAAAGACATTTGCTTCTGGAATAAATGATCCTGGATGGCTGTGTGGTTGGGACTTTTGACTCCCTTCCTAGATTTTTTTGTTTGTCTGTTTGTCTGTTCGTTTTAATCCCCACTCACTGTCCAGAGCTATGACTTCTCCCCACTGTCAGTGTGTGTCTCTAGCTTCTCTTCTGCTCTTTCTAACAGATGAGAGATACAAAGAGCCAAACTTATTGGAATCAGGTTAAAAATATCACTAACCTGCTGGACTCTGGGCCTGATGAGTAAAATGCTTAAAATTTTAGTGTATGAATCTTGCAATATATTTTTTTGGCTGCTCAGAAGCCTTTGGCTTAACTTTTGGTTCTTGCAGAATTTCTGGAGAGGAGGCATTCTTTATTACTAGGCTCTCGATCAGTGAGAATTGCTACAATTATATTACTTATTATTATAGATAAGTATATATTGTAACATATATACATGCATGTATTCCATAAAATAAAGAAAAAAATCATCTCTGGGCCAGGCAGTATGTCAGAGAAAAAGTTTAGTGGTCCTGGCTTGCATTTTGAGGGACCCCACAATGTCATAGGAACATGTAGTGTTCCATACAGTGAACTCTGCCAAGAACAGTAAGAATTCAGTTGGTTAAGTTTAGGGCACATCTCCTTCCTCTAAAGGGGATTCTTTTAAAAACAGTTTTAGTTGATTTACAATGTTGTGTTAGTCTCTGGTGTACAGCATAGTGATTCAGTTATACACACATACACACACACACACACACATATATATATTCTTTTTAATATTCTTTTTCATTATAGGTTACTACAAGATATTGAATACAATTTCCTGTGCTATACAGTGGGAACTTGGTGTTTATCTATTTTATTTTATATATAGTATTTAGTTTCTGAAAATTCCAAATTCCCAGTTTATCCCTCCCCTACTCCTTCCCCCCCCATACATTTGTTTTCTATATCTCTGAGTCTGTTTCTGTTCTGTAAATAAGTTCATTTGTGTCATTTTTTTTTTTTTTAAGATTCCACATGTAAGTGATCTCATATGGTATTTGTCTTCCTCTTTCTGGCTTACTTCACTTAGAATGACATTCTCCAGGAGCATCCATGTTGCTGCAAATGGCATTATTTCATTCTTTTTTATGGCTGAGTAATATTCCATTGTATAAATATACCACAATTTCTTTATCCAGTCATCTGTCAATGGACATTTTAGATTGCTGCAATGTCTTTGCTATTGTAAATGCTGCTGCTGTGAACATTGGGCTGCATGTACCTTTCTGAATTAGAGTTTCCTTTGGATATTTGCCCAGGAGTGGGATTGCTGGATCATATGGTAAGTCTATTTTTAGTTTTTTAAGGAATCTCCATACTGTTTTTCAAAGTGGCTGCACCAAACTACATTGCCACCAAGAGTGTAGAAGGTTTCCTTTTTCTCTAAAGGGGATTCTTAAACTCCTTCAGCATAGACCCAGGCGATGGATGGGGAAGCAGAGCTGGTGTTTGACAGTCCCTCTGCCTGGAGAGAGGGAGGCCCCTCCGTGTACCTGCCCATTCAAGAGTGGGAAGGAAGTGGGCTGCACCTGGTGATCTGGCACTGCCCTTTAGCAGAGGCCCACACTTCTGTCTGTCCATCCATCTGTCCATTGCTTTGCATATAACAACATTATGTCACTGTCCCTCTGCTTTCAAAGAGGAAGTGGTTTATTATATTTCTGTCTTCTTTCCTAACTGCAGAAAAGACAGCCTCAGGTGCCAATGGAAAAACCAACTCTTCCATGCAGAAAAGGGACAGCCCACCCATTCCCAAAATCCCCCTTACAAATTTGCTCTCCTCCCTTTGGAGCCTTAAAGCTCTTGGGAATTCTCGAGCGCCCCTCCCTCATCATACTTCCTTTCCTTAACTCCTCGAAGAAGATTCATTTGATGGGCCTGGGACAGAAGTAGAGCTAGGGGTGGCATATGGAGGGAAGAGCCAAGATGTAGGTGAGCCAGCCTAGAGACACAACTTCCTTTCCTGAGCTGGCCCCGGGCTGGTGGCCGTTGACATCATTCAGGCAACTTCTTGAAGTCTCTGAAGCTGGGGGTCACCCCACAAAGGGCAGCGGGGAGCCCAGTAACTAGGGCTTGCTCCCCCACACCCCACCTCCCTGGCCTAATTAACAAGTTGGGCCCCATCCAGCGCTTTCCCGTGGCTCTCGCGAGGCTGGGCTCCACTGGGGGCGGGCAGACAGTCTTACTTTAAGCCGCGTATCGATCGTCCCGCGGTCACGTGCCCCTCTTGGGGGAGCACTCTCGTGTTTTAAGTGCATGCAGTTACTCTCTTGACTGGCTTGTAAACAGGTTTTAATGGGGCTATTAGTGTAAAAGGACAGGAAACTTTCAAAAACAGCCTCTTAAATATTCATGAGGATGTTAAATCTGGCGCTTAATCACCAGTGCTTGCACACAACTAACGGGGAGGGAGGACAGCTGACAGGCTGCCTTCCCTCTGAACAATTGACAGGGCATTAATAAACGCTCTTACAGGCATGATTAATGGCAAGAGAACAGGACTTTTTTTTTTTTAAACAAACGGAGCCCCTCTCCTTTGGGGACTCCTATTCTGGGCAGAGGAGGTGTCCATGTGGGTATGGAATTCAGGAATTCAAGGGGAATGGAGGCTGGAAGGGGGGCGGTCAAAAACAGGACAAATTCTTTCCCTTCAGAAATAGTTAACTGGACCCCCACCCCCCCACCCCTCAACTGACTGTCCATTTCCCTGAGCATGGTGTCCTCGGGGGAAACATTCCAAAAACTTAAGCAGAGCATCCCCAAAGATTTCCCTACCTGGAGAATTCTTAACTCAACCTTGGCAGGGCCATGAGGGAAGCACCTGGGCCCCCATCGTGGGAGATCCCTGGAGAGTCATTACCAGCTGCCTCTTCAATACCTGAGCTCACTTGCTTTCAGACTGGAATTAAATGCAGGCAAAGATGGTCCACGGTGGCTGAGAGGCTCCTGCCAGCAGCCCCTCCCCTCCTCTCCCCAACCGACCTTTCTACATGTGCATGTTAGTTCCTGGAGTGGCATCTTTTTCTTACTTTTCTCTAAAACACTTGAGGTTACATTCCCATTGAAAATGTGTGGGAAGGGGGCTTTTTCACTAGTAAGTGGTCTGCATTTCTGGAATGGACCCTGGTTACTGTCTCGGTCCATCCTTGCTCCTGCTAGAAAAAGAAGCTGAGGCGCACGGAGGTGGAACAACTTGTTCAAGGACACATACTGAGATAGTGACAGAGGGCACCGGACCCCATGTACCCTGACTCCTAGTCAACCCCCACATCAACCTGGTGTGACTCCTCTGGGGAGAGCCAGAAGACACCCAATTTGTTCCTTCAGAAGTGCTGTAGGCTCACGTGTGCCAGATCCATCTCAAGTATGGGAAGATCTGTGTTGCCAGAGCCGAAACCAGCTTAAACACAGAAGACTCTGAAAAATAGCCCCCAGTTTCTGTGCAGTAGGAAACCCCAGCCTCATTATCAGAGAATAACTCAGAAATTCAAAACTGTTTCCTCCTCTAAGTGCCAGTTGGGATTTCTGGTTGACAAGTTCCATTTAGAAATGAAACCAAGGCTACTTCTCTGCAAAAGTCAGAAATCCATAAAAATCTGTTTCTACAAACTAGATCCACCCCCCCCCCCCGCCCCTCCACCCGGCCTCCGCCACTATGCTTTATAATCAGGGCAAAGAAATCAGTGTCTTCCTTAAAACCCTGCCCAGGGGCGCAGCCTTTGCTGCCCACATTCCGCATGCTTCTATCAAGCCCTTCTTGTGCACATGTCACCAAATTAGGGGCTGGGGTGGGGAAGGATGTCATGAAGATGGATAACAAGTATCTCCACCCCAAGATACAGTTCCTCTAGTTAGCAGTTTAACTCTGGGGCCATGTCAGAAGGCTGACCAAAGTACCAGGCTGAGCGTTTTGCAAGTTTCACTTGCATCATGAGATGATGGGGTGGGGGTCCCACTACATCTGGGTCCAGCCCAGATTGGCCGTCCTCTGTACAGCCAATTTTAGCTTCCTTTTCAAGCCAAATACATCCCTTCTTTTCTAGTCAGTGGACCGGGGAACGCTCTACAGGCACTATGCATATGATTCTGAACCATAGATTTGTTTCAGACTTAGTGCAACCTTTTTTAAATGGAATAGTGACTAGGGATGAAAAATCAGCCTCTCTTGCTAAACAGTTTGCATTAATGACTTCCATAAGAGCCAATCTATTGATTTTTTTTTTTTTAGACAAAACTCCACTTGTCTCTTTTGTCTGGATATATAGCTGGTAGGTGCTGTTGGTAAAGCAACCATTGTGAGAAATAGTTTCCCTTTCGTAATTGGAATGAATGTATTTTGACAGGTTTTACCAATAATGGTTTTAATGTTTGGTACAAATGCAAAGATAGATGAAGCTTCAAACCCCAGTGTTTTCTCAGTGGAAGGCTGATTGCCAGCTCTATAAAGTGCGGGAACGAGTTCTATGTGTCTTGTTACATCATTGAACTGATACCAAATGTTGGCCAACACAACACTGATGTGAGAGAACACAGCTCTGGATGGACGTCATGCCTCTTGTACCAAAGCCTCTTATTCTGTAACATTATTTTTTGGTTTGTCTAATCAATCAAATGTAGTAGGATTCAGCATGTTTCCCTAAAAGACACTTGCACTAGGATGTAGGAAGTTCAGTTTCTATTCTCAGTAGTTCCCCTAAATTATTTTATGTAACAGGCAAACCTCACTTTCCTTGCCTGTAAAATGGGTTCAGCAGAACCTGTCATGTCAATCTGCTGTTTCAAGTGACGTAATGGTTACATTACCCACTTGCCATTTCCAGTTGATGTCTCATCTAAAAAGGACACTTTCCCGTATTGAATGTAGACTCTCCCTGCAACACCCATGCCTTCTCTAGCATTCCCAATCAATCCGTGGCATCATAGACTACTCAGGTGTTCATGCCAGCAGCTGGAGCCATCCTCTCCCTGCAGTCTAGCTAATCGATAACACATTCCATTCTGTCTTTTAAGTAAGTCCCAAATCTACTCCCTCCACTGACCAGCCTCGTCCAGGCCACCCTCGTCTCCTGCCTGGGTGTCTGACTGCAGTTGCCTTCTAACTCCCTCTCTGCACCTGCTGTTGCCTCCTCCAGTCGGTACCCGTCACAGCAGCCAGAGTCATCCTCTTACAGTATGAACCCACTAGCATCACTCTCCTGCTTCGAACCCTCCTCCACTGGCTGCCCAAGACCATTAACACGACTGACGGTCCACGGCAGTCTTGTGCCTACCTGCTCCCTCAGTCTCATTTCGGTCTCATTCTACTCCAAGCACACTGCCCTCTTCTGCTTCTTACATGCTTCTTTGTGGACCCGGAGCCTTCACAGTGCAGTTCTCTCTCTGGGAAGCTCGTAACCTCACCATTGCCTGGATGGTTCCCACTCACCTTTGAGTTTTCCGTGTTAGTATCAAAAGCCACTCTTGCAGAGGCGACTCCCTGCTCCCCCTCCCGTTCCCCAGCAGGATGCATTCTTATTATCATTGTCTTTTGTTGCATTTAACAAAGTTGTAATTTGAGCGTTTGTTTGTGTGCGTATTTGGACTGTAAGCTCCCTTAGCACCACTTTGTCCCCTCCTGTGCACTCAGTGCCTCAACAGAGTGCTCACCATGTGGTAGGTGTAGAATCAGAACAGGGTGAACGCATTGAACACCAAACATCCATCCAAATTCAAGTTTATTTCATCCTTGTGTCTATGGGACACCAAATCAAGTAGTAAGATGACATGTTTCTCATGAGTCACAAAATTTTTGGTGATGAATTAACAGAAACTCATCTTGAACGAGTATAAATACTAAAGGGGAAGTGTCTTCACCCCTGTAACCTAACTGGACAAAGGGCAAGACTGGGGCTGGCCTGAGGCACTCAAACGATGGTGGTCAATTTCTCTCTGTCTTTTTTCTTCTGTCTCTGTCTCTTCCATTCTTCTTTGACTTCACTGTTTAATGCAGACAGATTTCTCCATGGGGGTAGAGAATATGGCCATGGGGAGCCTTAGATTCACAATTTTTAAAGTATTTCCTGCCAGGGAACCCCAGGGAGGGATCCTGGGTGACCCTTCCTTTAGGCACAAGCCCATCTCTGGTCTCCGTGGCTGCTGTTCCCACTGTGATCAAGAGGATGGAGCCATCATGAGTCCATCTCAGAGCTTCTGGGATTAAGATCTGTTACCAAAAAGGTAGGGGAGAGATCCTGGGCCTGACAGTTAAAGACAATGGGTTTCTGTAGGAAAGACCACTGATCTGGATTCTAATGTTCATGATTTGAGCCCCAGTCTTTCTGGCTCCTGGTGCAGAAATCCAGGTTCATCAGAAAACCCAGACAAATGTGGCTTTACCTGTGCACAGCACGGGCAGCCAGCCCCCTGAAATTCCATGAAAACAGTCATTCTTTGGGTTAGGACAAGAGTCCACAATGGTCAATCCAGGAGCCCATATAAGAAGTTGGCCTATGATTCATGGTGTCAGTAGCCAACCCACATGTTGTGTTCCCTTATTTCTAGGGAGTTAGTGCTGGAGAATTAAAAAGTCTTTTTTTATGGAGGCATAAAAAGGCAGTGAGGGTCCTGCCTGGTGACAATTAGATTAATAAGTGAGGTGTGAAAGATGAGGTGTTTCCACCAATCCTTCATAACCCAATTAAATGTCACCTCCTCTCTGAAGCTCTTCACTGTCCTCTCATTCTAGTCATAGAATTGTTACGAGAATTTAGTGAGTTAATACATGTGAAACACTTAGAAAGGCACTGGGCACATTGTAAGCACTCAATAATTATTATTGTGACACGGCAAAAGGGAGAACATAGTAACAGGGGCTACCAAAAACATGTCACAGCCTTTCTATGTCCTGGGTCTGTATGTATATTTCCACTTGATACATACAACTTTTGCTTTAAGATCTTGCCTAGGAATACTGGGAATTTCTGGTCCAGAATCACTGTGCTGGGGCTGGGTTATCTCATGTTATCTCATGCATGGCCATTTTGTTTTTTTTCTCGCTGGGCTCCTATAAGAGCTTTACAAAATTAAGATAGTGGTTCTAACAGTTTGTGCTCCAGGCTCACTGGTAGAGTTTGTTTAAAATGTGGTTTTCCTGAGTCTCCCCCTGAGAGATCCTGATACAGGAGTTCTGGGGGAGGGGCCCAGGAACATCAATTTCTAACCACAGCTTTAGTGGTTCTCCGGTAGGTGGTTTCATGGACCATGGTTTGAGAAACTGACTCAGAGGAAGGAGTGGGAAGGATGAGGAGGGATGAGGGAAATGAGAAGGACCTATGCTATAGATGGGACTTCCCAGAGTCCCAAAGTGCCCCAACCAGGAAGAGAACTCCATTGTGCTTCCCTCGTGTGCCAGCAGAAGGAGTGCCACAAATGTGTGAAGCCTCTACTGTACCTACTGGTCCACTCAGCCCATGGCCACCTGGGCTAGTGACAGGGTCACAGCTCTGTCCAGCCATAAACTGAGCACTCATTCACTGTTGTGCTGCCCATTTG
The DNA here is from genome assembly GCF_009834535.1 of Camelus ferus. NCBI lineage: Eukaryota > Metazoa > Chordata > Mammalia > Artiodactyla > Camelidae > Camelus > Camelus ferus. Next base: position 14,050,737 of record NC_045725.1, read on the forward strand.
GAAGAGGGGAGGGTAGTGGGTGGAGGCGTGGAGTACCAGAAGTCCCACAAGCACAAGATGAATGTCTTTGTGGACATCATGGTAGGTGCTCCCCTCGGGTCTTTGTTCTCTTGTATGAAGAGATTTCCAGGAAGGTTCAGGAATAGATTTTGAGTGGTCAGATGCAATCCCAAAGACCCTGCCCTTCGGGTAGGAGTTGGTGTGTATTAAGGCAGCCTGTCAGAGGAGCATGCATTACCAACTCTTATGCTTTTGTATTAAGCATTATGTCTCATCTTTACAGTCAGATTAATGGAGATTAGTGGTTCCACTTAAGAGTTTAAACATTGTGCTGACCCAAATTGTTGGAGCCATCACAACATGGTGCTGTATGCTCAAGGGCTGGGCCAGCTGGTAGTCAAGTGGGGGAGGGGGAGGTCTACATTTTCCCAAAGTGATTTCATTAATTGTTTTGTGTAAGAAAGCTGGGGCGCCTCTTTATACATAATGCATATATGGCCCCTGCCTTCCACACACTTAAACACTCATCGGTCCAGTCTGGTGAGGCTCCTTGGCTAAGCGGTCACTCACACTTACCTCCTCTTGGCTTCTGTGGGTGGAGCCCAGTCCCTGAAGTCTCAGATGGTTTCATTAATGTCTTTTATCCACTCAAAAGACAAAAATAAATCTCTCAAAAGCTCTTAGAAACCCATGACCCTGTATGTAGGAGGAAAAAAGAGGATGGCTGTTAATTAATAAACTTAAACCATCTCGACAGGAGCACACAGCTGTGATCCAGAGAACACATGATCCAAACCCAGCCTTCCTTTCAGGTCAGAGTTACTTTTCGATTCATTGGGCAGATTTCGTCTCTGAAAACTCTATGTCTTAGTTCAGGCTACTATAACAAAATGCCATATATTCAGTGACTTCAACAACAAACATTTATTTCACATGGTTCTCGAGGCTTGGAAGTCTAAGACCAAGGCGGTGACAGAATCTGTGCCTGTGAGGACCTGCTTCCTAGTTTGCAGGCTACCATCATTCTGGTTATGACCTGACATGGCCTTTCCTTGGTGAGTGTATGTGGGGGAGGGGTGGGAAGAGAGAGAGACCTGTGTCCCTTCCTCTTTGTATAAGGTAATAGTCCCATCATGAGGGCCCCACCCTCATGACCTCATTTAGTCCTAATCACCTTCCAAAGGCCCCGCCTTTTTATCTCATCACAATGTGGGGAGGGGGGACGTTAAGACTTCAACATATGAGCTTACGGGGAGCTGAGGGCACACAATTCAGGCCACAGCACGCCGTGGCTGATATCAAGTTGAAGGGGAAGTTGCATACGAGTGTTACTTTAAGGTGAACTGTCTGTTTTTCTTAACAAGGGTACTCAGGGTGTTACGATATTCATTTGCATATCCTCAAAGTGGAAGAACTTGATAGTCAAAACCTATCTGGAGCCAAATCTGGTGAATAAGATGCAAATGAATATCCTTTTCTTAATATAAATTTTATTGTTATTTTTTGATGAAGGGCCTGGAGATTGAACCCAGGAACTTCCACAGGCTAAACATGCACCTTACCTCTGAGCTCTACCCCCACCCCCCCTTAATTTGACGTGGTGATCTTAATGTTATCCACTCACCACAGTGCCTGACACCCAGTGTATACAGTAGACACCCAATAAATGTATGTGTAATTTAACTTTAAGCTGTTTAACTCTGTAATGGGGGAAGAGGAGCAAACCTAAAGTAGGAGGAGGAATAAAATGTAATAGAGAATCTGGTCCTTGCTGTCATTGCAAATTTCCTTTTCAAAAGTGAGGGCACTTTCTGCCAAGTGCAAACTTCATGGCTGGAGATGCTCCTGGCACAATGTTGATGGGTTCTGGGTGATGAGGGTCCTTCAGGATGAACAGTGAGCATGGTTCTGGGGTCAGTGGACCAGAAGGGAGGTACTATGCACAGTTTTGCTCCAGGGAATGTAAGTTAAACCTTTTTTCTTTCTCTTTGTTCTTTGCAATCTGAAGCGTTTGAAAATCTAGGTGATCTCTTGTAGAAAAAATTTGGTACTGAAGTGCCCCGAGAACCGTGCGGTCTCACTCCCACCCTGCTCCCGTCTGGGCTCTCTTGGGAGTCTGACTCACTCCCTCTCACCCCCGTCTGGCCACCCCAGAGGCCCAGATCTCAGGCCCATGCTTCCTGACCCTCTGTAGGAGCGGAGTCAGGGCGCCTTAGGTGATATGGCTGCGTCTAGATGTGCTTAACAAATTGCCTGTTCACTCAATTACATTTTATTTAATCATCTGTAATCATATAAATTATGCCTGATGGTAGTAAATGCTCGTGTCAGTTCCTAATTACAGATTGATTAATTGGCTGGGGTGATCTGTATTACTACTTATCTAAGAATATATGAAGATGATGATAAATTAGGGCTGGCAATGCTGAGCCCAGGAACGTGGAACATTTCCAATTGCATCCCACTTTTGGGGGGCAGGGAAGCCAGTCCCCTTTCCCTGTCTTATTCAGGTCAGATGCCTCCAGGAGGGTTTGTGTTCTATTGATTGGTTGATTTCACAAACAACTCAGTCAAGAAATATTTATTATTATTTAGTTACTGTGTGTGTGTGTGTGTGTGTGTGTGTGTGAAATTTTTGCCAGGCAGTGCTTTTCTTTTTGGCTGTTGGCAGAGATGAATAAATTGACAAGCTCATTAAGTTCACTTGGGCTCATTACAGCCTGCTGGGCCCAGAATGTTCCCGAGGTTGGATTTGGCCTGGAGAGCAGGAATCCAGAGAATGAAGAGCTGGGGGGACTTTATCAGTGTCTGTGGAATGATTCCCTATCAGGTGATTTCTCTTTTGCTTCCTTGAAGGATAGGTCCAGTGTGCACCTTGAAGCTTTCCTCTGGTAACATCAGACCACTGTGGATGTCTTTCAGGCCACTTGCCTTGGATGTGTAATTATTAGTTTGTGCAGCTTGAGAACAAAATCTAATTGGGATGAAGTCTGCTTGCATCATCCTTACTCCCCCTCTCACTCATGTCTGAGGCTACAGGGAAAGACGGGGCCACGCAGGGGTAAGAGGGAGAATCCAGTAATCCAGAAGTGAACTCTGGTTTTAGGGAAGGGGCTTGAGACTTCACCCCAGGACCTTGCCTTCTGAGAAGAAGATGGGTGGAGGAAAAATAACAGAACAGCCTGTGAACATCCTATACTTTCAAGACACCAAATCCCAGGGAGCTGATCCTCTTCCCTCGACCGATGAGCTACGAGAGGAGCTCCTTCCTTTTACTTTATTAGCTGAAGTTCCCCAGTTGACTTTTTCTTGGGTCCCACTGGCCAAGACTGGCTCACATGTCCACCTAAATCAATCTTCGTCAAAGAGACTAAGACAGCTGGGAGTGGCCTGGATCAATCACAGTGGACTCTTTGGTGGCCTAGGGAGGAGGGCCACCTTCCCAGAATACATGATTCTGTAGAAGGGGACATCTGAACTAAACTGAGGCTCTGTTAGCCACCAAGAAGCAAGCGTACGTGTGCGTGTGTCTCCGTGTGTGGTGTGTGTGTGTGTGTAGGATTAGGAACAATTGGTTGTTTGTTCCAGGAAAATTACATGAAGACCCTGAAAGGTGCAGGAACCACGAATTGCCTGTATCAGACCTACAGAAATGAAGATTCAAGCACCTCAGACGAAAAACACAACAAGACTTGGCTCTTGCCCATATCGATACTTTGCAGCTGTAGCTGGCTAGCAGCAGCTCGGCTCTGCACATCAGCTGGAGGTGTCAAACGGGTGATCTATCAAAGAAACCCTGCCATGTGTGTGGTGTAGGTGGGATGCGTGGAGGACACTGCTAGTAGCCAGCCAGATAAGCCAGCGTTCATCCTCCCTACTCCTTCTTTCAAACTGAATCCCTGGTTGACACTGTCCCCAGCGTCAGAGGGGGATCCTCATGGCTCTGAGCCAGTGGAGCCTGGCAGCCCCTTGGTGGTGTTTACAGGTTCAAGGGTGGGTAGTTGGTCTAATCAGATGGAAGCCAAGAATAGAAGCCGAGTCTCTGACCCCAAGGTGGCTTTTTTTTTTTTTTCCTACCTAATTCTCTCCTATAACGGGGATGACTTCTTAGTGATCAGAGTTATGTTGAGTTGATCTGGAGAGGCTGAGGGGAAGGGTGAAATGTTTCCTAGGAGCCCCGGTAGGGTCGGGCTGAGAAATCTAATTCCCCCCGGGTTGGCTTCTAGCTGCCATCTGGACGAGATAATTATTACCCTGGCCTGTCTTTGTTTAACTGGCTCTGTAGTGGGAACAATGGATTCCAATGAATTGTGCTGGTAAACAATACCTTCTGCTTCCTGGGGGAAACTTACAAAACAAAGGAGGAGGGTGCCCTCCCAGGAGGGAGGGAGCAGGATGGAGAAGGAGAATAGCTTCAGGAGCCATGGCAACCGCAGCTCTGAGGTTGGTCACGGGGAAAGGTCAGGCTCACGCAGACCCAGTGTCTAGAGCCATCGCTTGCTCCCGTCCTGAGGGGCTACACCGATCCATCCCCCGACCGTAGCCTGGGTGATTCCAGGGGGAGCTCTGGGGATGAAATGCTTGCCTTTACTGGTCATGGGATGTAGGATGCCCTTGGAAGGATGTGACTTTGAGCAAAGTGGTTCTCTGAAGCTGAAGCCATCCTGAAGGGCTGACAGCTGAGGGCTGACTGCTGACCATGCTCTGGGTAGCTGGGACCTCCTTGAAGAGGGATCTGGGTGGCACAGCTCTGAGTCCATCACTCCTACTCTCACCAACTGCCCAGTGGGACTCTCCCATCCATGAATCCTTCCCCTCTGGAGGCCATGACTCTGCTTTCTTTTCCATCCATGAGGATGCCACAGGAAAGGAATATCTGGACAGAGAGATTCTGTTGTAGAATCTCAGCTCATGCCCGCTGTGAGCCCAGGTGGTGGTGAGGATGCTCAGAAACTGGCAGCCCAACCTTAAGGCGTAGGGATCACCTCTCAGCTTCAGAGGAGGACTTGTCAAGGTGGGGAGACAGTTCTGGCCTCGTAAGCGTGGCGAGTCAGCATGAGTGCTGACTGAGGCCAGGAGCGTGGCCTGACCCAGTGTGATACGAGTTGGTTGTAGAGTCTGACTTTGCCTCTTTTTCCTCACTGGTAGAAGTCACATAATATCTTTTTTTTCTTCATGCATCAGATTTTATGAAGGTGAGTATAGTAACAAACACAAAAACAAAAACTACAGAACTGTAGGGTAACGCATTATCAGGGTTGTTACTAGGACAGGTGACCTGATGGGCGTACCCCTGCACCGTGGCCCCATCCCAGAAAAAAATTAATGCAAAATGCAAAGCTCTAGAATCAGGGCAAATTATTTTCCCTGGGCACAGATTTCCCCCTGAAGAAGAACCCTATGCCTCTTGCCTAGCCGGCCCGGCTCGGATCTCACCTGCCTGCTGCTCAGTGATCAGTTGCTTCTCCAATCCGCTTGCCTCGTGTTTCCTCCTTTCACACTGGCTATGGCGGTCTTCCAGAAGTCTTGGTTTGGTGTGTAATCTTGATGAGAGGGTCAGCTCTTGGATGGCAGGGTTGTCTCTCTTCTCTTTCCTGTCTGGAGCCTGCCTGACTCAGAGTTGGACAGACAGGGCTTTGGGTGCTGAGTTATTTTCTGACAACAGCCCACAGTTGAGAAGAGCCAGTATGAGTGTCTGTCGGTGTCCAGAGTGTCTGAGAGATGGGCATGGCCAGTCATGGACCTCCAGACTTATAGGCTGTCAGCACCTGGAAGAGAGCTTAGTGATTATTTGTCATACTTCCTGCCACTTCTCCCCCCTTTCTCACCTCCAGTCTTCAACAAGTATTTCTGGAGAACATTAGACATTAGGTCCTGTTCTGGGGGCAGGAGATGTAGCAAGGAACAAAAGAGACTAAAATCCCTGGCCTTTGTGGAACTTACACGCTGGTTGGCACAAAATAAACAAACCAGGTAGTAAAATATATTTTTTGTCACATGGTGATGACTGTACAAAGAAAAATCAAGCAGATAAGGGGAACAGATGATACCAGAGATGGAGAAGGGGCAGGGGGTAATATTTTTAAAAAGGTGACCAGGGAAGATGACATTTGAGTAGAGTTATGAAATAGGTGAAGGAGCAACTGTGTGGATATATGGGAGAAGAATATTTGTTCCTGGGGACATGAACAGCATGTGCAAAGGCCCTGAGGTGGGTGCTTTCTTATAGATTTGAAGTGTGGCAAGGAGACCAGGGGCAGGACTGGTAGGTAGGAGGTAGGCAGAGTGGTAGGGGGTTGGGGGTGGGAGTGGCACATGATCACAAAGGGCTTTGCAGAACTTCACAAGAACTTTGCTCTGAGTGAGGCTGGGAGCCATTGCCAGGCTCTGTGCTGAGTGCTGTGTTCTGATTTGGGCTTGAAAGGATCTCTCTGGATGGTGAATGAATAGACTGCAGGAGGCAAAGAGTAGAAGGAGGGAGATGAGTGAGGGGTCTACTGTTATCATCCAGGCAGGGGTTGAGGGTGGCTTGGACCAGGTGGCAGCAGTGGAGGTGGTGAGAAGTGGTTGGGTGCTGGAAGCATCTCGGAGGTAATGGCAAGAGTTAATGACAGATGAGGAAACTGGTCCAAAGAGTGATTTGGACCAAAAAGGAGTGATTTACCTAAAGTTGTACAGCAAAGTGGCAGACCAGGACCAGAATAGTTGGAACGAAACTGACTTCTGTGTCTGAACCATGCTTGCCTTCATGCTGGATGTGCTTGTCAGCTCATGGGTGTGTGATGGAGATGAGAAAATATTCCTTGACTGAGCTCTGAGTGGCTGATACTTACAGCTCAAGTAGAGGAGCGAGTCTCAACGAAGGGACAGAGAAGGAGAGACAGGTGAGATAGGAGGAAAACCAAGAGGGAAGAACGTATCTCAAGAGCGGAGAGTTGTCAGCATTTGCCTGCCCTCTTCCCCGGTAAGGAGAGTTGCTGATGAATGAATTCCTTTTGGGTGGTGAAGTCTCCTGGGTGAGTGTTTTGTGGAGGAATCAAAACCTTGAACAAGAATTCTGGTATTAACGCAGTATGCAGGGAGGATTTTCCTGCCATGTCTCTGAGGCTTTGTCTCCTCAATTTATAACCTTTCTGAGCAGCATGAGGGCTCCTCCCATCATTAGCAGTTAGTAATTTTCTTTAAAGTTCCTTCAATGTACTGACCAGTGTTTTGTTCTCTGTGGCACTGTTTTACCAGAGGAAACACAAGCAAGGCAAAAGCAGCACATAGGCATGCATCCCAAGTGCCAAACGCCTTCCTTGACTGTTGCGCTGGTGCACGTGAGGATGTGGAGGTCTGCGGAGCCACCTTGGCTCTTGCTATGCTGATGCCAGAGAAGTGCTCTTCATCACCCAGGGGTCCACCAAGGATGGATAATGACGTGTCCTGCATCTCAGCTCACCTGCCTTCCCAGAGATGACAGTCCTTGGCTGGAGAGGGTTGGGAGGGGAGGTTTTTCTGGAGCAAGAAGAGGTGGTTGGTGGGTACCATGTCCTGTTCCCTCAATGCTTTGTCCCACAGAGGGTGTGACCCTGTCCAGGTCTCTCTGTGTGTGGTGTTGGGGCTGGGGGTGGGGAAGCTTTCTCCTTACCTAATCTTCCTCCCATTTCTCCCGAATCTATTTCCTCATCCTAATAGGGCTGAATTGTGTCCCCTAAAAAGATATGTTGAAGTCCTAATCCCCTGTACTTGTGCATGCAACCTTATTTAGAATTAAGATCCTTGTAGATGTAATCAAGTTAAGATGAGGTAATTAGGATGGGCCTTAATCCAACAGGACCAGTGTCCTTATTTGAAGAGGAAACACTGTAGGGGAAGAAAAAAAAAATCTTTCTCCTCTACCCGTCTTAGATTCTTCTGCTGGGGCCCTGTAAGTTAGACCAGCAACAGACAGATTAACAAGAGAAAAATGAACAGAAGTTTATTACTATATGAATCATGCATACATATGGGAACAGCCAGGGATGAGTAGCTCAAAGAAGTGGTTAGAACTCGGGCTTATATAACATCTTAGCCCAAACCAATACATTTTCAGAGATGTGACAAGACAAAGGGAAAGGACTGAGCTTTTAGGAATGGCAGATTGTGGGAAGGCAAATATATGGGGGGACTAATGGAAGGTAAGGACTGACTAGTTACGTTTGTTATGTAGAGTCCTCTGGTGTGTCTCCAGCCTAATAAGCATTACTGGAGACTAACTTCTGTCTCTCCTGGTAGAGTGGGGAGGAAGGGTGCCTTTATAAATTTACGTCCTGCTTTTAGGCAAATAAGGGGGAAGGCAGAGGGCTTTCCTTATACTTGCTTCTTCTCAGTTGCCTTCAGCTCAAAATAATTTTTATGCCAAAGTGGCATATTTTGGGGTAGAATATTCTGCCACCCTTCAACACTGTGTGAATGCAAGGACACACAGGGAAAAGGCCATGTGGTGACAGAGGCAGAGATCGGAGCGATGTACTTGCAACCCAAGGAGCACCAAGAATCAATGGCCACCTTTGGATGCTGAGTGTTTGTATCTACTCCCTCTTCCAGATTCATATGTGAGCCCTGATCCCCAGTGCGGCTGTATTTGGAGATGTAGCCTTTAAGGAAGAAATAAAGGTTAAATAAGGTCATAAGGGTGGGGCCTTGATCCTGTAGGATTAGTGTCCTTATAGGAAGAGACACTAGAGAGTTCTCCCTCCCTCCCTCTACCTCTTTCTGTGCGTCTCTCTCCTCTGCACATGCTCAGAGGAAAGCCATGTGAGGACAAAGTGGCCATGTACAAGTCAGGAGGAGAGCTCTTACCAGAAACGGAACCCTACCAGAACCGTGGTCTTGGACTTTTCAGCCCTCAGAACTGTGAGAATATGAATTTTTGTTGTTCAGGCCGTGCAGTCTGTGGTGTTATGCCCAAGCAGACTAAGGCAGCTTCCATTCAATGGAAGGATTCTATGGCCAAAAGTAAAAGCTTGAGAACCTCTGCTCTAGTCCAACCCATCTGTTCTGTAAATGAAAAGGCTGACTAGGGCCAGACAAGATAAATGGTTAGTTGATAGGACTGGGACTAGTTCTGGCCCCTGCATAGTAACCATCCCATAAATGTCATCTTTAACAATCATATTATTAATGCTAATGATCTTGCTATTATTAAAATAAGGGGAAGATGACTTTGCAGGGTGGAAATCGAAGCACAGGTCTTTAGGACAATGCTCAGTGGCCTAGCAAGAGAAGCACACAGAAAGAATATGAGCCCTGTGATAGGGAGGGATGAGTAAGCAGAATACGATCTTTGTTACCCAGAATGCTTTGCCTGTTTGGACTCCTGAAAGAAGGGAGGGCTTTGAAAACACAATCTCAGTGTAATTCAGTTCAAGATTCTAAACTCTACTGAAACAATGGAAAAAAGAATGGAATGCTAGGGTGGGCTGGGAGGTCATAGGGGTGAGTGTCCCTGCAGTGTCGGAATTAGAGTCTCCCCGTCAGTGATGAATGCCTCGGTTCTAGAAAGTTCTAGCCAAGACTGGATGTCCAGCAGCTGGGGATGTGTCCAAGGAGTTCCTGCTGTGCATGGGGTGCTGGATCAGTTTTCCTGCTCACTGGAAGACTCTAAGATTCTGCGAAAAGAACCTGATGTTCTAACATGGGTCTTTTTAGGAAGTGGAGGTGTGGAATGAGAAATGGGTTGGCAAGAAATGGAATGAGGAGTAGACTTTGAGGATGGGGTGATTATGAACTAAAGGAGTGAGTTATTGGGGGCATGGATTCCAGGGACAAAAAGGCTGGATTGACTCAGAGAGGAGATATTGGTCTTGGAGTTGAAGCCGGAGCTAAGACAATATGGTAGAATGTGGCTCTCCCTAGAAACTGTCAGAAAGTTGAATTGATTGGTGCTCAGTCTTGGGGGATTAGGAGCAATTCTGCCTGAGGCAGAGGGTTGGACCAGATGACCTCTCAAGATTCCCTCTCTCCTGATGAGTCTGGGAAGACATTTCTCATTGTCTTGACACTCCTGAAATGTCTTTTCTTAATAGGAAATTTATCTGCTGGATTCAATTTAACCGTTGCATTTGTATTTTGTACATGCACCTGCCCTGGGGCAATGGTTACATTTTAAATAAATCAAATAAATCCATAAATATGATACGCTTCCCTTTAATCATTACATAATGCAAAAAATTATGATAATGCCACATTAAGTTGCAAATTAAGACATGCAAAAGTAAGGAAATGTGGAAATGAATGTTCTCCCAGCAACATTAACTCCCTTGCCTTGTGATGTGGTATAATAAAGTTTATATTTATATCTGCCTACCTAGCAGTCTCTCATTCAGCCCGGGCCAATGTGGGGGATTATCGCCATTATAAACCTTAACTTTTGTGTCTGATGGCTTGTTGTAAATGTGCTGTATTAAATGAAGCATTAGCCTGACTCCTGCCCAGAAGATGGAAGGTGTGACGGTGGGAACACAGGCTTTGAGCATGACTCCCTGGGTTAGGATTCCTGTTCTGCCCCCAAGCAGCTATCTCTCCTGCCCAATTTACTCAGCTCTCTGGACTCTGGTTTCCTCAACTGTAATATTCAATTTAAAAATAAAAATTAAAAAAACATGTCTGCATTATCTGGACCTTTGCCCTCCCTACCCTCTCTGCCGGCATCAACCAGGGTAGTCCCATTTTTAGTAGTTTTATTGTAGTTCACTTACAATTTCATTTGAAAGAAAAGAGTTCTTCTGCTCAAAACAATTCCCCAATCATCACTCTAGTCCTAATTTTTTAGATGAGGAAGATCAGGGAGGTAAAGTAACTTTCCCAAGGTCACACAGCTGATTACTCTCAAGAAGACCTCCACCCCAGGCCAGCAAGTTTCCATTGACCTTGCTCTTGCCCCCAAATGAAAGCATTCCAGGGCTAAATGTTAACTGCTTGGCGTTCTGTGTGCATGTGCTCGTGAAACATATCTAACGATTTACTTTTCTTAACTGAATTTGCTTTCTTTTGTAGCAGTCTAGGAAACTGTATTTTGGAAGATATTTGAAATTATGTAATTCTTGAATAAAACGTTTTTCAAAACTAAAGCTTTTGTTATAATTACATGTTACACGTAATTAATTGATCATTTATAATATACAATTACACATTTTAAAAAATTTTATTTTTCATTGAAGTGTAGTTGACTTATAATGTCAGTCTCAGATGTACAGCAAAGTGATCAGTCATACATACACGAACATATATATACATCTATTTTCAGATTCTTTCCCATTATAGCTTATTATGAGAAATTAAATATAGTTCCCTGTGCTATACAAGAGGTCCGTGTTGTTTATCTATTTTATATATAATAGTGTATATCTGTTAATCCCAAACCCCTAATTTATCCCTCCTTCCCCCTTTGGTAACCCTTCTGGCTAGTGCCTTGCCACTAGCTGGCACTTGATGCAGAAGGGCAGACTGGCTGTATGCACGTGTTCCTGCACCACTAGGTCCATAGTCTCTTGAGAACATGAGCTACAGCTTCCTCATCTTTATCGCCCTTGCAGTTATGGTGAGCGTAGAGCTTTCCATGCTGAATAAATACTAAGTTGAATCATAACTAAGTGTTCTTCACTTTATGATCATTCTTATATTACGGGAGAGGCTGGGGCAGGAGAAATGTGCTGGGTGCATGCAGGGGAGGGTTGGGTGGGGGGGACAAGAAAGGGTTCACCAAGGCCAAGATGAATCTGAAGCCCAAGCTTTGGGGCACCACAATCTTGCCAAAAGTGGGAGCCACAAAGACGCAACTAAGAGCCTCACCAACAGCAGCCAGGGCCTGGGAGAGAAGAATGTTGGTCGTGTGGTTTACTGTTTCATTACTCCTCTGCAGTCTTTGGAAGCCCAACAGTGTAATTACCCCGGTCTCTCACCAGCCTGGAGTGTTCGAGTCTCAGCGCAGGCATTAATTGGGCTCAAACTGGAGAAAAGGTAATTTGCTTTTCCTGTTTGTTTTACTCAAAGTCTACTGAATGGGATTCATAATCACACTTGAGCTGCACCCTAAGGAGTCCTGGGTTTCATAGCTCCCACTTCCTGTGAAGGAGGGGGTGGGTGCAGGATTGGGGAGGTGACTTCCTGTTTTCTGAAAGGGGCACGAGGAAGGCTAGGAAGCTCACAGCAGAACCGTGAAAGGACGCTTTCGTGGGCAGAGTCAGGGCTGGAGGTGACACCACGGAGCAGACACACAGCCTGTTCCTCAGGAGCTTATGCTGAACCTGAATTGGGTCCTGACTTAGTTAACCAGCTCCATAGCAGGAATTTATTGGGTGCCACATGTATGCCCAGAACTGAGCTAGGACAAACCAGTTTTGACCAGTTTTGAATTCAGCCTCCAGCGCTGCCAGCTTGTCCTATTGGGTTGCCTCCTCCCTTTTACTAATTTCCAGGTATCCAGGAGGGGTTCATTTGCATGTCATCCAGGCCACAGACCAACATGTACATGTCCTTCTAACCTTTAGGCCAGAGCCAAGGCCCCCCTAAGCAGGCTCCACGCTGCCTCCCTAGTTTCATCTCCGCGCTCCTTTGTTCACTGGCACTGCCTCTTTCCCCATCTCTGCCTTCCTGCTTTGACTCACGTGATTCCATTTATTCATCCTTCCTTGCCTCTCTTCCTTCCTTCTCTCATCAAACAATTCCTATGCTAACACTTTTCCTCTGGCCTTAGCATCATTCCCTGCTTCTCTCCTTGTCTAAATCCTTATCCTTCCAGTCCCTTTTTTTTCCCTCGATATTTGTTTCGATTTTTATTTTCTTTGGAATAAGGATATTTGGTTAAACTGCAAAAGTTCAAAGTTAGATTTTTAAAAATCCTTCTCTGCCTCACTACCAATTTTTAAAAAATTGATATATAATTGCCATGTAACATTATATTAGTTTCAGGTGTGCAACATAATGATTCAATATTTGTATATATGGTGAAATGATCACCACAATAAGCCTAGTTAACATTTATCACCATACAGTTACACATTTTTTTAGTTCTCTTTTTAATTGAAGTATAGTTGATTTATAATATTATATTAGCTTCAGGTGTACAATATAGTAATTCAATATTTTTATAGATTATGCTCCATGTAAAGTTATTATCAAATATCAGTTATACCCCCTGTGTTGTACATTACATTCTTGTAACTTATTTATTTTATACCAGTAGTTTGTACCTTGTAATCACATCTTCTTCATCCATTCGTCTGTGGATGGACACTTAATGTTGCTCTCATATCTTGGTTACTGTTAATAATACTGCTATGAATGTTGGGGTGCATACATCTTTTTGAATTCGTGTTTTCCTTTTCTTCGGATATACACCCAGGAATGAAATTGCTGAGGATCTAATTTTAATTTTTTTGAGGAACCTCCATACTGTTTTCCGTAGTGGCTGTACCAGTTTACATTCCCAGCAACGGTGTACCCGGGTTCTTGCTTCTCCACATCCTTGTCAACACTTGTTATGCTTGTCTTTTTGATGATAGTCATTCTGACATACACGAAGTGATACCTAATTATGGTTTTGATTTGCATTTCCCTGATTGTTGGTGATGTTGAGCATCTTTTCATGTGCCTGTTGGCCACCTGTATGTCTTCTTAGGAAAAATGCTTATTCAGGACATTTGTCCATTTTTAAATCAGGATTTTGTTTTTTGGATATTGATTTTTATGAGTTCTTTATATATTTTGGATATTAACCCTTATTAGGCGTATCATTTACAAATACCTTCTCCCATTCAGTAGGTTGCCTTTTCATTTTGTTGATGTTGATCTTCACTGTGCAAAAGCTTTTAAGTTTGATTAGGTCCCATTTGTTAATTTTTCTCTTTGTTTCCCTTGCTTGAGGAGACAGATCCAAAAGAATATTGCTAAGACCTATGTCAAAGAGCATGCTGCCTATGCTTTCTTCTAGGATTTTTATGGTCTCAGCTCTTACATTTAGATCTTTAATCCATTTTGGGTTTGCTTTTTGTATACAGTGTGATTAAATGTTCTAATTTCATTCTTTTACATGTAGCTGTTCTGTTTTTCCAACACCAGTAATTGAAGAGTGTGTCTTTCCCCACTGTATATTCTTGTCTCCTTTCTCATAGGTGCCATATGTGTATGGGTTATTTTTGGGCTCTCTGTTCTGTTCCATTTATCTATGTGTTTGCTTTTATGCCAGTACCATACTGCTTTCATTACTGTAGCTTTGCTTTATAGTCTAAAATCATGGTGGGTCATACCTCCAGCTTTGGTTTTCTTTTTCAATATTACTTTGGCTATTCAGAGTCTTTTGTGGTTCCATACAAATTTTAGGTTTATTTTTTCTAGTACAGTGAAAAATGCCCTTGGTATTTTGATAAGGATTACATTAAATCTATAGAGTATGGACATTTTGACAATATTAATTCTCCCAATCTATGAACACAGGATATATTTTGATTTATCATCCTCAATTTCCCTCATCAGTGTCTTATAATTTCCAGAGTATAGGTCCTTCACCTCCTTGGTTAAATTAATTCTTAGGTATTTTATTTTTTGATGCAATTGTTTTCTTGATTTCTCTTTCTGATAACTCATTATTAGTGTATAGAAATGAGACAGATTTCTGTATATTAATCTTGTATCATGCAACTTTACTTAATTCGTTAGTTCTAATAACTTTTTGGTAAAGTCTTCAGGATTTCTATATATAATGTTACGTCATCTGCAAATAGTGACAGTCTGACTTTTCCCTTTCCAACTTGTATGCATTTTATTTCATTTTCTTTTCTGATTGCTGTGGCTAGGACTCCCAATACAACGTTGAATAGAAATAATGAGAGTGGGCATCCTTGTCTTGTTCCTGATCTTAGATGAAAAACTTTCAAGCTTTTCATCATTGAGTGTGATATTAGCTGTGGGTTTTTCATAAATGGCCTTTATTATGTTGAAATATGTTCCCTCTATACCACTTTGTTGTTGAGAGGTTTTTTTAAAAATTATGAATGGATGTTAAATATTGTCAAATGATTTTTCTGCATCTATTGAGGAAATCATGCAGTTTTTATCTTTGTTTTGTTAATGTGGTGTATCACATTGATTGATTTGTGATATTGAACCATCCTGGCATCCCTGGAGTATATCCCACTTATTATGGCATATGATATTTTTAAAAAAATGTATTGTTGAATTCAGTTTAATAATATTTTGTTGAGGATTTTTGCATCTATGATCATCAGGAATATTACTTGGTAATTTTCTTTTTTTGTAGTGTCTATCTGATTTTGTCATCAGAGTAAGGCTGACTTTGTAGAATGAGTTTGGAAGTGTTCCCACCTCTTCAGTTTTTAGGAACAATTTGAGAAGGATAGGTATTTACTCTTCTTTACATGTTTGGTAGAATTCCCCTGTGAAGCCATCTGGTCCTGGACTTTTGTTTGTTGAGAGTTTTTTGATTACTGATTCAATTCAATACTAATTATCAATCTGTTCATAATTCCTATTTCTTCCTGATTCAGTTTGGAAAGATTGCATATTTCTAGGAATTTATCCATTTCTTCAAGATTGTCCAATTTGTTGGTGTATAACTGTTCATAATATTCTCTTATGATTGTATTTCTGTGATTTACCAATTGTAATTTCTCCTCTTTTATTTCTAGTTTTGTTTATTGCCCCCCCCCCCTTTTTAATGAATCTGGCTAAAGGTTTATCAATTTTGTTCATCTTTTCAAAACACCATCTCTTAGTTTCACTGATCTCTTTCTTTTTTCTTTTTTTTTGGGGGGGTGTCTATATTATTTATTTCTGCTCTTATTTTTATTATTTCCTTCCTTCTGCTGACTTTGGGCTTTTCTTTTGCTAATTCTTTAGATGGAAAGTTAGGTTGTTTATTTCATATTCTTCTTTTTTTTATTTAGGTATGCCTTTATTTCTATAACTTCCCTTTTAGAACTGCTTTTGCTGCATCTCAGATTTTGGAAAGTTGTTTTTATTTTCATTTGTCTCAGGGTATTTTCTGATTTCCTCCTTGATCTCTTCATTGACCCATTGCTTTCTTAATAGCAAGTTGTTTATCTCCATGTGTCTGTGTTTAAAATTTTTCTTCCTTGAATTGATTTCTAGTTTCATACTGTTGTGGTCAGAAAACATGCTTGATATAATTTCGATATTCTTAAAATTATTGAGACTTGTTTTGTGGCCTAACATGTGATCTATCATGGAGAATGTTCCATGCTCACTTGAAAAGAATGTGTAACTTCTCTTTTTGGATGGAATGTCCTATAGATAGTTATTAAGTCCATCTGGTCTAATGTGTCATTTAAGGCAGCTGTTTCCTTATTAATTTTTGATGTGAATGATCTATCCATTGATGCAGCGGGATGTTAAAATCCCCTATTGTTGTTGTATTACTTTCAATTTCTCCCTTTTTGTCTGTTAATAGTTGCTTTATACATTTAGGTGCTCCTATAGTAGATTCATATATGTTTACAAATGTTGTACCCTCTTCTTAGATTGACCATTGCATAATGCACATTTTTTGTCTTTTATTATAGACTTTGTTCTAAAGTGTAGTTTTTCTGATATGAGTTTTGCTATTCCAGCTTCTTTTCTTTTCAATTTGTATGAAACATTTTCCCCCATCCTTTTACTTTCAGTTTATGTATGACTTTAGCTCTGAAGTGAGTCTCTTGTATGCAGCATACAATTGATCTTTTAAAAAATCTAGTCGGTCACCCTATGTCTTTTGACTGGGCATCCAGTTCATTTAAATTTAAAGTGATTATTGATAGGTATGTACTTATTGCTATTTTTAAACTTGCCTTCTGGTTGTTTGTGTAGTTCTTCTCTGTTCTTTTTTTCTTTTCTTAGTTTCTTCCCTTGTACCTTGATGATTTTCTTTAGTGTTATATTTGGGTTCCTTTCTCTTTAATTTTTGTGTATCTATTATAGTTTCTAATTTGTGGTCACCATGAAGTTCATATTTGTTGATCTATAACTATATCTCCTTGTTTTAAATTGACAGTCATTTAAGCTCAAACACATTCTGAAATCTAAATTTTAAATTTCCCCTCCTGCCACATTTTATGTTTTTATGTCATGTTTTATATCTTCATGTCTATCCTTTAACTGTTTATTGTCGTTGTAGTTGATTTTTACAATTTTTGTCTTTAATCCTTTGCATTAGCTTATGTAAGTGATTGATCCACTGCCTTTACTATACATTTGCCTTTACCAGTGAGATGTCCCCCTTCATATATTTCTTATTTCTTGTGATAGATTTTCTTCTTTTGATAAAAGATCCTTTAACATCCTTTGTAACGTTGGTTTAGTGGTGAAAAACTCTTTTAGTTTTTGCTTGTCTGGGAAACTCAATCTCTCCTTTAGTTCTGAATAATAAATTTGCTGAGTAGAGTATCCTAGTTTGTAGGTTTTTACTTTCAGCACTTTAAATATATCATTCTATTCCCTTCTGGCCTGCAAAGTTTCTGCTGAAAAATCATCTGATAGCTTTATGGGGATTCCCTTGTATGTGACTTTTTTTCTCTTGTTGCCTTTAAAATTCTCTTCATTTTTAACTTTTGCCATTTTAATTATGATATATGTTGGTGTGGATCTCTTTGGGTCTTTTGGGTCTTGTTTGGGACTCTCTGTGTTTCTTAGACTTGGATATGTTTCCTTTTTCAGGTTAGGGAAGTTCTCACTATAATTTCATCAAATAAATTTTCTGCCTCTTTTTCTCTCTTCTCTTGATGGGACCCCTGTAATACACACGTTTGAATGCTTGATGTTGTCCCAGTGATCCCTTAAACTATCCTTATTAACATTTTTTTTCTTTTGCTGATCTGTTCGGGTGATTTTCACTCTTCTATCCTCCATGTCACTTACTCATTCTTCTGTACCACCTAATCTGCTGTTAATTCCTTCTGTCATATTTTACATTTCAGTTATTATATTCTTTAGCTCTGAATGGTTATTTTAACAAATATTTTCTAGTTCTTTGTTGATGTTCTCACTGTGTTCTTCTATTCTTTTCCTGGGTTCAGTGAGCATTTTATTACTATTGCTTTGAACTCTTT
This sequence comes from Camelus ferus, assembly GCF_009834535.1. Lineage (NCBI taxonomy): Eukaryota > Metazoa > Chordata > Mammalia > Artiodactyla > Camelidae > Camelus > Camelus ferus. The sequence continues at coordinate 14,068,826 of NC_045725.1, forward strand.
ATCAGGTGAATTATTTATCTCCATTTCATCAGGATTTTTTTCCTGGGGTTTCATCTTGTTCTTTCATTTGAAATATATTCTTCTGTTCTTCTCATTTTTACTTTCTTTGTTTGTCTCTATGAAATTAGGCGAAACCATTACCTATTTTGGTCTTGAAGGTGTGTCCTTGTGTGGGAGCATCCCTATGCAGTCTGCATGTGCCCAGAGGCGTTGCTGAGAGAACTGGTTCTGAACTGGGTGCAGGTCATGTCCTCTCCTGGCATGTGCTGGCAGCCACCACCTTGGTGGGAGGTAGGTCTGGAGTCAGAGGGGCTGGAGCCAGAGCTAGAGTCAGGTGCGAGCCAGGGCATCTCTCAGGCTCAATGGTGGTCACTGCCCTATTGCACAACCAGGACCCATGGGGCTGGAGCAGGATCCCTGAGGGAGTTGGGCTTCTCCCTTGTGTGACTGCAGTCTCCATCTTGGCTAGAGAGGTGATTCAAGAGGTTGGAGTCGTACTTCTGAGCTGACTCTGCTTTTTCTCTGGTGTGCACATGTGCAAAGGTGATGGTGGCCTTCACCTTAGTGGGGAGTAGTGCTGGAGCAGGAGGGGCTGGAGCAGGAGCCTGGTGCAGGCTGGGTTACATGCTGGAGCTGGCCAGAGCACTGGACAGTTTCCAATCTGCTGCATCTGCACTGAGAGTGGAAGCAATCAAGTCTGTGTGCATGCTCTTCAAGAGTAGAGTTTCAATTTCTTTATAGCCTTCTGGTAAGTTCCACCGGTTTTCAAACCAGCTAAGGAGGTTTGTCTTCCCTGTGTTGGATCTCAGGGCTGGGTTGCCTAATATGGGGCTCAAACCTCTCCCTCCTTAGGGAGGCTCTCTCAGCCTGATATCCCCCTCCTCATCTGGGGCATCCACTGGGATGACTGACTAGATTGCTTCCTCTCCCCTCTTACTAGACTCTGCGTGGTTCTTTCTTTATAGCCTTGGCTATAAAGATGAGCTGTTCCATTAGTTTTCAGGTCGTTCTTAGTGAGAGTTGCTGTATATGGAGTTGTAGTTTTCATGTGTTCATAGTGGGAGGTGAGCTCAGGGTCTTCAAACTCTGCCATCTTGATCCTGCTTCTGGTTCTTCTTAAAGCTTTTATGGTCATCATCCCACCACCACCATGTTTTTTTCTGAGATTCTTTCCCACTTTTAGCTCAAACTTCAAACAGCACCATCTTTATTGCACACTCAGTAACTCTTGCTTGAGTGTCTCTGCTGCCTAGGGAAGGTTTCAGATGATGAGAACACAGACCCTCAGAGCAGCTTACAGCTCAGTCTTGATTTGACCTCTTTTATAAATATTTAGAAGATTAGAAAACATAATCCATTTTTGTAAAAAAAATTCTGACAGCACAGAGTCTAAAAAAGTGACAAGCCAAAGCTCAACTTTGTGGAGCTTCAGGGTTGGTGAACACTTAGAGGTGTTGGAAGAGTGGTATCTGGAGAGGCCATGCCCCTTCTGGTGTGCCTTGTCCAGTGCATCTCTTCCGTCTGGATGTTCCTGAATTACACCGTTTATATTAATCTAATCTAATCTAATCTAATCTAATCTAATCTAATCTAATGGTGATGATTTGCTGTGATCTAATGACATGATTGTCTATGTAGAAAACTGTAACAAATCTACAAAAAGAAAATCTCTTGGAATTAGTAAGAACTAAACCAAAACCAAACCCAAACAAATGAAACTCAAAGTTAGCAGAAAGAAGGAAATAACAAAAATCAGAACAGAAATAAAAAGGATCGAGACCAGAAAAGCAATGAAAAAGCTCAACAGAACTAAGAGCTGATTTTTTTTGAAAAGATAAACAAAATTGACAAAACTTTAGCCAGACTAAGAAGAAAAGAGAGAAGGCTCAAATAAAATCAGAAATGAAAGAGGAGATGTTACAACTGATGCCACAGAAATACAAAGGATCATAAGAGAATACTATGAACAATTACACGTCAACAAATTGAATAGCCAAAAAAAGAGAGATAAATTTATAGAAATATACAACCTACCAAGACTGAATTATAAAGAAATAGAAAATCTGAACAGACCAATGATGATTAATCAAAAATTTCCCAACAAAGAAAAGCTCATGACCTGATGGCTTTACTTATGAACTCTATGAAACATTAAAAGAAAAATTAATGCTAACCCTTCTGAAGCTTTTCCAAAAAGATGGAGAGGAGGGAACACTTCGAAAATCATTTTATGAAGCCAGCATTACCCTGATTCCAAGGACAAGGTCACTGCAAGAAAAGAAAATTACAAGCCAATATCCCTGATGGATATGAATCTAAGAGAGTCAACTTAGTCATTTTCAACACACACACACACACACACACACACACGCACACACTCACCAGAAACTAGGTAAGGTGATGGATGTGTTAATCAACCTGATTGTGGTAATCATGTCACAAAATATGCATTAATATATTATATCCTCACATTGTACACTTTAAATATATACAGTTTTATACCTTAATGAAGCTGTTAAAAAAAATCACTTGCTTCCTTCCTCCCATTTCTGCTCTTCAGAGTAACTAGGGACACCAATGACTTGCGTGGTCTTCTAGAAGCATTGTAGACTTTTACATTTTTTTTTCCCTAATGGTTTCACGTCTGAGTCCCAATCTCCCAGTTGGGTCATAAAAACCCAAACAAAGGGACTTAGTTTTCTCCCACGTCCCTCCATGTCACCCTTCACAGGCCTGGGCACACAGGAGATAAGCCGTACAAATAGACTAGCAAGAAATTCAGGGACAAAGAAAATTCTTTGGGGAACCTGTACAGATCTTAGGATTTCCTGTGTGCAGCTTCTTGCCCCACCTTGAGGATAAGCCCCTGGAGGGCAGGACCACCCAAACTCATCAGATTCCTCTTCTTGGGTTGTGTCGCCCTAGGTCAGAGCTTTGGGCCCAAGCAGGGGCACTCCCAGCCTCAACAAAACACCCTCCCCCAACCAGCCACTTACACCACTCCACTCGTATTATCAAAGGAATCTTACAGACCAAACACCTTTGCTGGCAAGATGCAGCTTGTAAGAAAATGCAGGGGGGTCCCTTCCCTTGATGCAGTGTTTGGTGGGCGCCCAAGAGAGGAGGCTGAGCTTTTGGAAGGAGAGAGACGGAGAGGGAGCAGGGGAGGCAGGAGTATCAGAATGAGTGATGTGCAATGTTCAGGGGTCAGCGCATTACAAAATGATTCTCGTTAATTATTTAGAGCCCACCATCTATCGTATGGCAGGGGTGGGCAGCCAGGATGGGATGGCTGCCTTTCCCTCTGAGCCACTGAGAGAGGGAGGGGTGGGGCAGCCATGGGCCAGTCTTTGGATGGTGAATCTGGGGGTGGCCAGGGGGAGGACCAGGCTGAGCAGGACTACCCATCTTTGAGACTGCTGGCATTCAGTGCCATGAAGGCAGTGGCTCTTGGGCTCTGCGTAGGCACAAGACAAAAGAAAAATCACCTCAAATAATAGCCTCAAACAAGATAAGGTCCAGGCAGGCTAAAGCCATCTGCTTAGGCAGAATAAGCCAAAGGGTGGTGAGAGCTGGGCAAGAGAGAGACTGTGTCTGGAAAAATGGTCCCTTAGCCCCCAGAGGAATAAGTTTTACTTCCTCTCCAGCTTTTCCCTTTTTCTGAAATATCTCCCTCTCTCCCAAGCCAAGTCTAACTGTTTGCTGTCTGTTCGGCACTGGCTGGTCTCCTCCAGCACGGCCTGTCTGCCCAGCGCCCGGTCACTGCCCCCAGCACCGGACGCCTGGCCTGCACAACCTGGCCCTGGGTTCTGAACGGTGTCCTCTGACCTCTCCCTGTTCATGAGAGGCAGTCTCCTCTGGCCAGTTCAAGGAAGCCAGGCACGCGGGGTGCTGAAGAAGTGATTTCCGCACCCCACCTCTTTGGCTTGAATGAGATTATTGTCAGAGAAGTGCCAGAGAAAACATTGAGGAAGAACAAAGACCTAAGTGTAAAAAAACCCCAAACAAACAAACAAACAAACAAAACAATCATGGAGCAGAAGCAGCAGAGCTGGGCCTGGAATCGAATGCACTGGGTTGAACCCTGGCCCTGCCTTTGAAGAGCTGCATCACTTGGGCGAATTCAGTAATCTCATTCAGTCTCAGTTTTTCCATCTGTAAAGTGGGGCTACAGCTTGTAGCTACTGGGAAGACTAAAAGGGGTGATGCCTACACACAGGCCGGCACAGAGGCAGCACCTAGGAGTGTGGTTAACCATGTGGGCCCTGTGTGGGTGGCCCTGGACTCACAGATTCATGGATGTCCCCAAAGGGAAGCAGTGACAAGCTCTGTCCTCACCTAAAGGCATTACTGGGGGAAAACCCTGTCCCTGGTAAAGGAACCAGACAGAGAGCTGGCTGGCAGAAGTGACTCGGGAGGGAGGCCCTCCCGGCTCCTGCTGACAGTGAGTCCCAGGGCAGCGGCTGGGCATCTGGCTGAGCCCGGGCCTCCCTCCCTTGGGTCATTCCAACTGCAGTCTCGCCTGGGACAGATACTGTCGAGCTTAGAAGGAATCTGAACAACAAGAGAAGCAGACACACAGGCAGCCACCCCACAAGGGCACAGGAGCCAGCAGACAGCTCGCTCCGGGAATCTGGAGCCCCTCCGTAGCCCGGGCTCCAGAGCTGCCGTCTGTGGCTCCTGGACACGCTGTGTTTCCTTCCTGGGTCCTGCGTTTCTTCATCTTCAGAATGGGAGAGGCGGACTGGCCAACACGTTCCAACTTTAACATTCGCACAACCGGTCAGCTTTAGGGAGCTGGGCAGAGCCGGTGTGAGAGCCCCACACGGCTCCTGAAATCCGGGCAGCGGCGGAGTCTGCGAGCGCCGCAAGCAAGGGGTCGGCGTCCACAGGTCTCCTGCGGCTTTGGTTGCTCCCTCCGGAAATCGCACGTCCTCCCGGACCCTTCGCAAACTGCTGTGAAGAGACCCGAGGACTCCCCTCCCTCCCTCTCAGCCCCACGGATGCTGCCTGCCCCCTTGGCGGTGTGCAGGGTGGATAGTCTCGCCTAGCAACGCTTTCAGCCCACGTTTCCACTTCAGACGCCTGCACAGTGCCTGCGCGTTCATCCTCACCTCGCCCCGCGCTTCTGGGTCCCAACAGAAGTCCCCGGACGGGAGGCCTGCTGGTTATCCTGTGGAGTGGAAGCCACCAGCCGTTGCATCTCCAAGGGCCCAGGGAACCCCTGGCACGGATGCAGCCCCCTCCCAGGCTGAGGGCACACAGACGTGCAGGAGCGAATGTCACGCGCAGCGGCCTCTCCCCTTCCAGGTACCACACTTACTGTCAGCAGTAGATTTCCTTTGCTAAGATTTAAGCCCCCGAGTTAAGGGGACTTGGCTTTTCTGAGCTGTGTGTCCTCAGCCCCTATTGCAAGGTCAGCTAGGCAGGTAATAGGTGCTTAGCAAATGTTTGTTAGAGAAGGAAGGAGGGCGTGATCCATGCAACTCAGTGAACTCACTCAGTGCAGAGACAGGTAGTAAGACTATCTGATACTTATTTACTGAGTGCTTAGTAAACGTCCAGAATTTTCCCTGGGGATTTTTATGCATTAATCCATTTCACCCTGATACTAATTCTATGAGGCAGATCCCATTATTACCTCCATTTTACTGATGAAGAATTAGAGGCACAGAGTGGTTCAGACACTTGCCCAAGGTTACACAGCGAGGAGGTGCTCACACTGGGGCTGGTGCCTCGGGCAGCCTGACTCAAGAGTTTCTGCGCTGTCCGGATTGAGGATGGGCTTCACATTCCAACAAACATCTGAAAATGGGGACCCGTTATGAGTGAGCACTGACGGTGACCTGGAGACTTGGCTGATCTTAAGGTCACAGAAATGCAGGAACACACTCCTGTGTCTTCTGTCAACTGAGATATCACCTGTTCTCTGGTGCCCAGACCCTGTTTGTTCATGGCTCCCCATCTGCTCTGATGCTTTTGGGGCTGTTTGGCCGGGAGTTTCAGTGATGGCGGTGGAAATGTTCATGGTTTATTTCCCTCCTCCTGGCTTATTTGCTGGCTGATGTCAAGTGCCCCCCCCCCCCCCCGCCCATATTTCCAATCTTCCTTCCTGGAGTTCTGGCACCTCTAGTGGGGACTCGGCACATGCTCTCATCAAACTGGAAACCATCCTTCCCTCCTCTATGTGCCTAATCCTGGGTTAGGCTCCAAGGGTGCCACAAAGGATGCCCAAGGCACGGTTCTGGCAGATAACAATTTTCTGATTTACTTGGTGAGAGAATGAGTGAATTATATGAGAGCATAACATCTAGAGCCAGGTGATGTGGCTCCCTTAAGTGTGGGAAGGAATTCAGAGAAGAGAAGTGAAGATGAAATTAAGCCAGTGGGAATTAGGAGATGTGTGATCCAGTCCTAGAGATGGTACCCACTTGCTGTGTGACCAGGGGTCACTTACTTCCCCTCTCTGGGCTTCAGTTACCTGAACAATAAAATGAGGAGATAAGCTAAACTCTAATGTTAGCTTAAACTTTAAAGTTTAAAATTTAATAATTGTAAGACTTCTGGGGTGAAGAGGGGCTTAAGATTTTCCCCCAAGTGCGGAGGCTTTGAATGAGGGACTAGAAGAGCTGGCGGGTACTTTCTTGAAGTCCCTTTTCATCTATCCCCAGGGCTGTCCTTCAGTCCCATCTCCTCATCATGATTACACCCTCCTCTCGGTTCCACGCCATCTCCCCAGGTTGGCCTCAGTGCTTTCTCCCTCCCTCCTTCCCTCTTCCAAGCCTAGATTGTTCCAGGGTTTGTAATTGGTTCTCTACTTCCCTCAGACACCACTGAGTTGAGCTCAGCCAGTTTCCCTCCCTCCTGATGTATCTCTTTCATCCCTCTGCTGTTGGACCTTCCTCCCCCACCATCACTGCTTTCCCTTTCCCAGAACCTTGACTCCCGCTCATCCATCTTCGAGGAGTGTGGCTGGTCTTGGCGTTCCCCTTCCAGTGCATTCGGGGGACAGGTGCTGTCGAGATGCACACATGGAGAGAATGAGATGCTCCCCCCTCCCTGGGCACAGGGAGGATAATGATCTGAGCGCTTCCCTCCCAGGGCATGATGAAAATCAGTGAGTTAATGCCCATAAAGTATTATAATTACTCCATGGAGTCATCTGATGGAGCGATGAGGAACTGGGCATCTGGCTCTAATTTACTTAGAGCTGGAGAATTCAAGCAGAAGCGGCAGCCTCAATTTTTTTTTTCTTTTTGTACCCACCACTCACCCAATGCAGAGCAGCATTTCCAAACAGAGGCTGACACCACCTAGTGAGATATAAATACACCAAATTCTTGATTCAGGAGACCTGTCTCTGGAAGGTTCATTACAGATACCCTTTCCCCTCCTGAACCCCCCACATTTGATGGATTAGGAAACAGGTTCTGGGCCCTTCAATGACATAATCTCAACCACCCAGCTGATTGGTAGTGGGTCTGGGAGAATAAACTTTCAATCCTCATTCCCAGCCATGTGTTCTTTTCTCCCTCCCTCCTTTTCTCCCTTCATCTTTCCTTTCTCTTTTCTTCCACATGTATTTTTGGGCTGCCCATAGGGTGAAACCCCATGCTGGATATGACACCAGGTTTCCTCTTTTGAGTGTCCAGGCAGCAGGGGAAAGAGAAGGTGCCGTCAGCCTAGAACTCAGAGCCAGTTCTGTTGAGTCCTGTAGCCATTGCTTCAAGTGCACCCCAAGCCATGTCTCCATCCATCTCCTTCCAGCTTCTGCCCCACCCAGTGCTGCTCTTCCTTCTGCATCTTTGTCCACGCAGTTCCTCCTTCCACAAATCTCCTTCTCCTGCTTATCCACAGAGACGCAACCTTCTCTTTTCAAAAACTTTCCCAAAGCATGCTCTAGCCTCCCCTCGACACTCACCAGGAAGCCTTTCAGCCTGAATCCTGCTGACCGGAGACCACGTTGTTCAGCTGTTCATTCAATCCATCTTTTCACTCTTTTTAGCTCACTGGTGTCCAGACTTGCACTGCAGACAGACGTGACATTTTACATGGTGGACTTGGTGGGGAAGGCCATGCCCTTTGCTTGACTTGTTCAGACCCCCTCCCCTGACATTCCTGGCGCATCAGAGTCTGTTCTCATCTTTCCCACTGTCCAGCCATCTATTCCCCTACAAGAGCCCCAGCCTCTGGCCGCATCATTTTCTTTGTACTTGCAAGTCCTTATGCTAGCAAATGGCCATCCTTTGTAAGTGAAGTCCACCAGAGACAAAGACAAATATCATATAATATCATTTATGTGTGAAATCCAAAAAGTGATACCAATTTTGTTTACAAACCAGAAATAGTTTCATAGACATAGAAAACAAACTATGGTTACCAAAGGGGAAAGTTGGGGGGGGTGGGATAAATTTGGAGTTTGGAATTAGCAGACACACACTACTATATGTAAAATAGATGAACAACAAGGGCTTATTATATAGCACAGGGAACTATTATTCAGTTTCCTGTAGTAAGCTACAATGGAAAAGAATCTGAAAATATACGTGTATATATATTTATGTATGTATATGTGTAACTGAATCGCTCTACTGTACATCTGAAACTAATGTTGTAACTCAACTACACGTCAACAAAAAAAAGAAAAAAAGAAAAAAGGAAAATAAAGAAAAAAGAAAAAAAGGAAAAAAGAAAAAAAAAAAAAGAAAAAAGAAAAGAAAAAAAGAAAGAAAGAAAGAAAAAGAAATTCATCAGGACCACTGCCCTGACTCTGCTTAGTGTCCACCTCACCTGGAATCCAGCCCCTTCAGCAATGAACTTGGGTATTATAAATCCTACCTCGGTCCATGCAGATGTCTTTTCCCTTGCTCAGACCTCCTCCAGCATTTCAGCTTTGTCCCTTTTAAAACATGTAAGCCTTACTTCTGCCTTTGGAGTATAATATCTTGGAAACAGACCATAATTATAATTGAATCTTAACAAAACTCAATAAATATTTCTTGATCAATGGTTGACTTTTTCCTAGGCCACAAATCTAATTTCTGGACTTTGGTGTTGAGTCTACTGCCTTGGTTAGGTAGCTGAGGTCTCAGGTTTTTTTTTTTTTAAATTAATTAATTAATTTTTTATTGAGTTATAGTCAGTTTACAATGTTGTGTCAATTTCTGGTGTACAGCAGAGTGCTTCAGTCATACATGAATATACATATATTCATTTTCATATTCTTTTTCACCATGAGCTACTACAAGATATTGAATATATTTCCCTGGGCTATACAGTATAAACTTGTTTATCTATTCTATATATACCAGTCAGTATCTACAAATCTCAAACTCCCAGTTTATCCCTTCCCATGCCGCTCTCCCTTGGCAACCACAAGTTTGTATTCTGTCTGTGAGTCTGTTTCTGTTTTTTATATAAGTTCATTTGTCTTCTTCTTTTTCTTTTTTTTTTTTTTTAAGATTCCACTTATGAGTGATATCATATGGTATTTTTCTTTCACTTTCCGACTTACTTCACTCAGAATGACATTCTCCAGGGACATCCATGTTGCTGCAAATGGCATTATGTTGTCATTTTTTATGGCAGAGTAGTATTCTATTGTATAAATATACCACAACTTCTTTATCCAGTCATTTATCAATGGACATTTGTTTCCATGTCTTGGCTGCTGTAAATAGTGCTGCTGTGAGCACTGGGGTGCAGGTGAGGTCACAGGTTTTATCTGGCCCAGGCTCAGGGGTGGAAAGGTAATGAACTCTGGTAAGAATTACTAGGAATAAAGTGGCAACCCCTCAGACTGCACAGCCAGACTTGAGTTAACACCCACAGACAGTCAGGCTTTTGTAGCAAACACTGTCGTTCTGGTCCCGCTGTCACTCTGTTATGAAAATAGTCATTTGTTAATATACGTATGTCTTGTGCTCCCTGGGGACTCTCATTCTGCTAAAACATTGAACACACTTGGGAACCTGAACGCCTTCTCCTCGCAGGCAGGCAGTAATGGCTGGAAGAGAAAACAGCTACTTTCAGGTCAAGTGAATAGATGTTTATCGTTGGTCAAAGGCATTAAAGCATGACCCAAATGAGTGAACTTGCAGAGCGTTGTCTTCACCAGGTGGAATGTGCCCAACTTCCCTTCATCATCTCTCTGCCCTCCACTCCCTTGCCCACTGCTGCTGCTTCCTCTGTCTGACCGCGGGAAACACTTCCATTGGATTCTCACTGGCTGGAATGCAGATTCAGCCAGAGACATTCTGCACACCCACAGACCCACAGACAGTGGGAATTAGGTAGGTCCTCAAAGATATCTGCCTGGGACCATGAAGAGCTGGAGTGGAAAAGACCCTTCTGTAGGATGGTCTGATCTCTTCAAGGTCGGGCTCACCAGTAGGTAAACTCCTGCTAGAATGACAATCCTCCCATCCCTCGGACAGGGACCACTCTGGGCTGGCCTTTGCCGGGGTTGGGAGAGCCACTGCCTCTAGCTTTCTGGCCACTGGCTGTCCTTCCTCTGGGGTCCTCCACCAGCCCCTCCACTGGGCAGAGAGTGCTTGTGCCCAGTGCTTTGGCTGCCTCCACCCCAGCGCTGGGGAGAGGCAGCGGTCTGTTCCGGGGGCTCTGAGCCACATCCAGCTTCCTGTCTCCTTTTCTTTTGTTAAAGCCAAATGAAACAATGTAATTAGCTTGTTACAATTAAAGTGACTCGACTGGATAAATTGTAATCACCCAGAATCAAGTCAGGCATCCCTGCAGGTCCCGGACATCGCAGCTGAGCTGCCTCATTTGCATAATTAAAATATACAAATGATAATGGATTTTGTACTCAATTTCCAGCGGCTGTGAATTTGAGGAACTCTGAAATTAGAATAACAGAGATGAAGCCCTGCCTTGAGGTAATGGGGATGACAAGTTTTGACAGTAGGGGTGTTTATAACACTAGTTTCTTGCCACAAAATAAATAAGTTCAAAAAAGATTAGAGAGCGATATTAGTTAATAGTTCCACGGGCAGTGGGAAGTGGAGATAGACTATGATTACCTCAGTGAATTTATACTGCCTTTTCTTTTTTTTCTGACAAGCTCTCACCTAACCTTAGGGGATACCATCCCCCTGATTATGAGAAATTGAGAATGAATTAAATGCATAAAAAGGGTTGTCACAGATCGACTCACCAAAGGAAAAGAAGAGAAATGAAATTAGTCTTGCTGCTCTTGCTTCCAGCTAGGGGTGGGCTGAAGGCAAAGTGTGTGAAGGAGGCAGAGACAGTAGGGAGGGCCTGGGATCATCAGGGAAGGGATGGGGGACAGAGGGCAGAAATCACGGGTGCAGGCAGAGCTGAATATTGGGAGAGCCAGAGTCCAGTTGCTTATGGAGTGAGATTTGAGAGTCTTGAAAAGACCTCTCTACTCAAAATATACTCTGCAGAGGAGACCAAGAGTTCTGGGGGATACATTCCTTTAATATAAGCCCTGGGTTCTCTGCCAATACACTGAACACCAGCATATGAGTAATGTTATTCCTTTTCTTCCTGTAAATTCCGCAAAGGCAGGGGCCCTCTCTGTCCTATTCACCTGTCCTATCACCTAGCACACAGTAGGTCCTTAATAAGTATTTATTGAAGGAATAAATGAATGGGTGGATGAGACTGAGGACAACATGAGCATATTGGGAAGGGATGGGAAGAGACACGAAGGTTCAAATCACTTATTTTCCCATTTTTCCCCTTGGTGCCTGCAGAGCCCTGGGCATCAATCCCCATCTGGGACAGCAGCAAGGTGTCAGAGCCTGTCTCTCTGGGGCCAGCCTGCCTCCATCCTGCGGTCAGTTGTTACAGTGGATGCTGGATGGGTTCCTTCTGCAGGAATAGTTGGGGAGAGTGGCAGGATAAGCTGTTGAGGGCCAGGCAACTTCCTCTCTGGGAAAGAAACCCAGAACTAAGGCTCTGATGTGTCCCATTGATGCGCCCAGCACTGGGGCTGTCCAGGACCGCAATGAGGGATACTGCCCAGTCCCAACAAAGCCCCTGGCTAACGATCTCTCCAGCCCCACTGAAAGTGCATCCAGAGTGGGGCATTCAGAGAACTGACTGACCAGACAACCCATCGTATGGGCACAGACTTGGGCCAAGAGATGTGTTAGACGTGGTGGGTGGAGTCTAAGGCTGGAGGAGGAAGGGTGTGCGGGGACTCAGCCCTCTGATGGGAACTCTTGGGAACCATGATTCCTGGAAGCCTGTGAAATGAGCCCTGCCCTTGGCAAAAGTGTGAGCCCTCTGAACTGGGGGGAAGGAAGGGCCACCATCAGTTTCTCAAGGGGTGTTTGTCACCCTGGCCTCCATGTAAGAGAATGAGCAGCCATCCACACCTTTTCTTGGGGGCCCTGGCTTTGGGGTGGGTGGGGAGACCTGCCTCATCCCAGGTCCTGAGCAATGATGGGACAAGATGCCACAGCAAAGGCTCCTTGGAGGAAGTGCACATAGGTCTGGAAATATACAGCCCCTGGGACAGGGCTGGTGACTGCAAATTTCATGTTAGTGATGGGGAGAGCCAGCCTTGTCCTTGTGTGTTAGAACAACCAGCACGGAGACCTTTGGGTGTGCCTCAGATGTGCCCTGGGCTTCCTTGTCCTCTGGGCATCAGACACGCTGTTGTGGGCCATCCATAGGTTTATCCAGTCTTGGCATCTATCCTTGAAGAAGGACATTTATGAGACATCATTTTAAAGGTTCAACAACTTTGGACTTGCCCCCAGTGCTCCTAAGTTCCTCTAAATTAACCATGAGGAATTTTCCATAAATTTATCCGAATCCTTCTTGAAACCACTTGCATTATGGCCTGCTGCCTCAACTTAGAATTTCTGCATTTTTAAGTTGGCTTTACTAGGTGGAACTTTCTTCTTTTAAAGTTGGGAGGCAGGGGGTGGTCAAATTCTACCACCTGGGATGTAGCGCTGTGTCTGTTTTCATGCCTCTCATGATGTTCAGCTGTGATCTCAGCCCTCAAGTCTCCAGACCCCATTGTTTGAGCCAGGTTCTAGGTCTTCCTCCTCGTCCCCTGGCCACGTGCTCACCCGCCTGTTCTGCCCAGCAGCACCCAGGGTATTTCACAGGGGCTGGGATGCAGGATTGCATTGAGGTGGGGTGTGGCAAAGCCCTGAAATCTGCTTTTAGGAGTAGAAGACCCCTCACTCTGGCTCAGCGGGACTGACACACCCTGCTGGGCAGGTCAGACCCCAGGAAGGGTTATGAAGAGGGTGATGAAGGCTTAGCATTGCCACTCAGCTAGAGGGCCTGGTTCCTTCCTCCAGGCACCCAGTGCCAGGAGGGGAAGCCCTTTAATGATGTGTTCCATGAACAAATCCCACGCATGGACCACTGAGAAAAGTAGGAACAGCACACGCTCCCCCACCACTTCCTTTTTCTAGAAAACAGTGCCGTGTCAACATTATAGTAAAAACCATAAATTTCTCAAGAGCCTGGGTTGTGTCTATTTCATTATTGCATTTCCAGCATCCAGCATAGTGCCTGGCACATAGTAGGTGTTTAGGGGGTATTTGTGGAGTGAATAAATGAATGAACATGTACAGTTTTTTTTTAAGTTAAGTTACATGCCAAAACATTACAAAAACATACGTATATTCTTAGGTTCCAGTCTGTCAATGACATCACTGAATCTAGCAGTGGGTATTAATCACCTCGAGGTTGATCCAGGGCTTTTGTGTCAGCTGCGGTGTCTAACATGTTCCTGGCTGGGTCACTTACGCTCTGTGTCCCACCTCTTGACCGTGCTGCTGTCACTGCCCTGGGCCAGGCCACCATTGTCTCTTATCTGGAATGTTGCCTTACTGGGTTCCTCAAATTCAACCCTTCACCCCAACTTATTGTCCACACTGAAGCTCCAGTGAGCTCTCTAAAAAGTAAATTTTCCCACCTCCCTCTCTTAGGTAAAACACTTTCTTGCCTTCAAGGTCATGGCTATCCAGCCTTGTCCATCCCTCCAACCCAAGCTCTCACCACCCCTGCTTCATAATCCACCTCGAATTCCCCCCAAGCCTGGAGGCGTCCCAGGCTCCTTCAGCCACCCCGGCCCTGGGCCTCACCCCACCAGTGCTGTGTCCTTGACTTTTCCTACTGTCCCATTCAGGGCTCCAGTGGAACTTCATGGCCTCCACGAAGCTTCCTCTGCCCCTGGGTTGGGGTCCCTTGCCCCATGCACGCACTGCATTCTGAATGTCCTCCCAGTTGGTTGGGGTCCCTCGTTTTAACTGAGTCTTTCTCCTGCATAGAACTGGGGGTGTCAGGAAGGCGGGGCTGGCCCGGCATCTCTAGCTGCGCTGACAGTGCTTGACAGACAGCATAGTTCTTCATGGACTTCATGTTGAATGAATGAATGATAAAAGACCTGGAATTATGAGACTGCTAAGAAAGAAAGGGAGTAGACAGAGGAGGACATTGAGAAACAGTTGCACCCAGAGATTGGAAAGAGAAAGAAACACCATAGAAAAACATTCCCTAAGAGGCAAGAGCCAGCGAAGTTCCACATCACTGACGCCCAGGGAGGGTGGGGCAGGGTGGGGCCACCTGGCCAGGAATGGGCTTTTTGCAGAGAGAATTTGACCAATCCTCTTTCCAGATGAGCCCAGTTTGGGTCAGGAGATTGTCTAGCTGTTCTACTTTCCAGTTCAGACGCAGAAGACCAGATCAGTGTCTCCTCATCTGGAATTCTTTGGGACAACCTTTCCTTGGGGACGATGAACTAGGGCTGCTCCTGGATTCTCATTGGCATATGGATTTGGAGAGAAGATCTTCTACTTCTGGACACCGCTGCCTTTGGGTCTCTCCCTCCTACAGGCAACGCACATCTGCCTTGTATCCGGAACCTCCCGTCAGCCAATTTGAGCCCTTGTCTATTAGAGGATTAATTTTTAATGGGTTTTATAGCATGGCGGATAAATCAGTTAGGGAGAGACAAGGAGCTGGCAATGCGTAATGAATATCGACTGGGCCATTTGAAAGGGAAACCTTGCCGAAAGGGGGACAGCCACCCAGCAGTCAGATCAGCTATGTGAGTGACTGAGGGGCACCAGTGCCTTCTCCCTCCCATCAGCGGCTAAAAATTTCTCCAACCTGTTGGCCACTGATGCCAGGAATGTCACCACTTTTGGGGGAAGGGTCATGCCTTTTGTAAATATTCATATACCTTTGAGATGGGATAAGGAACTTACTATCACCTATTAGGAACCTAGTAGGATAAAAGGAGTTATGTAGATAGTTTCCAAAGGACGTGAGAAAGAAGGAGAGGCTTGAGACAAGGAGGTCCTGAGCATTTTCTAGGGTTGGCTGTGGCTGGGGACCCAGAAGGACAGAATCTCAGAGGTAGAAACACTTTGTGGGATGCTTGGTGTTACGGGGGGCAGGCAAAGCCTTGGGAATGGCATGGCACACTTTGCAGCATCAGTTGCACTTAAAGATTTGATGAAAAACGTTTTTTATTAAAATGAATTTTCATTGGCAAGCATGGAGAAATATCACCTTGCTGCGTCCCCCCTCCATTTCCGTTCTGAGACTTCCTTCGGGGATGGAGAGAGAAGTAACCTCAGGGAAAAAGCTCTGAGTTCAAGTCTTGATTCCAAGCCTCACTAGCAGAGGTCCAACAATGATCGTCAAGTCACTTGTCCTGTTGAAGAGTATACAGTTAAGTGCTGAATTTTGCAGTATAGGTTGTGCCACAAGGGGGTTCAATGACCTCTGAGGCTCCTTCTAGCTCTAACATGCCGTGACTATTAAGGTAATTCATTGTATTTAACATGACATAGAGTTAAGACTTATTCTTGTATGTGTCATAGTTTTAGATAAGAATATTTGCCTCCCCTTGGAAATGATGGTGTCTTAATGCAAAGCATGTCAGGGAGTTCTCTTCGGGGATTACCTTTACGGCCTGTGAACCACAAACATGCACGTTATTAAAAACAGTCCTGCCTCACCATGTGTGCTGGGAGGGATGGGCGATGGGAGGGCCGGCTAGGGGCAGCCCGGGCACAGTGGTGGAGTTGCACAGTGTTCATGGTAAAGTCTTGTCTCTCACCCAGTCCCTTTATCACATGGATTTGCTTTCCCCAGTTCAGGAGTCTCTTGGTATCGTTAAATGAATGATAATCCTCGCCACCCACGGTTTGGTCATGTGGTTCCCTTGGACCAGCTGGAGGGAAAACTCGTGGCCCCAGACCTCCTGGGATGGGGACCCCAGCTTCAAGGTTGTGATGCAGGGAAGGGCTGGAACAGCGGTTCTCACTAGGTTGGCGGGGGAGCATGTCAGAATCCCATGGGAGGGGAAGCATTTCCTTCCCTGCTTCAGTGTCATTCCCTGTTTCCAGAGAGGGTTTGGCTAATGCTGCGAAGCCCAGTAGTGCGGAAAGTCAGAGACCACGCTGTTCTAGAGAGAAGTCAGTGGGAAGCAGCTTTTTTGTTTCAAATCATCTTGCAGGTGTGCAGGGGGCTAAGTCTTGCCAATATACTAAAGCTAGTTAGCGACAGAACCAAGCATGTAAGTCTTAACACCCTAATCAGACTGTATGGTCCTCAAGGATCACATGTCGTCCTACATCTCATAACACGTAGCAGAGCTGTGGGCACGTACTACACGCTCAGAAAAACCCTAATGACCTACTGCAGTGGTTCTCAAACTTGAGCAGGCATTGGAATCACCTTGTTAAAACAGATTGCTGGAACCCCTCCCCACCCCCATTTCCGGTTCAGTAGGGTTGGGGTGAGGCTCAGAGAATTCCCATTTCTAACAAGTTCCCAAGTGGGGCTGTGCTGTTGATCCGGGGACCACACTTTGAGAACCGCTGACGTATATGTTTTATGGATTTACCCGTTTCTGTATAATTTGAAACACCTCATTCGCAGGAAGCCGACTTCCCCAGACAGTCAGTAGCTGCGTGAGAAACCCCAGACTTGAAAGATACTAGTTTAAAAGTATTTAAAGTGAATAATTACCTTCAGGGTGGTCTAGGTAGGAAGATTAAATAAATTAAGTTGAGTCAATAGGAGTTTAAACATCATTTGTTGAAGCAGTACTATTAGGTTTTCTTTTCCTAGTGGAAATTCTCTTCTTGTCACATAATCCTAATTAATTATTGTATAAAGACCTGAAAACTTAAATGCACAAGGGAGTAATAATCTTATGTTTCATTAACCAGCAGCTTTGAAAGCCAGAACCAAGTGCATGGAAAGAGCATGAACAACGTATATATTCCGCAGAGTTCTTTCCCCGCCGGCCTGAGGTCGGCCCTGCGCCTCCATCATCGCCGAGAGTGTTAACGGGCACACACACCGGCGCTCTTAAACATATCGTCTCTGTTTGATACAATCTTATCGGAGTTAGCCAGTCAATATGAATTTTGGGCGTATTTATCATTGATTTTGCAATGTGCTTTGTAATTACCAAATCGATATGAAATTCTCAACTCATTAGGAGGTTAGCTTTTTTAAATCATTTATATTAATGTGTTTAACCAAAGGCACTGGAGTTCCTTAAAGAAAAAAAACACTTGTTTAATTACTTCCATTAAAAACAAACAAATGCTGTGGACTAAAACTCGCTCTGCTCCGTTGTCAAAGAGTGCGGGCCCCGCACTTCGCCGGGGACGGGATCTCCAGGCTGGTTGCGTTGAGCCCAAACCTTGACCCAGAACACAACGGGAATGCCCGTCTGAATAACTTGATAAAGAAAAGGAAAAAAGCCAAAAAAAACAAACAAACCCAAAAAACAAAACCCAAAGCCAACCTTTGGCCCCAATGAATACTGGCTCCGATTTACTCGTTTAATTTGGCAGCTTTGCGTTTTGTTTCCAACTGGTCATTTTTGTGTGATGCCTCCTCCCTGGAACCGTCACCTATGAGAAACCGGACAGTGGAGCATTGAATACGCACAAGTGGAGGCAATAATGATGCAGATTTTTGGTGGGGATGATTAACATCTCAACCTGACCCCGTGAGTGGCTTGGGCAGGGGACTGTCCACTTTGTAAATGAAGAAATTGAGTCCGGGGGCGTGAAGCCAGGAGCCCCAGGTCACCTTATACATGAGTGGCAGAGATGGGTGTAGAACACAGGTGGTGTTGGGATAAAAACTGGGCAAAGCGGTCCTCTGATGGGGTTGTAGCTGTCACTCAAATGGCATGCCCTGCTGGAGACTCCACCTGAGGTTTTCTTGGTGACTTTAGAGCCCAAAGGGGATTCCCTCAGCCCCTCCCGTGAGGCCGTGCAGACCCCGCCGCTCTGGCTCCAGCCTGCAGTGTTCAGGGCTTGAAGCTCAACTCTAGGGAATTTTGAAGGTGTGTCTTCTGCCACCAGGATTACGTCACCTTGGTTACCATCCCCGGGAGCCATGGTAGTAACAGTGATCTTGTCCTGAGTTTACGCCATGCCTCCAAAGGCACCATCCTATTTAATTCTCACAACAGCTCTAGGAGGTGGGCTGGTGCTATGGCCCATTTCACAGATGAATCCTAGGGAAGCTCATAGGAGTTAACTGAATTACTAGTGGTCAGTATATGCCTGGACAGACCCCTCCCCCACTGCATCGTGCAGTCTTCCCAGGAGAAGGGAAGAGCCCTAAACCCTGAACCCGGAGGCCAGGCTTTGATATCCACTGGGCTTTGTATTTCCTTGGTTCTCAATTCCTATCTTGAGGAGGTGGCGACAGATCTTCTGCTCTTCTCTCCTTCTGGGGCCTTTTATTTCAAATACCCAGCAGTTTTTTTTCTTGGATTCTGCATTGAGGATAGCGGGGCTGTCCTGGTGCACGGCAGGTCCCGTGGAGCAGACTCTCTCTTGGGATCCAAGGAGCTTACTCTGTGTTGAAAAGAGCACTCATCCAAGTACCCTGCCTTAGAAGCCAAGCTT
Source organism: Camelus ferus (assembly GCF_009834535.1). Lineage (NCBI taxonomy): Eukaryota > Metazoa > Chordata > Mammalia > Artiodactyla > Camelidae > Camelus > Camelus ferus. Next base: position 14,087,734 of record NC_045725.1, read on the forward strand.
CCCTCTTGTCCTTTGAGATTGACATGAGTTTCTGGTTGGTGCACTTGCAGACCCAGCATGTTGATGCAATCATAGCTTCAGCCTGTAAACTTTCGCGTGCTCCGGGGCCACAGTCCGAACCCTTAGCCCCAGCCTTCTCATAGCGCTTCCTATGTGCTCACACCATCCCTCGTGACTCCGGAAGACTGGCAAGCCGAACTGGGGAGCTCCTAGGGGATGGATCATTTCATGCAAATACCCTCCACTGTTGGGGGAAAAAACAGTGAAAATGCTTGCAGTGGGGCCAGTGTTCAATCACCTCCCTGTTGGGAAATGGTCCTATTTTGAGGGACCATAGCCCTGAGGCTTCAGGCTGCAGAGCTGTTGTGGCCAGAAGCCCCCAAAATGCTGCCTAGTATCTCTTGTCTTTTGGAAGAAGCCTGGGATGAAAGTGACAGTAATGACGCTTGCACACATCTACACGGTGCTTTGCAGTCTGTAAAGTTCTTTCACCTGCATGATCTCAGCTGGCCCTCCCAGAACCCCTGTAGGTTGGCTGATCAATTCCCAACACTACCATTTTAGAGGTGAGGAGGCCAAAGCTTCCGCTGTCCCACATCGGAGCGAGATGCCCCCCAACGCGCTCCCATCGTACCCTGCCCATCTCTGACGTAGCACTTAGCAACGTGCTACTGTGATTGCCCGTGGACTTGGCTGCTCCCCACATAGGATGAGAGCTTCACGAGAGCAGGAAGTCTGTGTCACTGGTGCATCCCCGGTGGTTTGCACAGTGCCGGGTATAGACAGAGTGGGCGCTCAAGAAATTCTTAGTGAACGAAGTGGGAATGGAAGGACAGATGAGTGGACAGGAGGATGGGGAGATGGATGAATAAGGGAATGATGAGCAGGTTCCCTTGGTTGGGTTTCCTGTCTGTGGGTTGCCCCCGCAGTGCAGTGTCCTGAAGAGGTCAGCGAGGGCATTGGCGAGCCGGGGGGAGGGAGATGCTAATGAACACGTGGAGGGGGTGGTGGTGGAGAGTGAGGGCTCCAGTGCTCCCCGAGACAAAACAGAGGTGCTGGTGTTTGTACTGGGGTCCATCTGCCTCCTCCCAGGGCACTCCCTCTTCATTCCAGTGGACTTGCCCATTGCCCCAGGGGACCTGAGTTCTTTCCTGGGACACCATCCCCAGGCTTTGAAATGCCACCAACACACACCATGTTGAGTTCCATTCCAATACATGCCCCAGCTGGCTGAGCAAAGAAAGATGCTGACAGAGTCATTCACCCAGAGGTGGAAATGATGAGCAAGGTTTGAATGTGTTACCCCTGTGGAATTTCAGTCACCTAGAGGCGAGCCGGGTCCCGACTGAGGGGGCACATTCGCTGACTTCTCGGTCCTGCTGCTCCTCTGGAAGGAAGGGCACTCTGGCTGCCATCCCAGGGACTTCTGTTAATAAATCAGTGTTCTCTGCCACCAGCTGCTTGGCATATTGTTCCTGTACCACTAGTGAAGTTGCCAAATTGTCAGTGTCTGGACTGGGGTGGCGCAGGGGCTGGTGTAATTAACCCCCTCAATGCACCTCTCCCTGGAGCTCACCCGGGGGAACCAGGCTTCAAGATGGTCCACGTGGCAGGCAGGATGGAGGGCTGTCAGCCTGGCTGCCCTCACCAGGGAGGGTGAATTATTCACAGAGGGTAGTTGACAGACTGGGGAGGGAGCAGCTGGACTGGGATGGGGATGGGAGACGCTGGACTGTAGCCTGCACTGGGGACTGGCTCTGTCTCTGTAGAATCATCCTCATTTTAAGTGGGCATCCTTGGAATTTAGGTTGCAAAGGGTGTCTTTGGAACTTTGAACTCTTTCTTCCATGCTCCCTGACTCATTTTGCCTCACAATAGTTGTTAAAATTACTGTTGAAAAGATAATGTAATGAGGAAAAATGTTACAACTGACCTTTGATGCCACGATCACAAGAATTTCAGGTTTGTGTATTACCACCAAACTCCAGTTCAGATGTGTATTTATTATTAATTTTTTGTAGTTGATCATTAAAGTGGTCTCATTGTTTTGCATTCTCTTGTGATTTTTTTTAAAAAAAAATTTATTTATTTAATCATTATTTTTTTAGTGGCGGTACCAGGGATTGAACCCAGTGTATGCTAAGCATGTGCTCTATCACTGAGCTACACCCACCTCCCCCATTTCTTGTCATGATTTTTTTAAAGAAGGGGGAAACAAGTTCAGGGCTATGAAGCTGCTGTCCTAACTCAGCCCTGGGCTGCTCTTACTGGGGGCATGTGAAGTCATGGCTAGTGTTGGGGTGTTAGGAACATAAGGATGGACAGGAAGACCACTTGGGGACTACTGGCTCACCAGCCTGTGTCTGATTCTGTGATGTCCATGGAATGATCCTGACAGCAGTGCTCAGATCTTGCTTGGTATCTCCACTGGGCAGGAGGCTCATGGGTGTGTTGGGATAACAGGCCATTGCTTTTCACTTTCTAGCCTATTTACATCAGCTAGACCCTAGAGAGATCTGTCCATTGTACAGATGTAAAAACTGAGGCTCTGGGACAGGAAGTGACTTGTATGTGACTGTTTTCCTAGTTAATGCCAACATTTGGACCCAACTTACAGTCTCCTGACTTCTGGCCTTTTCCTCTTCAGACACATTATATGTTTACAAGCACTGGATTTTCCATTGTCTGATTTGGTCTTGATAGCGGACCAATGACACGGGCCCAGGGGGATTATCTACCCCACAGTTACTCTCAGGGAAAGTGAGGTTGAGAAGGATGAAAGGCCAGAGCTGGGCTGGGGGCCTTCTGATTCCCGGGCCCTGCCCCCACCTGCCCCTCGCCTCCCTGGGGTCGAGCAGGTCAGCGTTCTAACTGATGGTGTGGTTGGGAGAACGACGTTGTCTCCATCAGCTGAGATGTGGCCCGAATGCCGCTGCCCTGCACCGCTTCTCCCGGAGGCAAGCACGGGTGGAAGACTTTCACTCCGTGGTGGTGACAATGTGGCATTCTCACCCGAGTCTCGGGCCCTAGGAAGACAAGGAGAGGCTGCTGGGCTCTGAGGGTCCTAACTGCTTCTGACACTCTTTATCATTTGTGATGATCCGGCCACGCTCGGCCACCCCGTGTCTGGGGCCAGCTCTAAGAGTCGGGGAGAAACCATTAGAGAGATGACATGACGTGGAGCTGTGGGCGGTGATGGACTGGCCACCAGATGACCTCAGCAACGCACATCCTATCGATTGACCTTTTGGAGGGAGAAATGGATGTCCTGGTTGCCACTGGGTTGGTGAGGCTGGGATGTGATGAGTGGATCCTAATCAAGACAAATTCTGTTCAGGGTTCACCTCCGCTCTTCCGTCTTGGGACCAATGCGGACACCGCGAGTGAGTCATTTCCACAGGGTGGCTGTGTGGCCTGGTGGGTGTGGCCTGTGGGAGACTCAGGGGGATGGGGTCAAGTCTGTGGAGCCCCTTCGCCCTCCCCTTCTCCAGCCTGCTTCCCCCACTCGCCCCCTGGCTGTCATCCTCCACTCTTCTCCTCCTGCTCCCTCACTTCCGGGGGTCCCTGGTCTCCAGGGTCTGACGCCCTGCACTGCATACGTGTCACAATTCTTCCTCTGTGCTTCCCCAGCAAGGAGTCCTGCCCTCAGCTCTTCAAGAGACATGCCACACTTGTCCTGCCCAGCCGCTGACACTCAGAGCGACCTGCTCAGAGCCACTGGCCTCCTTTGAAGAGGCAGTCACATCTTACACTGTCTTTTTAGAAATGAGACTCTGTGGGAATTTTAAAGTCTTACTGCTTTTTGTTAGATGAAATCCAAAAAAGTTAACATAAATGAATTCCAAGTCTGTGAGGTTCTTCCGTCACACCGGGAAAAGCCTGACAATTTCAGGACCCCATTTACTTTTGAGCTGACAATAGTATTCATGGAAAGTGGAACTGTTTTGACGGAGAAAAAAAACAGGATACCCAAAGGTATGAATCTTGAATGGAGACCTTTGCGAGACTTGGATTCAGGATAGGAGGAGAATTTGGGGTCTTTGGCAGCCCCTGAAATGATACTGTCAGAGCGATGTGAATGAATGTGGATGTGAATTTCTCCCTAGGGGTTCCAGCTGTGTCCTGGTCATGGACAGAGCTGGCCAGGGTTGAGCCACTTCCTGGCACTAGGAAAGGTTCAGACCAGAGACTTCAAGAAGGGTTGTTTCCAAAGCGGAAAAACAGGGGAAATTTATAGCTCAGTGGTAGAGCCCCTTCTTAGCATGCACAAGATTCTGGGTTCAACCCCCAGCACTCCCATTAAAAAAATAAATAAACCAAAGCAGAGAAATAATGATATTCTAGCCTCCTATTGCAGAGCTGGGCCAGGGAGATATTTCCCGCCCTTGCAGGTGGTGTGTATTGAAGATATTTCCCTGTTTGATATAATAAGTGGTGTGACAGTTTGTGATAGAAATGTAATCAAGCCCCCTGCTAAGGGCAGCGTGAAATAATGCATTTCTTACATTTACTTGGATGCTTTAGGCAGGCGATGGGCAGAACCCTTTCAGAGAATTCTCTTATTGAATCCTTAAAACTCCACCCAGTAGACACTGCTCTTTACGGACTTCTGTGCTGACGAGGAGAAGATGAAGAGGGGAAGTAACGTGCCCTCGTTCTCGCAGCCTCTAGGGGCTAGAAAGAAGAGTCCTACTCTGTTCTTTCTGACTCTGCTGCCACGTGCTGAGCAAGAGATGGACGGAGCCTCGGCCTCCTTCTCACTCTTCACCTTTGTCTCATCCAACGCCCAGAGTTCTAGATTTGTCTCTCCAGTCCTGACCTCTCCTCTGAGCCAGAACCACTGAGGCAGCAGTCTGCTCAGGATCACACCTCCATATCTCAAAGAGGCTTCCAGCCCCATGTGTCCCAGCTGTGCCCCCAGGTGGGCCTGCCAGCCAGGGAGGTGCCTGCCCGGAGGATTATGCCCCGAACCTAAGTGAAAGCAAAGCTCGCCCATAAGAGTCTCTTTCTTGCTTATTAAAAATGTGATTCCCAATTAAAATTCCTCAGGGATTCTGATTTTCAGGTCTGCCTGGGGGTCCGCAGTCTGCATTTTAACAAGCTCCCCAGGCGGTTCTGATGCAGGCTGGCGGCCCACAGTTTGAGCAATGTCCTCTTCGGGAAAGTCAATCCCTGGGCCCCAAGGGAAAGTAAGAATTGAGACAGGGTGCGGGAAGGGACCGGCTTTCGACTCACAAGCATTCTGGGGGTCTGGGAATTCATGGGGCCCAGGGCCTTACAGAAATCATTTGATTAAACCTTGCTCAGTCTTTTTACTTTCCCTTCTCCTGCTGGAGAGGAGGCCCCTACAAGACACCTGTGACACATGAGATTTTAGCCTCCCCTGCAGTCACAGGAGGTCATGATCTCACAAATCAACCCCTTTGTATTGGCGAGCCGCTCAGATTTTTATGGAAATATTGTTATATTTTACCTTCAGCTTCCACTGGGCCTCGTTCTGCACAACCCATTCAGCTCATCAGGAAGGCATGGGCTGGTAGGAAAGGGGGGATGTTGGGGGCAGGACGGGTCGTGGTAGGTAGGACTGATGACATGCTAGGGCCAGCGTGTGCAGCAAAGTGGAAATCTACTCTCAGCAGCCAGCAAATCAAGACTGACCTTGATTAGGCTGGTCTTGGAAGGAATGGCTCCAATCTGGGTTCAAGGTGGGGTGTAGCAGCAGGAAAGCCCAGGTGATCACGGCACTTAGAGTCAGGCAAGTGGCGTCAGGATTTAGGGGGTTTTGTCCAGATTGGAGTAGACTCCAGCAGTGATGGTGGTAATAATAATAAAGACATCTGGCATTTGTTGAATACCCCGCAGAGCACCCTTCCCTGGCTGGCTTTTCTTTGAGAAGCACTTTTTTTTTTTTTTCACTTTTCAAATTACTTTCTGGCTGGCTTTGCATAAAACCTAGCGCTGTCTATGCACCCCATAGCTCGCTCTCCCCCAAGAGTCACTTCCAGGTTAATTTCTTCCTCTATTCTTCTATGGTTTTCAGAACTGTCACCATCCTGGTCACTCTCCTCTGGGGAGCATGTTAGTGTCTCTCTTGAAATGTAGAGTGCATCCTCAGCGGACCCCAAGTTTATAATGAATTATATTGGTGGTCTTACTATCTTCATGTCGATTACATCCAAAAACTTTTTTTCTTTCCATGAAATGGAAATGGTGATTTAATCGGGCGGGTCTCCTACCCTTTATTTGCACAGTAAACACGTATTTTTGTTTTATCTGTTAATTTCCGTTTTGTCAGTTTCAGCTCTGCCCATGTGTTTTTGGTAACCCAAGTACATGTCATTTAATGTACTCATCCCCTCTGATCAACAGAAGAGTCTAAAGATGGGGTCAAGGAAGAATCCTGTGACCTAACTATATATAAAGAGCCACCTTCATGGGGATGCACACCTGGTAAACACACTTCCCAGGGCAGTTGTTCCCTGAGCCAAGGTCTCAGCCAGCACAGGGCCACCCAGGCCACACTTGCCCAGGTTTACGAGTTCATTTCCCTAAAGATGTGTCAGGTGCTCTGCTCTGTCATAGGAACAAAAGAGCTCAGCTGCCCAGGCCTTTAGTGTTGAGTCCATGACAGATTTTTACAATCACAGCTGTGTCTCCTCAATGGGCAAAACTCACTTAAAAACATAAGCTTTAAATTTTATATAGTTTCAGATTTAAGAGAAGTTGCAAAAACTGTACAGTTACCACATATTCCATATCCAGATGCCCCTGTTGTTGACATCTGCCGTTAGGATGGTACATGCGTCACAAGCAAGGAACCAGCATCGTGTATTACTATTCACCAAACGTCACAGATTCTCTGCATTTCACAAGTTTTCCTCTAATGTCCTTTTTTTGGTTCCAGAATCCCATCAAGGACATCATGTTACACTTAGACATCATATCTCCTTAGGCTCTTCTGGGCTGTGATAGTCTTAGAGTTCCCTCTATTCTGATGACCTTGACAGTTTTAAGGAGTACTGATCAGGATTTTGTACACTGACCCTCAACTAGGGACTGTCAGATGTGTGTCTCATGGTTAGATGGGCTTATGGGTTTGGGGGAGGAAGGCCACAGAGGTAAGGTGCTGGTCTCGTCAGATCATGTCGGGGATACAAGCTCTCAGCACGACTTATCACTGACAAGGCTGACCTTGATCACCTGGTTGAGGTCGTGTCTGCCAGGTCTCCCCACGTTGCTTTTAACCTGCTCTCAAACCCAGCCAAGGAGAAGCACAAAGGGTTCTGGCTTGTGATTTCCAGATCCAGTCTTTCCCTGTAGCTGGAAAGTGGGACGCTTGACTGTTCAGTTTTCTGACTGCTGTGTGACTCCACTATGATTCCTGTTCAGCTTTTTCAGATTCAATCAATTTTTAGTTATATTCGTAAAACTTTTCAGAATTCAGGGATGCAAAAAAATCTAGGGCAGGATCCACCCATGTTTTCCATTTATTTATCTGTTCAATGCATATTTAGTATCACTTTTATCCCAAGGTCTCTTCTAGGTTTTGGATGCGACTAGAAGGACTGAGAAGTCATAACCCTTCACCTAGTAGGCCAGCAGTGAAAGAAGCCACTGCAGTTCGGAGTATCGGTGTGAACCAGAGCAGCGAGGGGGAAGGCTGACTGGTGAGCTCTGTCTGTGGTGGGACTGGGAGTCAAGATCTCAGAGATGGTGGCACCCATGGTGGTTTGCCCATCACCTTTTTCTAGCGCCCTTTGACCTTGAAGGACTTTCAAATTACTTCCTGGCTGACTTTGCATAAAACCTAGCGCTGTCTATGCACTAGGTAAATGTCTGGGATCCAGACGGGGACCAGCTTTAGACTAAGGGATGTTGGGTAACAGTCACGCCATCACCCTTTGCATCCAGCTGGGCCTGGGGAACGCCTCCCCACAACAAGAGAAAATTAACAAGGCAGGGAGCTCCCAGCCAGCCCCGAGGGTAATTCAGGTTCTCCCGGCGGTGAACATTACCTACGCCCCACAGGCTATAAACAACCCTAACAGGCATAATGACTTCCGCACCTCCACCTGAAGGGGCTCATTGCAATAAGGTAACAGCTCTTGCAGATGCCTCTAGCTTTAACTATGGGAACACTTGCTTTATAGCACCACCTGAATGATCTACATCCTGCTCTCGTCAATGGCAATTTCAGGAGTGATTTGGCTTATGTCTCTAGTGCATGTGTGTCTACCCAGCGCCCGGAAAACCTTTGGCACTGGGAACATGTGAATGGGGTGTGTCACAGCTGCAGAGCTGGAGGTGGGTGGGGTTGAGCCCAGAACTAGGTGTTGTTAAAAGAGGTAACACTCAGACGTTCTCATTAATCAGAGGGACCAGACCCTCCCCAATTCTGCATTCATTCATTCACAAACCCTTATGAGCTCTCCTATTTACCAAGCACAATGTTGTGTACTGGGGATACAAAGAGAAAGAAGACATTGGCCTTTCTTTTAAGGCCATAAAAATGAGAGGGAGGCAGATATCACGGAGTGCTGGAGCCAGCTCGTGCTGGACAGTGAGATGCAGCTGTTAAGTATTCAGGAATATTTGCATATTTGCTCCACCCAACTCAGCAAATACTGTAAATCAGGGCTTTAATTTTAATTTTATTTATTTTTTGAACTTTTATTTGTTTATATTTCTCTGTTTTCCATTAATCCTCAAGGGCAAGAACAGCAAAAATTGAAATAATTATGTAATTGTTTTATTTCAACTCCACCATGTTTCAAAAAAGGACTCGTAAAAAACTTGCAGTACAAAAAAATCAGTAAATGAGGAAATTTGGTTTCTGGTTGAGGTCAATACTCCAAATGAGGTTAATATTCAAAAAGGCATGTATAATATTCAAAAAAGCATGCATACTCGGGCCATCGTTAGGCTCTTAGATACCTGGCAGGCCATGCAAAGAAGGAAACATGATGGGTTAGAGGATGTACCTGTCCCTCAGATGAAAACAAGCCAGTTGCAGTGGAGAAGAACAAGGTTTCCTGGCACTGACGCCAGAAAGAAACTTTTCTTGTGGATTCTCTTAAAGCAGAAGCCATTTAACATGAAGGACAATCATCTCAGCCACATTGTTTCAATAAAATCATGGGGATGAATCTTGGAATGGCCCTCAGTGGTAGCTGATGGCCAGTACCTCAGTATATTCTATTAAGTGTATTTCCACAATACCACCCAAACGTGTGGTCCATGCATCTAGGTCTCTGATGATTCTGCTCATTCCTGGTCAACATTTTGGAGTTCTTTGAACAGGGTCCTTAAATGGGACTCTGTGTGGCCTATGGACTCCTAACGCTGCATACACAATTTTGAGTACATGTTTACATGCCCATAACTTTTCCACCAAAGGTTCAGAATCACTAAATTAGATAAATGGCTAGACTCTTATCTCCAGATTATTTCTTACCCATCAGCCTTTCAATCTGTGTCATTTGACTAGGAATTGGGGACTATCCTCTTTGATGAGTACATGGAATCAGAGATTTGATGCTGCAAGTTAAGGTGGTTAATTGAATTGGGCTGGAGTTTATGTCTTCTGATGAGAGTTGAGCTGTCCAGTGGGCATGTGTGCTTGAACTGAAGACCAGAACTGGCACATGAAGCAAATAAATGGGAAGGGCAACACCCACTTACGGGTGAAAAGGGCCAGAACCACAGAGCAGCCACCCAGCCCCTCGACCACGGAGCGCTGTGGAATCACCTGACACGGAGCAGGAGCGTGTGGGGGAGGGGAGGGAGATGGAGGCTCTGAAGGGAAACTTCAGTCCATCCATGTTGCCTTTAGTCAGGTTGATTAATAAGAAACTCTAATCAGAGGATGTCTGAAGCCCTGAAGAACTTTCATGCCCTGCTTTTTTGTTTTTGAATTACTTTTTTTTTTTTTTTCTGAGTGGAGATGAGAAAGGAGCCATTATCCAAATGAAGCTGGGTAAGGTGATTAGATGTTATTTACCAAAAGGGCAAGGGGCAGATGGACTCACCCACCGGACCCTGGGTGTACGTAGCAAGACATTACTTTTGTTATCGATGTCACTGTTTTTAGAGTTGCAGGGGGCTGCCTCCAGTGCAGTGAGCCAGGATTCCGTTTCAGTAACTGCCGATTACGGGAACTTGAAAAGTCGGTCATTTCCAATACAGCCACACTCAGGGGGCCTGTATCTCACGCAAACCACAGATTTGTCAATCACTCAATCAATCAACAGATATTGATCGTCTGCTGTGAGTAAGGACGGTTCACGAGGAATAGCAGATGGAAAGTATGGCCCAGCCTCCGTGAAGCTGTCTTACGGATGCAGAGTGCTGGGCAGTGCTTCCCCACCTTGAACGTGCCCTGGATTCTCTGGAGGCCTTGGTGAAATGCAGATTCCGATTCCGAAGGTCTGAGGTGGAGCCTGAGATTCTGTATTGTTAACAAGCTGGGGCAGGGACCACACTTTGGGTAGCCAGGTGGAAGACGGCAGCCTGGCCTGGACTTGGAGCTGGGAGGTGTGGCCCTCACTGGGGCTCTGTCACTAACCTGCAGTGTGACCTGGGCCAAATCACTTTGCCTTACGCCTCAATTTTCTTTTAAAAATCACACCACACGACTCCAGAGACACCACTGACATGGACTACAGACGAATGGCGCCCTCCGGAGTTGTGCAGAATTCACCCTGCCTAAGCGTATGCAGCGTTCCAGGGAGGGCTGCCTTAGACAGCGGTTCCCATCCCTGGCACATGCTGGTCATCTGGTGAGCTTTTAAAAACATCAGCGCCTGAGCCCCCTTCTCGGTGATCTGATATAACTTTCCAGGCTGTGGCCTGGCATTGCCAGTGTTCTGTAAAGCTCTCCAGGAGATCGGGAGACGATCCTTCTAGCCTCTCCCAGCTCAAGGTCCTGTGAGTTCTTTCTGCGACTTCAGATTGTGCTCACAGCGTCCTGGGCTGTTTAACTCTTGAGGACCAGAGAAGAGAAAGCTTGTGCAGAACAAGGAGTCCAGGGAAGACTCCTGGAGGAATTGAGTAGTTTTAAATGGAGTGGTCAGGAGCAGGGAGCTGTTCCAAGTGGAGACACATGAACAAAGTGCAGGAAGGAAATCAAGTCACGGAGGCTCCTGTATATGGAACACGTCTACCTGGGCTGATCCTGGGCGATGACCTGTGAACTCCTGTCTGTTGGGAGAGACAAACAGACAACCATGTCCATGAAGGTACCATCATGCATGATGGGGAGGGCTTGGAAGGAAGAGCAAAGGGCGTTGGAAAAGAGGCCCTGATTTAGACAACGGGGTTTGAGAAGAGGCAGCACAGCTGAGAAAAAAGGAGTGAGGAGGGCATCTCTTCCTGTCCTGGGTGCTTGGTACCCAAGGCTTTATGGAATCCTCATGATTCAGTTCAGTTGCGTCCTGAGAACATGGGATGAGGGTCTGGAAGGAAGGCGTGGGTGAAGGTCTTCAGAGAGTTCCTGGGCTTGTAGCCAGCTGGACCTGTTCTGTGTCCCTTCTGAGGGATGGACCGCCTCCAGGGCCCCATGATCACTGAGAACTGGCTGCCTGAATTTGGTCCTCAGTGGTCTTGGAGCAGATGGTCCAGTGGGAATGTGGCATTGGTCTTCAGGAGACAGTACTGGAGCCTGCGTGAGTAGGGGGAGCTATTTATTTACCAGGCTTCTTTAAGTCTCAAATGCATTCCTACCTACCTTTCCTTGTCCGTCCAGCTTGTCACTCAGAGCTGTCTGTTTCCATCCTCATTGTTCTTCTAGCTTATAAGTCTCAGCCTGGGGACTGTGGCCCCTGAATCCTAGGAGAGCAAGCTGGGGGCCAAAGACTGTGCACTGTCTTTCCCTCCCCTGTCTGGGGCTCCACTCCCCCCAAACCCAGCTCTCTATGGGCATCTTAACTACAATGCTTCTTGCCAGCTTCCGAGCAAAGGTGGCCTCCCAAATCCATCCGCACAATATGATTGATAACCCTGCCGCGGCAGGAGACAAAGGAGCCCTCCCTGGTTTTTGTATTAATGCTGGGTTATCTCCCACAGTATTGATTTTTTTGTTTGGTTTTGAAATTTCTCTTCTCTGTTTCTGAGCCATTTCTATAAAAATGAAAGAGGAGGTGAGGGATGATGGCACCGGGGCAGACAACCTTTGCTGACTTGCAGTATAAGCTGCTGGTTTCCATTAGGTCTTTCTGAACCTGTCAACTGCCTCTTTGAGGCAGAAATATATTTAAAACGTGGTAGAGAAAGGTCCCCGCATGTTGATAGTAAGGGGCTGCCACCAAGTTTAGTCACTGGGTTTAATCTTTCCATCCTTAGCGCTTGGGTCCCCTTCCAAGGGGCAGCAGAGATCTGAATGGTCCCGGCTTCCGTCTCTCAGCTCCTCGCTTTCCCTCTTCAAAGAGCTCGTCTTTCCCACAGCTGGGCTCGGGGCCTCAGCCTCCCTTTCTCTACTGTTTTCCCCTCAACCTTGTTCCATTCCCACCTCTCCTCTCCTCATCATGTCCTGTTCCCAGAGCTGCCATCAACCTCAAGTGTAAATGACTTAGAACAGCTTAGAGGGGATCCTCGCCCCCGAGGGTCTGGCCTTTAGTGGAACTTAAATTAAGGCTTGAGGATGTGGAATTGCATCCGTCCAGCTGAGAGAGGAAGGGTGGGGAGGCAGCATCCCTGAAATCTGGGTGTCACCCTCTCCCAAGAGCCTGCTTTTACCAGCAGGGCTTCCTTCAGATTGGAGGGTGTTGGGCCAATGTAAGTAGCATGGCTGCATCTAACACCCTGGGAGCCATTCATTCTTTCAGCAAGTATTTGAGTTGAATTAAGGGCCCGTTTGCTTATGTTATGCGAGGCCCTGCAATTTTACTTTTCTCGGAGTCTACATCTCCTTCCTTATTCATTCTTTGCTCCACAAATACATGTAGACAGTGCGAGACACGGGCCAGGTGCTGGGGATGGAAAGACCATCAGTCCCTGTTGTAACGGAGCTGCCCAGGCCAGAGACCTGGGGGTCGCCCTCCGGCTTGTCCCTCTCCAGCGCCGGCACATCCGGTTATGCCATCCTGTCTCCTTGCCGCTGGCTTGACCTCCTAGAACAGCGCTCATCATGTGCAGGAGGCCCATGTTGGTCTAACACCATCCCCACTGCCCCCCGAAGTGTGACTTAACATGCGGGTAAGACCCCTCTCTTGCTCCGAAGTCTCCAATGGCTCCCCATTTTCTAGAGAATAAAATCAAAATGGCTTCGAATGGCACACAGGTCTCTTCATGATTTGGTCCCTGTCAATCTGTCCACCCTCATCTACCCTCTGTATTAGGTGTCAGTCAGGGTTCGTCAGAGAAAATGAACCAATAGAATATGTTAATAGACACACACACACACATATGCGGAAAGGGAGAGAGATTGATAAGGACTTAGCTCATGTGAGTCCAAAATCCCCAGTGTGGGCTGGTAGCCGGGAGGCCTGGGAGAGCTGAGGGTGCCGATGGTGGAACTGCAGGCGCCGTGGTGGGTGCTGGGAAGATCTTTGTCTACATCTGGGGTCTGCCTGAGCAGCGCCGTCCCCAGCTCCTGCCCACCCCGTCCTGCCCATCCCAGAGCTGGGCAGGGCATTTAGGGGACGCTAACTGTATCTGTGAATGAATGTTGGAGTGAATGAGCACCTGCGGACCCCCTCACGTGGACATCTGCCCGCTGCGTGCTCTCACTGGCTATCTTGAAAGAGCTGTGGGTTTGTTTCTTGGCAGCCCTGCTGTGTGGCCTCGTATCTTCCCAGTCTTACCCCTGGGATCTTTGTAGTGGGCTGGAGGGTCTGCCCCGGCCGCAAGCCCATTGCAGAGATCCCTGGTCACCCAAGCTTGCCGTGGCCGTGCTTGTGTGGTGCACACGTGCACGTCGCATGGCTTATCGTGCTCTCTCCTGTCCGGGCTGGCATCACTTTGCCCACAAATTCACCCTGGCGACCCAGAAGGATGCCTGCAGTGGAAGATGATAAATTTAGAGTACCAGGCAGCTGGGGAGCTGCAGCCGTCAGCAGCTGAGGTTTGTGGGGGCAGAACTGAATGGTCTCTTCGGGGCTTTCACTGGAGCCACCCTGACTCTTCAGTGGCCGTGGCTTTCACCCAGTGCTGTTCTTAGTCCTGTTTTACAGATGGAAAATGCAGGCACAGAGACGTTAAGTAGGTTGCCCTGAGTCCTCCAGCCTGAAAGCGGCCATCCAGCTCCAGTTCTTCTTTATCAGCTGATGCCGTGAGTGTGGAATGCTTTGTAAACTGTAAGACCCAGTCCTCGCAGAAGGCACCACTCCTGTCACTGCTCTCCTCCCACAGAGAGCCAGCAGCGCTCGGCGCCTCTCCCTGGGATCTGATACCTGCTCCATCTTCCTGGGTCCCTTCCATGCAGCCTGGATGCCGGGTACAGCGGGGGTGTGTGTGTGTGTGTGTACACGTGTGTGTGAGAGAGCAGGTGTGCACGCCCGCCCGTGTGAGGCTACCCAGCCACTGCTGCCTCCAGCCTTAGCTGCATCTGCCATTTCTGGTGAAGAAAAACCCGCACTTTGCCCTCATCACACAGGCCATCATTTTTCCAGCTGGGCGCTGTCACCAGCACTCGGGGAGTGCGTGTCATCCGGGCCTGAAGGATGGCTTGGCCAGCCCAGGGGCTCTGGCAGGGGTGGGGACTGTGCCCTGGAGAAGGAGTAGGTGGGGCAGGGCAGTCTCCACCCAGTGGCCCCAGTGGTGTGCGGGGTGGCCCCAGGAGCCGTGCCCTGGCCCTCACTCGCGCCCTGGGGCTCTGTGTCCTGCCTGTCAGGTCAGGATGGGGGAGGCGGGCTGATTCCATGGGGGTAGGGAGTCACACCACGCTTGCCCTGACCTGGGGTCAGCCTTCATTCATCATTTTCTCTGACACCTTTTCTGCTGCATCCTCGTGCTTTTGGTGGAGGGGGAGGAGAAGGCGAGGGGTGAAGAGGGGCAGCCTCTGGGACCTTCCGGGCCTGAGGGGTCACTGAAAGGGAGATGAGGCCCAGATTAGGGATTGAGGCTGTTGGCAAATTACTGGAGAGGCAGCACCTGGGGCCTGGGGGGCCAGCGCTGGGAAACGTCACCTCTGTGCCTCGGTTTCCTCATCCGTGACAGGCGTATATGACTGGTCCTTGCTTTACAGGTGCTGTGAGGGTCAGTGGCAGAACAGGGCTTGGCCTCAGGAAGGATTTAGTAAGGGGTGGCTGCTGTCCCCGTTTTCACCTGGTGGAGGCCCTGCCGTAACCCGCCACAGGACTTCGGGCAAGGAGGTCTCAGCTCTGTGGGTCTCAGCCTAGTCATCAGGCTGAATAAGCCACCTAACCCCTCTGGGCCATCACTGTGTAAGGACAGTGACTCCTTCCCGTCAAGGCTGGTCCTACCTAAAGGGCTGGTAGGACACGGGGGCGCATTGGTCACTGGTGACCCGGAAAGACCCCCCCAGCTCCTGGGTGAGGAGATGGGGGTTGCCTTGGAACACCTGTCCTTTTACGTGATCGCTCAAATTCAGCCCCATCTGCGACTGTCCTCCTAGGATTTTGCTTGTAGCCGTTTGGGAAAGTGGAGACCAAGCTGAAGAGGTCATGGCCCCAGGGTTAGCCCCACTTTTCAACGTGGCATCTTGGACGGCATCTCAGGCACTTTGGCAGGCAGGGCCGGGGGGCAGCTGTGTTTTCTGAGGGAAGTGCCTGCTCACTGCCTCCCTCAATGTACCTTGTAGGCGGCCACCCCGGAGGAGTGGCTGGTTTTCTTTTTTTTCTTTAAAAATTTTTTTTTTCTTTTCTTTTTTTAAATTAAAATTTTATACATGCGATTTTATTGTCCCAGGTAGTTCAGTTTCCTCAAAACCCTGTTCTGGGTTAAACTCTGCCCCAGCTGTCTGCGTGTACACGTGTGTGCATGTGACCTACCTCGGAGCTTGAGAGGCCCTGGGATAATGCCCTGTTCGCATCTGCCATTTGACAGAGAAGGAAACTGAGGCCTGGGAAGATGAGAGACTTCCCCAAAGCCACACAGCCAGTTAAAGGCGGGGCTGGACAGTGCCAAGGTCAACTTAGTCCTGTGAGTCTCATACTCTTTCCAGGATGTCAAATTCCTCATTTCATAAGTGAGAAAATGGCAGCCCAGAGAGGTGCAGTGACTCACCTAAGGCCACACAGTCAGGGCCTTAGCCACCATCCCCTGCCCAGGATTCTCCAAAGATCCCAGCGTGCCCTAAAGGGTGACACTGCCTATTGATTGACAGTGAGGGATCCTGGGTAAAGAGTTCCCATTAGCTTGGGAACCAGACACTGTGTTCCACTGGCCTCTGAGGATGGTGTACATTTATTTCCTCTAGAGCCTGCCCCATGGGCCCCCTCGAGCCACCTTTGCTGTGGCCCTTTGCCCGCTTCCCTTATGAAAGCCACCAGCTTCCCCAGCCTGCCCAGCCCGCCAAGCACACCCAGCCTCCAGCCTCCGCTTCACCGTCCCAGCGATAACCTGGGTCAGGCCCTGCTCTGTGGGCCACAGGCTGCAGGTTGGATATATTCAGAGTGGATTATTTTATTTCATTCTCCGATGAGCCTATAAAGGAATGGCTATTATTATTCTTAATCGCGATTGCATGCTTAATTTGCAAATGTAAAAATCAAGACACAAGGCGTTTAAGGTAACCTGCCCAATGTCATGCTGTGAATGGGTGTTAACAGGTGGTGAAGGAAGGATTCTTGCTGGGAGGTTGGGAGCCCAGCCCACGGTAACACTGCAACCTACCCAGCAGCCACCTCGTCCTGAGGGCCGGCAGACCCCCCGATGGCACCGCCCTCCCCTCTCCTGACCTCCTGGGGCACTGATGCCTAAATCCACTTGGATCTGATGAGACACGGGCTGGCTGCTCTGTTAGCTTCTCACGTGGACCAAGGACGACTGACGGCCCAGGGCAGAGTGCATATATGTCCTGTGATAAACTGGTCCTGATGAGGAGACTTTTAAAACAATCAACTCCAAACATCATATTTTCCTTCAAACGTGCTGATGCATACTAGAGAAACCTCAGAAAACACAGGTAAGCAAAACCAAAACCATCACATCCTCTCTCCCCCAGAGATAATTATGGTGAACATTTTTGTCTGTATTCCCTCCACCTTGTAAAACAATGAAATACTTCACATGAAATAACGAAAGTCCAGGGAATAATATAGTAGATACTCATATGTCCACTAATGAGGTGTGACAAATATTTTATTTACTATTTTTTTAAATTAATTAAATGTTACCGTATCCTTGATACCTCCTTTGTTCCAAACCCCCTCCCCACTGCCATTCCTTTTTCTACTTCTCGGAGGGAACTGCTGTCCTGAACTTGGAGAGCATCTTTCCTGTCCATTTTTAATACTTTGCTGCATTGACCATACCTAACAATGTACTAATGCTCTGAGTTAAACTTTGTATCAGTGCCATTATCCAGCGTATACAATTCTGCAACTTTCTGCTGAATACATTTGGTACATGTCTCCTTGTACATAGCAAGAGGGAATTGCTGAATCACGGGGTGTGGGCAGTTTCAACTTTACTGTTGATTGCCAAATTGTCCTTCAAACCACCCATGCCAATTTACATTCCTACCTGGGGCATGTGAGAGTCCCCATGGAGACACTTCTTTGACAAAACTAGGTATTATCGGGTTTTTCAATCTTTTTCCAATAGGATGGGTGTGAAATTGTATCTCATTATCATTTTAAATTATTTCTTTCATTTTTAGTGAGATTGAACGTCTCACAAATGTGTCAGTCATCCTCCTCTTTTGTGAATTATGTGTTATACACTTCGGCCATCTTTCTCTTAGGTTGTCATTCTTTTCTCATAGATTTGTCAGAGTTCTTTGGATATTCTGACTACTCATATTTTTCATCAGGACCCTTGTAGATGTCTTCCTCCTGGTTGTAGCTTCATTTTTCACTTTGATTAGTGCATGTGTTTTAAGGTAGTCTCATTTGTCAGATGTTTCTTTTATGGCTTTTGCTTTTCACATCTTGTTAAAGAAATCTTTCCTAAACGGATGCCATTGAGATATATTTATAGTTTTTTTTTTTTTTTAAGTTTTAGTGTTTTGCTGTTTTACATTTAGGTCATTAATCTTCATGGAAATTATTTTTCTATGTGGCATGAAGCTGAAATTTTATTTTATTTTCTTCCATAGAAGTAGCTAACATCCCAGTATTGTTTCAATTCTTTGATGTTATGTATGACAAAACTGAGGTCCAGAGGTGGAGAGAATTGTCCAAGGTCACATAGTGACTTGTGGTGATGGGGTAGTGACAGGGAATATCTTCCTAACTCCCAGCCCGGCAGGCTAGCATGACCATCCCACGGTGCTGCATTAATTCTGCAGTGGACTGTTTCCTGCTGTTCTCACACAGAAATGTACAAATCCGATGATAAATTTCTTAAAAGCAGGGGTTCTTTCCTTTCCTCCTGTTACCTTTATGCACTTAACACAGCGTTGAGTATCTAATAGGTGTTTAGGAAGACGATACTGAATAAACAAATCATGGAATTCAACAGATTGATTCTAGAATAATCAGTCCCTTAAAATTCAGCCCTTTGCTTCATCTCATATATGTCACTATATTTTGACATATCCATTCATTCATTAAATATTTACTGTGTGCAGGCACTGTGATGCTGGAGATTAAAAGAGGAATAAGATATGTTCTCTATTCTCTCGTAGTGGGAGAGACTGAAAAGTCAAGCAACAGTTGTAAGACTGCTATTTAAACACTGTAAGATGGGAGATGGGAGAGAGATAAAATCTAGCTGAAAATCAGGAAGTCTTCTTGGAAGAGGAGCCATTTGAGCTGAGCCTTTGCAGAGGGGGAGGAGTGGTCCATTTGGCGAGGATGGAGAAGGGTGCAGTATTCTGAAGTGATATCACGGGCCAAGGCAGAGATCTAAAGTATTTGGTTGCAACTCACTGGGGCTCAAGCATAAAATAACTAGGTGGTTGAATCACATTTGTTCATTTTGAAGAGTTCAAGGCCCCTGCTTCTTGGGTGATTCTAGCCTAACTCAATTTTAGCCACAGCCTAACACAGCACCCTGAACGCTGCCTGCCTTGAAGCGGATTAAATCAACTGGCGTTAGGGACTCTACTTGGTCACTTTCTCTGGTCTAAAGTGGGCTTCGGCTTTTTGTTAAGGAGAGTGGTTTTCACCTTGTTTCATGATTGTAAATTGAAGTTCCCATCTTGCCGTCACTTCTGACGCCGGCGCTATAATTACGGACCTTTTTCATGCGGCGGGAATAACACACGCCATCAGCCTGGAGTGACAGTACACCTGACAAAACCAGAAATAGTCCAGCTCATATTATTTGCTAAAGAATTATCCCCCGGAGGGATTTTTAATTTGGGGGTTTGCTGCAAAATGAAAACCTGACCAAGACTACTTTGCAACCCAAATGTTTGTCTTATCAATCAATTATCAAAGTGAGACTTGCTGGCCACCGTAGCAAGGCTTTTTGGGCTCTCTCCTTTAGTGGGTCAAGTCCAAGTTGCCTCCATTATTGGGAAAAACGGGGGGGCCACTGAGTAGTTTAATTGGCTGATGGGGGGGAGGAATAGGGGAAAATGTTCTCACATCCAGATAAAGAAAAGCACAAAAGGTGGGAGGAGCAGACCTCGCTGGAGCCAGCCCGGTCGTCCGCACAGGAAGGCCGAGTGTGATGTGCGTGCTGGTGGCTTGTTTGTAAGGGGCTGATAATTCAGCCCCGGACATCAGGTTAGGGCTTATGCACAGCAGACGCAGACTTGCGTGAGGGTTAACTGGTATCTATCGGGTACTGGTAAGTGATTTTTAAGCCATTTTGGTATTTGGGGGGACTCGAGGGAAAAAAAAAAAGAGATAGAAATAGAAGCAGAATTGAAAGTGGAGATTCAGAGAGGCCTTTTTTCAGCATCAGGATCTCATGAAATTGTCCTCCTCGCCCTGGTGGGCGGGGGGTGCGGTGGTGGGGTAGGGGTGAGGGGAGGTTAGGGCTCAGAGCCTTGATGGATTTGAAAAATGAATTTCTGTGTTGCCTCCATTGTAAGCCTTGCACATGCTATTTAAACTTGACATGTCATAAATCCAACAGCAGCAAACAAGATGGCACTGGCTTGCTGTCCACTTTTATTTGTGTGGATGCAGAAAATGATGCTGGCATGTGAAAGTGACAGGCACTGCAGACTGCTCAGTATAAGCGACTTGAGGGTTGTGTCTGGGGACCCTAGGAAGCAGGGACGCAGGGGTGGGGGCCACTGAGTGATTGGGGGCATCCCGTTTCCTCTATGCAAGTGGCATATGCATGACTTGGGCTTAGGGTCAGGGCATTTCCTGAGCTCCCAGAATAACTCTTACTGCAGGGGGTTTCGTGTATGCATTTCTGAGCTGTAATAAAACTTCCCAGTTTCCACTTAGGCTAATCAGCTGTCTCTCCTTACTAGGCCAGACTCCTTGGGGTCAGCACCTTGTCGTGTTCATATCTTTATCATCGTATGAGACCTCAGTATTCATCTTGGTCATGTTTGTTAAAGGGATGAAATGGGTTGATGAGGTAGGTCTTTGCAGCAGTACGTTTCATGGGGCACAAATCTTTGGTCTGTACCGGATCAAATGATGTGCAGTGATGACTTGATTATCTGAAAATCTCTAAAAGATTTTCCTGTGGCAGACATCTCACTTGTGGCCTCCTGGACTTCTTGAAATTCCACCATTAGCGATAACGCTCCATGCATATCAAGTCTTTATTTCATTCGTGCCCCTTTCTTTTATTTTTTTCTTTTATTATTGAAGTCGAGTCGGTTTACAATGTTGTGTTAATTTCTTGTGTACAGCAAAGTGATTCAGTTATACATACGTATGTATATATTCTTTTTCATATTCTTTTCCATTATGGTTTATTACAGGATATTGAATATAGTTCTCTGTGCTCTACAGTAGGACCTTGTTGCTTATCTACTTTACATACAGTAGTTAGTATCTGCAAATCCCAAACTCCCAATTTATCTCTCTACCCCTGCCCCTTCCCCTCTCGTAACCATAAGTTTGTTTTCTGTGTCTGTGAGTCTGTTTCTATTTTGTAAATAAGTTCATTTGTGTCATTTTTAAAGATTTCACATTTGAGTGATATCATATGGTATTTTTCGGTGCCCTTTTCTTTTACAATAATTCACAGACATCTTGTTTTGAAATCTAAGGGCTGTCTATTAGCTGTAGATTTTGTATTAAGCCAAAGGTTTTATTTTTAGCATTAGTAATGCTCTTCTAAGGAAGAGTCCAGCTCTGAAGAAAAGCTCTTAGAGTTTCTTTTTCCTTTTCTCTTCCTCTCCTCTGCAATCAGACAGTGCACCAAAAAGTCCCTTCTCAGTTAAGGGCTTCATTCCAGAGTCCACTCTGCTGGTCCCAAGAGTGTCAGTTATCTGCTCTCGCTCTTGAAAACATGCTTCCTTCAGGACTACATTTTAATACTTTTAGTGCAACTCCTTATTAAATCCAGCTGTCCTTAGAGCAAGAAGACAAAGTGCAGGGAGGGCCTCGGAAAGACCCTCAGTGCATTCACTTACTTCACTGTTGGACTTTATTATACCACCTGAAGGTCTCAAGTTTCCTCAAGAAGCTCCTCCAGTCTCCAGGGGTTCTGAATTCTCGGCTTCAGACCCCTGTCGGTCTGAGTGTTCGTCTAATTTTCTAGCTACCTTTTCCAGCTGAAAGTTCAGCCCAAAGGCTTTCTCCCTACATCGGAAGAGTTTGTTTCCCCTTCTTCCCACCGTGTGTCTGACTAAGGGGTTGGAGAAAGCGGTGACTTTCTTGTTATCGGGAAGATGGGAAGTGGACCCAGGCTAAGGGGGCCACGTGGAGAAACTCCTAAATTTGAGAGCCCCACGCCCTATTTCATCCCCCTCATAGTATCCCAGAAGCCTCCCTGGCTTCACTCCCGTCCATCAGCACAGAGATGTCAAGAGCTGGCCAAGCTCTGAGCACATGGACTGGCATCCGAGACTTGAGTGAAAGGAACAAAGAAATGGAATGCAGCCCTCAGCCAGAGCTCCCTGAAATGAAAGGTGTTATTCTTCTCTTCCTACCATGCTATGACTGAAAGGGCCAGGTAGACCTGGGTTCGAATCCCAGCTCTGACACGTAATAGTCATATGATCTTTTTGCACATTACAAAATCTCTTATGCTTGGTTTCTTCATCTGTGAAATGGGAATAACAGTATCTAATTTATGGAGTAAAATGTGTGAGATGATGTATAACGCGTTATGGGTGGTACCTAAGAGCACAGTCAGACCACATGAGGGAGAATCCTTGTTCTGCTGCTCCCTAGCTTTGAGGATTTGGGAAAATCACTTACTCCCTGTATGCTGCAATTTTCTCTTCTGAAATGTGGGTTAGAAATAGAGCCTCCCTCATCTGGTTATCAACAAGCAGGAGGGTGGCTTGGGGTGTGGTCTCTGAAACTAAGCTACCTGGATCTGAATCTCAGCTCCATCATTTCCTACCTGTGTGACTTTGGGCAATTTGCTCAACCTCTCTGTGCCTCAGTTCCAACATCTTTAAAATGGGACTCATGAGAATACCAAACTGTAGGGCTGTTGTGAGGATTAAATGAATTAATATACACAAATCACACAGAGCGTGGCCTTGCACCTTAAGAGGGCTATGTAAATGTTCAACATTATCATTGAGAAAATTAAGTGAAATAGTGCATGGGAAGTTGCTAGACTGTTGTCTGGTGCCTGCTAAGCACTGAATAACTGTTTGCTAGGGTACCTGGACCAAAGGGTGGGTCTTCAGTAAATGTTACTTCTCTTTCTTCCCACCCCAGATGTGTGGGATGGGGAGCCCCGCACCTCCCCTCTCAGCCAGCACAGCGCGCAGCACCTGGCCAGGTAGGCAGGTAGAGAAGCCCTGAAGCTCAGGACTAGGGGGCATGTAGGGGATGGGTTTGGAACATGGGCTGAGAGGCCGTGCGCTCCAACAGTGCTCTTTTGGTTAAAATACAAATAAGGAGCAAAGGAGAAGTCCGGCCCTCAGCGTTCTTATTTTTGGTCAATATACTACAAGGAAGCAGAGGAAACAGAGGGCTGAATTAAAGCAGCGTCTATACATACTTTAGTGATGATGAATAAATGATTCATCAAAGTTGCTCGGCAAAGTAAACTATTCCAAGATGCACAGAGACCTGTCAGAATGATTGTAAACTAGTTAATAAATGAGACTGCAACTTGCAAGGAAGCTCTTCAGAGCAGCAGCTCGAGTAGTTATGTATGCCTCCGCACATCCTAGCATAATTGAAGAATAAAGGAAATTTCCTTATCAGCTCTCAATAAAGTCCTCATGCTCTTTTAATGTGAAATGTTACTGAAATTATTTAGTGACTTTTTGATTCAGTTAGGTTTTATGTTACGCTTGATATTCCTTCTTATTTAAAACAGGTGGCAAAGTTAACTAAGGCAGCACGACCTTTGATTTAAACAGTTCCTTTCTATGGGAAAGTCTCAGGATGGCAGGAAAACTTGCAGGGGTCAGGGTACAGGTTTTGGGGGTGGCTGGGGGAGGGCCTGGGGCTGCAGCAGAGTATGGAGTGTGAGGGGCCGGATGGTGGGCCTGGGTGCCCTTGGGGAACTCGGGATCTCGGGATGGGCAGAGTTGGAAGGAAGTTCATACATCCTCCAGTCCAACCCCCAAATGAGGAGCTGAAGGCCGGGAGAGGCCAGAGGACTAAGTGAAGCCCCTGCAGTGGCAGGGTGGCCGAGTCAGACCCACTGTGTGTCATGCTGAAGTCCTGTCTGGTATCTCCCTCCATGAGGTCCCCTGCAATGGGCCAACAGGGATCTGTCCCATATACTGGAAGAGAGGTATTAAGTCCTTATTGTGTACATGGCACTGAGTTAAACTGGGTCATCTGGGAGCTAGGCTCAGATACATGAAACAGAAAACCCAAGTAAGGGCGACTAAAATAAAACAGTGGTTATAAACAGGAAGTCTAGTGTGGGTGGTTGGTTGTGTGAGTTAGAGCCAGGGTCTCTGCTGTTCCTTTGGTCTTATCCTCATGATGACAACATGGCTGCAGCTCCAGCCATCACCTGTGTTCTCAGCAGGAGGAAGGACAAAGGTAGAACAAAGGGAGCAAGACCTATATTAGGCAAGCAGACATTTCCCAGAATTTCCCTTGGAGCTTCCAAATATGTCATTGGACAGAATGACAATCTGTTATTCCGGCAATGCTTAGCTGCAAGGAAACTGGGAGCTGTAGTTTATTTAGCTAGGCTTAATGAACCCTCAACAAAATGGGGGGTTCTTTTAGAAAGGAAGGAAAGACTGGATCTTAGGTAGGCAATGACAACCTTTGCCATGCCTGAATTATTTTACTGATTTCTCACAACAATGCTATGGGATGGATACTATTATTATTCTCATTTTACAGATGAGAAAACTGAGTCCTAGAGATAAATAATGGGCCCAAGGAACAGAGTTAGGGCTTAAACCTGGGACTGGATGGCATTAAAGACCTTGCCCTTAACCACTGTACTATCCAACCTCTCTGATCAGGTATCTTTCCTGCTCTAAACTGACAAGAGTTTCCTAGAGCCTCAACCTGTCCATGAGGGGGTGGGTGGGAGGCATTCCAAAACAGGGGGAAGACCTGGGGCAAAGGCAGCCCCCAGCACAGTGGTTTGCACAGAGAGGACAGGGGCAGGATCAGATATGGAACTGCATTTGGAGGTGCGAATCACACATCCCCAGCAGCCAGCGCCAGCCTTGAGCAGAAGGGAAGTCAGCGCTCCTGGACTCCAGCTCCCGCAGCCTCTTCCCTGTTTGGGTCCATTTTGCCCCAGTGGGTCCCCACCCTCCTTTCATCTTCTCAGTGCTCCGTGGACCATCTCCTGATTCAAAAAAACACCGTCTACCAGTTAGTTTGCATCTTAGCCTGACTTTATAGAGAATCAGAGAAGATGACTGAGACCATGTAATTCACTCTCACCCCCTCATTGTGTAGAGATGGACACTGAGGCCAGAGAGAGCTATATCCCCCAATTTTACACAGAAGTCAGCAGCAGGCTGGGAAGGGAGCCCAGGACAGCTGACTCCTGGTCTACTGTGTGTGTGTACATGTGTGTGTACTTGTGTGTGTACGTGTGTGTGTGCACGTGCATTTGCTGTTGGCATTTTAAGTCTTATTTCATGCAGTGTAATTAAAGCCTTTCTTTCCTGCTAAGGTACAGAGACTTCAGGTCGTACATGGGGAGAATTGGTGGCAGAGAAATGGTCCTGAAGTCTTAGCGTGTGGGTGGATGCCCACTTTACCTAATCAGAGCTTGGGGCTGAACTTGTCTGTTGACAATTAGGGAAAAGGGGACAGGCAGACTGGCAGACCAACAGCCCAACAAAAGAGGAAGGAGAGATTGGAGCCAAGTGAAGCCAGGGCACCTGTGGGAGACCCTGTTGTCAAGAGGTGCCGGAAATCCACGTGCAGAGCTGCCTGCTCCAGCGTGAACACTTCGTCCTGGGGCGGGGGCAAGTGCCCGGGGCCGCTTAGCTTTGCTTGGGCTGCAATTTATCAGGATGGACTCGGATCTGCAGATGCGGAGAACAACAGGGCTGCTCTCCCAGGGGCCCGGCCTTGCTGCTGATGGGTTGCAGGCTGCATTGGTTAAGGGTGGGCCAAGGATTCTGGCCTGAGGATTTTCCTTCAGGGTTTTATAAATCAGCCAGCAAGACAGCCACTTTCACGGTGAGGTGTCATAGTCAAGGTCCCACCTGAGATCAATTGCTGGCTGACTCTGATTCCTTGTCTCGGAGCCTGGGCCAGTCCTGCCCTAAGCTGGGGCGCTGGCAAAGACTGGTTTTTGATGCCTTCCACTCAGTCCTCCTTTCTCTTTGGGGTCTCACTCCTGATCCCCGTGAGCTTTTCCAAGTTGAGGGGTTCACCGACAACTATTCTATCCTGGGTACTCTAAAAAGAGATCTGTTCCCCCTTCAAAGAGAATACCCTGCAATTTGATTGTGCTGCCAAAAGGGGGCGGTAGTTCCAAGGACCAGGTGCTCCGAATGGTGCTGTTAACAGGGTGCAAATGAACAGTCGCAGAATGCTTTGTTCGCATTAAAAAAAACCCCAAAAAACTCAAGTTTGTCACCACTGTACATTTGGAGACTGCAGATAAAAATTCTGATTTGGGGCTTCCTTTGAAATAGCAGGACATTTGGCAACTTTCCCTCAGGCCTATAGCCAGCTGGGGCTGAGTAGAGGTTGCCCTCTTTGGACAAGGTGTCCAGCCTCTTGTCGCCACAAAAATTGCTCCAAGTTGGGTCAGACTTTGATCCCAGTAAGAGAGATGAAAGTAAAAGAAAGAAAGTAAAACAGGGCATCTGCATTGAGTGATTTATCTGAGGGGCTTAAGGGGGACTTCGCCATAGGTCCTCAAGGTTAAGAAAGGGACCTTGATTTTTAAGACATAGAATGTGTGAGTGGCCTCTGTAGACCCTGTTCTAACCTGAGACGTGGTGGCTTTTTGAGAGGGCACTGGGAGTAAGCGGCAGTGGCCAGTGGCAGGGCAGGGACAGGTCTGGCCACTGCTCACTCTTGCGTGGCCACAATGAGTTAAATCCGGGATGGTTTTAATCTCTTCCTTTTCCATGGCTCCCAGTCTGAGGGCCTCGAGCAGGTTACGGGTTGCTGAACTATGGACCCCTTCTTGGCAGTCAGCATCCCCACATTGGGTACCTCTGGCCGCTGGGAACCACCCCCCTTTACCTCTCTGTGCTTCACATTCTCATGCCATCTACTCAGTCATGTGACCCCAAACATGCTGCAGCAAAGCGCGTCCGGAGACCTCGTCTCCCACTCTGTCTCTGCCTCCTGCTGAGCGAGGCTGTCTCGGACGCTCGCACTTCTTCTCCAGACT
The DNA here is from genome assembly GCF_009834535.1 of Camelus ferus. Classification (NCBI taxonomy): domain Eukaryota; kingdom Metazoa; phylum Chordata; class Mammalia; order Artiodactyla; family Camelidae; genus Camelus; species Camelus ferus. The sequence continues at coordinate 14,114,698 of NC_045725.1, forward strand.
ATGTGAGTGACCTCCAGAATTCCACGCAAATGATCGATGCTAGTGGTAAGAATATAAATTCAGTATTCGTTTCATACGTACCATTCTACGTTGAGTTGGACTTCTCTCAGTCAATATTCAACAAGCCTTTTGGGGAAGGCCTGCTCTAGCCCTCCGGGCTCAGTGCCTGCCCTCAGGGAGCCCACGGTCTAGCTCTTTCTAGTCTTATTTCAAGAAATAGAAGACCTGCCTCCACCCCCACTGCCCCTTCACTGGGTCCCTGAAATGGGGTCATAATGCCACCTTGCTGTGTGAAGGGCTGGAATCTCCTGACCTCAAGTTCAGTGCTAAAAGCACACATTCCATAACACACTGACTTTCAAAGTCATCCCCCACCCCTCCACCCCCACACACAGGGAGATTAAGAGGCGGCAGTGAGAAATGGACCAAGGGAACTTCGCAGAGGAGATTGCCTGGGTGTCAGGGCATCCGCCACGTCACTGGGCACTGTCTTTTTGACATCTGGGTGTGTTCATCTCAACCCCCCCGACCCCAGCCTGGTAGTCTGCTCTGTGTCACTGCCCAAAGACTTCCTTACTGAACAGGGCCAAGGGGCAGCCCCCCGATGAGAAAGGAAGCATTTGTTTCCATCATCTGCTACTCCAGCCTCTCTCTGGGGAGAACTCGGCTGCAGCATCTTTTGTTGAACGAGGCACCTTTCATGTGGAGAAACGGCGTCAAGATAAAATGACACGTTGCTAATGATGTATTTTATGGACTGCCATCTGTCTCCAGAAAGGTCAGAGAAAAATGGCATCTTGGTTGCAGGCGATTGGGCGGCAGGGGTGGTTGGGGGGACAAATGGCTCTCATCGGAACATGACAAGGAGCCTCGGTGACATCATATAAATGCCCTAATTGGGAAGTGGTCAATCGAGCGGGCCTGACTTCTGAATTTGATGTGTCAATAAACAAGCTCAAGGTGAGATGCTGGATCAATACCGCAGGACAAGAACCATCCGGCAAATTTACTGCAAAGTAATTGGGTGCAAAATGACTCAACTCAACCTTCACACTGCCGAAAAGCAAACAAACGGGCCGGCGACCGTTTGGACGAGACAGTGGCTGCTCAGGGCACTCGCTGCCTGCTAATGGCCCCGGGGACAGGGAGCCCCCGAAAGGGAGATACCACGCACTGTGAGGATGCTGACACCAGCAGGAACCCGTTCACAGGTGGGGAGTATAGCCTAGATGCTTCCACTGGAGTTTATAATCTCTAATATGAGAATAATCATAATTATTATTATATATTACTCTGATTAGGTTGCAAAATACATGAGGCAGAAATCTTCCTATCCATGGATTTATCCCTGTCTATCTATTTATCTATCTCCTATTGGTGCTAGCTTATTCTCTCCATCTCTGGGTGTAGGATAAAGGAATAAAGATTCTCAGTTGCATTAACTTCAGGGTGTCCTGGCCTGGAGGTGGGTGGTGGGAGTGAGGAGGGCGAGTCCTGCCCTGACCCAGTGGTGGGTCTCCTACTGCACCATCCACGCATGCAGACCTCTGAGCAGATTGGGTGAGAACACCCTGGAGCTGGCTCAGACCAGCTCATGAGAGCTGATTGTTAAATACTCAGGGGATTTTGTGAGCTGGTTGTTTAATCGCTGGTAGGTTGACATCGACCCTGGTGGGAATATTAACCACACGGATATCAGCAAACACGCTATGTCAGGTACCTTGAGTCATGTACTAGGGCACCACTGGGAAGTCTGGGATCCAGACAAGGAAGGGTGAGTCCAGGGCTGGGCTGCACCCTCCGAGACTGGGCTCGTTGCTGGGTAATTACACTTTGGTCTGGGAGGTTTTAGGCAAGACAGAGAAATGATGGAGACAGAAGAGAGGAGAGCTTGTGGCTAAGGAAGAAATACCACCCACATTTTGATCACATTTTCTGAGTGGCCCGATTTAGGGAGGACTGACTGAGACAGCAAAAGGTGTGCTGGCCTGAGCGTCAGCAGGCCAGCCTTCTAGACCCAGCTTTGTCCTTTACTAAGTAACCGGAATAGGCCAAGTTCAGAGTCGGTGACCAGCTGGTGTGCCCCACAGGGCGCTGTAGATTTTAATATATTAAAATGCTCCTGTACTGGCTGTACTACTCAGACTAGCCTTTCGGGGCTGCTATAACAAAATATCCCAGACTAGGTGGCTTAGAAACAGTGAGAAATAAATTTCTCACTGTTTCAGAGACTGGGAAGTCCAAGATCAAGGTGCCAGCACAGTCAGGTGAGAGCCCTCTTCCTGGTTCAGAGCCGGCGCCTTTATGCAGGGTCCTCACCCAGCAGAAGGGGTAGGGAGCTCTCGCGAGCCGCCCTTGTAAGGGCACTAATCCCATTCACGAGGACACCACCCTCATGACCTAATCACCTCCCAAAGACTGTGGTCTCATGGCCCATCACTGCCAGAGCCACCTGGTACCCAGCTGTTCCCGCTGTGTCCAGCATGTTCTGCACTCTGCTGCTCACCTGCAGGTGTCCAGGAGATGGGAGGGAGGATGTGGGCTTGGGGGAAAGCAAGCCTGCCCAGACAAGAAGGGCAGGGAAACTAGAGAGGCAGCCTGAGACTGGAGGCGCAGGGAGAGGGCTGCAGGAGGGTTCACAGGCTGATGCCACTGGGGGAGGTGGAGGAGGCTGGAGGTGAGGATGAGAGGGGAACGAGGTGGGCAAAGCTAAATTGTTTTTCCCACCCCAAACCTGGCTCATGATCATACATATATCCACATGCGGGCAGAAATTTTAATTCTGCTGACTCAACGTAGTCTCTGCTCGTTTTGAGTGTAGTCACTTTGAGGCAAAAACTAGTAAGTTCATGATTCTCCCCTTTCTCTTCCTCCTTTCTCTTTCCCCAAGGGTCATTTTAATCTAGGGGAAGGGATGGCCAGGTGTGCGTGTGTGTGGTGTGCGTGTGTGTGTGTGTGTGTGTGTGTGTAGCGTGCCCTGGCACTGGGAGAGGGGCTTCAGTCTGGTCATGTCCTCGGTCCTGTCCTTTGCTGGCATGTGGTCTGTCCCCCTAACCTCTGGATGTCAGTCTTTATCCCTGGAGCACCTGCGGCAAGGACTGTGGACCCCAGTGTCCTCTTGTCACGAGGCCCAGGCAGGCCATGCTGTGCCTCCCTCATCACTTCTGATCCCTGGCCCTCCCTCGCCTTCCCTACCTGTTTGGTGGGAGTCCCAGCGCACACATGGGTGTGCACACCCCTCCCACAAGACACACTGCCGTGCGATGCCCTTGTAGCCCAGAGGCTCCCGCCAGCCTTGGCTACCTGGACACACAGCGCCAGGTGAGGTGCCCAGCAGGCTTAAAGGCCGCCCCCCACAGCACTCCCTAAGGCCAGGAAGCTCAGCCTTCCACGGCCTCTCTCATCCAGCCTGCCCCACGTTCAAGGCCTGTTTGGGCACTGGGCTCCCCCTCGGGGGCCTCGGTGGTGACCTCTAGGCCCTTGTCAAGCTGTCCTTTTCCTCCGGTCCCTGCTGCTCAGCCTTTTCCCGAGGTGAGAACAGTCGTCAGGGGGAGCTTCCTCCGTGCAGCTTCCTGTGTGACCTTGGGGGACTGAGACCCCTGGCCCCAAGCCTCTTGGAGAGAGAGGAATCAAAAAGTCAGGCTTTTGGCCTAAAGAACTTTGTGTCTTGGCCAAGTTTCCAATTCCTTAAAAGAAACAAATTCATTCAGCCACTCTTTATTCTAAGCTGGTCCTATTTCCCTGTTTTCCAAGACTGGAGACACTCAGGGCCAGAAAGACGAACGGGGAAAATCCAAAGTCAGTTATTATTGGAAACTATTATCCCTCTGCTGTGTGAGTTGCTTAGCGCAGGGCCTGACATTTATTTGATCAGAGCTCAGCCATTGTTAGCTCTTGCTACAATTGTCTGTTATTGTCATTTATGTATGTTTGAGCTTATAGTGTAAGGGAGCGAGATGGAAGGTAAGGGACAATTACAGTCGTGCCGTCCGAGCAGATGCAGGGAGCCAGGGAGCCAGCACAGAGTTTTGTTAGGTTGGAAAAATATTTCTGGAAAGAAGTGATATGTAAATAGAAATGGAAGCTTCTCTGGCCTCGCCTCTTGTCACTTCCTGCCCACCCCTCATTCGTCCCTTCTGCTTCCCTCAACTCTGTAATCCCAGAGTCCCTGGGGACCCCCACCATCTCCTGCCTTTTCCATGATGGGGGTGCTCTCTTCCCCACCTCCTTCCCTTCCTCTGGTTTCACTCTCCATCTTTCCCGCAACCCCACGAGAGACCCTGAGCTAGAACCACCAAGCCAAGCAGGTCCCAGATTCCTGACCCACAGAAACCAGGAGAGGATAAACGCTTATTGTCTGAAACCACTAGGTTTCAACTTGTTACGCAGCAGTAGATAGCCGATCCATTTCCACATTCTCCCTTGATGAGGATGCACCATTCTATCACAAGTTTTTGGACGTAACAAATAATTCAACAAATGAGAGGGAAGGTTTTGCAGTGACAAACGGCTGAGGCGAGGAGCCAGGAGATGCAGGTTCCTGGTATGGTTCTGTCATTACTGGGCTGGGGGCCTTGGCCCAAGACTTTCTCTCTGCACATCAGCCTCTTCATTTGGAAATGAGGGGTTGGACTAGACAATCTCTAAGGTGACTTCCAGCTTTAACATTTGATGAAGCTTGTGAAAATGCTTTCTGAATCACACCAATTTTCCAGAGGGGCAGGGACTAAATCTTAGGACGGTGTCCTGCCGCCCTCTGCCTCAGGCTGCCTGTGAGGCCTGATGGGACCTATCTGATCCGCATATTTGGCCCTGAGAGGGGCCGGAGAAGCAGTCAGAAGAGGTGTCAGCCCCTTCCTGTGAGCTCTGGCCTGACCTCCCATCCTCAGAGCGTTGCCTACCCCTTCAAAGCCCCTGCTTGCCGGGTAGGAATATTCCGTGCCCTCCCTGGCTCACTCCTGGCCCCAAGCCTCAGGTATCCTGGGATCATCAATCACACGAGTTATTTTCTTCTCTGACTTAAGAGGATTATCCAGCCTGGATGGTTCACTCGTCAGAATTACGCAGCGACACTTTCCTTCACCAGCTCCACCTGGCCTGAGGACTGGGGCCGGTCAGCCTTCCTCCAGAGTCAAACGCACCACAGCTGCCCTATTCTGACATCCCAAATTCTGCTGTCAGTGCCGCAGGATCCTGGTAAGCAGGGCTGAGGCTGACAGAAAGGAAAGGCAGTGTGGGGTTGGAGGTTCCTGCGTGTGACCACCCAACCCCCCATTCCTGGGGGGGGGGGGACGCTTACAAGTGTCACAGGAGTGCCTTTGGCTGCATGAAGCAGAAAACCAATGACAGTGTCTTAAAGAGAGTTTCCCTCCCCACTGCCCTCTGCAAATAAGAAATATGGGGGCAGCTGGAACCAGTCAGTGGCTCTGACCAGATCACCAGCCACGCAAGGTGGGAAGAAAGGGATGTTGCCAGCAGGCGTCTGCGGTGTCTCGCTGTCTGGACGGTGCCTGTGATTAGCTGCAGGGGAGGCTGGGAGAGCGTGAGTGATGGAGGCGGGAACGGGCGAAGGAAAACCCACATGGAGGTTAGTCAGGAATGTGTTGGTTGCAAGTGACAGAAACCCAATTCATGCTGAGGTAGGCCCAAAGGATATTGGTTGGCTCCTGTCACCAAATGTCAGGGAGCCAGGGTGCAGCTGGGCCTCGGGGACTGCCAGGGCTGCTTCTCCTCAGCTCCGGGCTCCACCTGGCCTTTCTCTGCAGGTTGGCTTGTGTCTCTGGCCGCCTTCCTCCTCCAATCAGCTGCAACACAGCTGCCCGTGGTTCCTGAAGTCACACCTCACAGCTTGCCCTCCAGAAAGCGGTCGTGGTCCCTGGTTCCAAAATGGAAGTCTCACAAAGGTCTCTGGCCTGCTGGGGTTACCTGCCTCCCTGCATCATTCAGCCTCGGCCAGGGGCAGGGGGCCGGTGTGAGATTAGGGTGGGGGGTGCAAGCAGCTCTCATGAGAAGCAGGAGGAGGGAGGAGCTGAGAGAGCAAAGGCTGTCCCTACACCAGGGATACAGAGACCTCAGAGAGCATGTCCCCACTCCAGGGACACAGGGACCTTCTCCAAATCCCAGAGAAGTGAGGTAACTTGACCTACGTCACACAGCAACTCAGTGGCAGACCTGTGCTAAAGGCTGACTCCTTCCTGACTCACGGTACGTTTCCCAACCTTGGCACTGTTGTCTGCGGGGCTGGATAATTCTTTGCTGTGGGGCATGCTGCACGTGGCAGGATGTTTCATCCAGGCACTGCTTTTGACCCACAATGTGTGTTTTCTTCCTGGACTGAGCTGCTTCTTCTTTCTGGGCTTCAGTCTCTTCCCCTGGCAGTAATGATAGCTGCCTGCCCGCCTCAGGAAGGGGTCACACCCATCAAAATGAGGGTTTAAGAACACCAGCTACTGTTCATAGCAGCACTATTTACAATAGCCAGGACATGGAAACAACCTAAATGTCCATTGACAGATGACTGGATAAAGACGTTGTGGTATATTTATACAATGGAATACTACTCAGCCATAAAAAAGAATAAAATAATGCCATTTGCAGCAACATGGATGGACCTGGAGATCATCATTCTAAATGAAGCGAGCCAGAAAGAGAAAGAAAAATACCATATGATATCACTTATATGTGGAATCTAAAAAGAAGACACAAATGAGCTTATTTACAAAACAGAAACAGACTTACAGACTTAGAAAACAAACTTATGGTTACCAGGGGGGAAGGGAATTTGTAGATATTAATACTATATATAAAAATAAATATACAACAAGGTTATGCTGTATAGCACAGGGAATCATATTCAATATCTTGTAGTAACCTATAATGAAAATGAAACAATGTGAAAAGGAATATATGTACGTATATGCATGACTGAAACATTGTGGTGTACACCAGAAATCGACACAACATTGTAAACTGACTAGACTTCAACTGAAAAAGTAAAATAAAAGAATACCAGCCATGAGAGTCCTTTGCAAAGCCCGAAGTATAAGGTGGTGTTTTCTGGTAACCCCTGACTCCACTTTATGTCTGAGAAAACAGCAAGGGACTGTGTGTCTGACAGAGTCAATGAGAGTCGGGGTGAGTGTGAGTGCCAGAACTGTGTGAGAGAGGGTATGTGTGAGTGTGAGTGTACGTAACCACCTCCCCCAAAGGAGTAAGAAACCCTTTTGCCAAATTGATGCTCAGTGAAAACCTCTGCACCTGGTGAGGGAAGACACCTGGGAGGGTGGACTCACTTCCCGCCTCCTCTCATCAGTCCCCTGCGAGACAACTGATGGCCTAAGAGTCAATCTTCAAGAAAGAGGCAGGGTCTCAAGTGTGCTGGAAATAAAGGACGGCCACTGGCAGCTTCTTTTCTACCAGGACTCCGAACACATTGGCCTCCACTGGCTTCTGACGTCCTTAACCTCAAATCACCCAACCAACCCGTTGGCCAACGGGAGCGTTATTCTATAGAGTATGATGTAGACAGTGCTCTCAACAGGGAAGCTTGTGGCACACCCTCACCCCCACGACAGGGACATTTGGCTCCATCTGGAGACACAGCTGACATCCCCATCATCTCTCCAGCTCACACAGCAGGGCCAGGTCAGCCCCCGGGGCCCCCTCCCCAGGACTGGCTGTAGATGCAGACCCTGCAATGGGCCATGCCTGTGGCCTCTCTGGATGTCAGGTCAAATGGAGACGGCCTCCTGTGTCAAGGGCCAGGCCAGGCTCCCAGGAGAAGACAAGAAGGGGACCCTCCAAGAACTGACCATGAGGGGTGAGGAGACCCCGAGTTCCACCTCCAGAGCCTCCCTGCCCCCACGGGGTGTGCTGGAGGCCCTGGCATGGGGCCTGGAAGCCGGGGACTGCTTTCTGGGGGACTTGGTGTCTGGAAGGAAGGTCGTGTGATGACAGCACACAGGCAGGATGTTAGCATCAGGTGCTCCTACCTGGACCCAGCTCCGCGGTCCTCCCTGTGGACCCTACAGCCAGCCTGACCTGCTCCATCCTGATGGAGGTATGAGAAAGGCTGGGGGATTTCAAGAACCTTGGCTGAAAAGCTAAGGAAAGGAATGAGCGTCGGAGACACAATCCGTTCAGGTCAAGTTCAAGGGCTTGAGATGGGGCAGAGAGAGACTGAGCTGAGGCCAAGTTCATGAGGAATGGAAGGAACCCTGGAGAAGCAGCTCACCCCGCAGCCCCTTCCCCTCCTCCTCTGCCAGAAGCCCTGTGTCAGGGGAGAAGTAGGGTAGGGGCAGGAGGCCGGGGCTCTGTCACTGACGACATTCTCTTCCTTTTCCAACATGACCCATTGGGATAGAGCTTTTTATGTCAAATCTCTTGCTTCAACTGGAAGGTCCTGGATTTCCAGTTTGTGTCTTTGATTTTCATCTGTGTTGTCACATATTTACTCCACATTCTGTTGAAAGGGATTTGATAAGAACTAGGAGTGTGCCCAGCCTGGGAGAGGGAATCACAGGAAAAAAAAGCTGTGATTCCTACTTTAATTAATGAGTGGAGTGATACACAAGAGACAAGTTGAAGACTCTGTGATCAAGAGTTAAATAAAATACATAAAAGTCAATTATCGATGAAGGGGAATTTGTCTGCTTTGTTTGGAGTTAAGTCAGTATTATGGTATTATCTATCCTGGAAGGCTTCCTGGAGGAGGCAAGGGGGAAGGTATTCATTCCAGTGGGAGGAACCCCATTGTAAGGCAAGCCAAATCCTGTCACAGTGCAGGTGTGGCTGCTGGACAGCCCTCCTCGTGTGGCCGGCCAGACTTCCCCTATGCAGGGCTCCTTGCCAGCAGCACCTTTTGGGGCTCTTTAGGGGGTGGCTGCCAGGCTGATTTGCCAGGGAAGCTTTCCTCGGGGCCACTACCTGCAGCTACGTTTCTTTAAGAACAGACAACCTCCCCGGCAATTTCATTTCCGCTCAAGTTTGTGTTTTCACACAAGGCTGAATTTCCATCCACCTTCAAGTGTCCTTCCCCTTTCCCATTTCACGCTCCCATCCTTAAATAATGTTTGCAGTTTTCTATTAATAGGACTGTCTTGATTGTGGCGGGTCCATCTGACCTACTTTCCTCAGTATTTTTTACTCCAGAAATGGCGCTGCCTGATTTTCTCAGCACTGTCTACCATTCAGCCATTTACTCCACATGTGGTTAGGGAGCTCCTGCTGTTTAGAGATGGCAAAAAAAAAAAAAAAAAAAAAAAAAGATGTAAGTTACAGCCCCAGGACCCCGGTGGCTTAGCATCCAGACAGGAAGTCAAGACAGGTGTACACACCCCAGTGACCTCGCAGGTCCCACAGTGCTTTCTGAGTGGCCGGGGTGGCACTGCCCCAGCGTGTGCATGCCCTCTGCTCAGACAAGGATCAGAGCTCAGGGCTGGACAAATCGTGGAAAGCCTCAGGAGGGAGTAGGGACTCTGTGAGTTGTGATATATCTCTGGAGAGAAGGTCCTACAGGAGTGAGATCTCTTGCTTCTGGTTCCAAAGTTTCTTAATTCATCCAGTAGAAGAGGCAAGGGCCTGAGGAAGAGATTGCCAGCGGGCTTACCACCCACTTACTGCCCCAGCCTCATGGCCAGAGACAGGTGGTTCTCAATCCGCTCTACCTGCCCAGCCCCACCTTTGTATCTGGGTCGCATCTGTCTTCCTGGCTGTCCTCCCATAGAGACTCATGCTCATCTCTCAGCCTTTACTTGTGTAATTCTTCTCCGTGAAATAGCTTTCCCCTTTTCTCCATCATTATGACAGATTAAAAAAAAATTCACTTCCTTCTCACCCACCCCCACCCTCTCCACACATACACATTACTTCCTGCCCCATTCGGGTTGAGCTTGGCTGTGACTTGCTTTGACTTCATGGTAGACCAAGTGTATACCTCACCTCCTTGATGAAGGGCTTGGCCGTGTGACTTGCTTTGGTCAACAGGATGTTAGCGGGTATGATGTTAACATGTCTTCTCATGCTTCTGCTGTGGCCATGAGAAACATATCCCAACTGACCTGAAGTGCAAAGAGGATGAGACAACAATGTGTGCCCTTGGACCTGACCTGCTGCTTGGAGTCAAGCCCATTTTGGGTCAGTGTCCTATTGCTACACTGGGTGAGAGTGAAGGATTGTCATTTTAAGCCACTAAGTTTGGGGATGGTTTGTTACGCAGCATTACCATGGTAATAAGTGACTGATACAATCACCAATGCAGGAGTGCCTGGTTTCCTTACACTTAAGGACTCAGAGTTGCTTCCTTCAGGGAGTACTTCTGGGCTGACCATGCCTACACCTCCGTGCCTCCACTCTGTGGACTCCAGCTCTCACTGCCTTTTTGTCTTTCTCTGAGGGTGTTCTCTCATTCTCTCCCCTGTGGGCTCCATGCCTTATAACTGTGCTGTGAGCTTGAAGAGGCTGGACTGGGGCTAATGTGTCTCTTTCCTGGCATTGTGTTTCTTTAGGAACCAGGTACATAGTTGTCTCTCAGCATCACCCAGTGCCTAACAAAGAATGCACGGGAGATCTGACGCCCCCAGATTCTTCCCCAGGGACTGGCTTGGGCTCCAGTGTCACTAAAGGGTTAATGTCTAGTCTATGTTTCTCATCTGTCCAGGGGCATTTAGGTGCAGGCTGGATCCCATAGGTGCAGTGTCCATGGGACAGTCTGGAGTGCGCCTGTGCACTTGGCCTGCTGACCTCACGTGTCACCTGAGTTTCCACAGGGCTCTCTCCACCGCTGGACTCATTCCCAGGAAATGCCACGTACCTGGTGTTCCCGGGCTCCATGCCCGTCTTTACGGATGTGGGGAGAACAAGGCTCCCTTTCCTGGATGATAAAGCTGTGGGTGTCCTCCAAGGAGGCTGGTGTCCAAAAATTACTCATCCATTTCATGGACGCAGTTTTGAGGCTAGAGACAACTTGCTCTCTTGGCACATCCCCGCTGCGGCCCCACTGCTCCCTGTGCCTAGACTCTCCCCCTCCCTCCAGCACCCCGCCCTGGCCTGCCGGCCCCGTCCCGTCCCAAGGCCACTTCCTCTGGGAAGCCTTCTTCTCACCCTCAAGGAGAATCTGTTTTTCCATCTCTCACTGCTCCCGTAGCCCTTGGTTTACTCATCTTTTTGGACACCTGAAATTGTCATAGTCTAGGTACTTGCAAACACCCTCGATCTTCTCTAGACTGTGGGTTCCTCCGGGGGCTGGTAGGTCCCTTTGTGTATCCTGGTGGATAGAAAGCGCTCAGGGACCACCCAGGGGACTGAGTTGGATTGCTGTATCCCCCCATCTCCCGCTCCAGGCCTCTCATCTCTGTGCTGCCCGGGCCTCTGCCCCCTCACTCCCCAGCCCCCCGTGGCCCCAGGCAGCCCTGTTCTCCCTGGATTTTTCTCCATCGGGTCCTTTTCTTCTGAGAGTCTCTTTATCACCCAAAGTGCTTGTCTCTGGGTCTTGCTAAAAGACTGTCAAACTGCTGATGACATGGCTTCACATTCACAATTATTACTTAGCATGTCTCCTCAACGCTCTAACACAGAGGTAAGAGTTTCCAGTTTCTGACAGGGAAGAAATTAGGGTGAAGAGAAGGGGTGGAGGGACATCACAAGGGCCCTGGCCACACCCCAGGTGCAGCTTCATGCAAGTTGGCTGTTTAAAGACAAAGTAAACCCTCTGTATTAAAAAGGCCTTAGGTGCCCCCAGTCAGAGCTTCAGAAACACATCCGTCCTGGAAGAGGACCCTGGGAACACGCCATGGTGGGTACCCAGCTCGGCTGACACTCCTTTTCAACAGCCAGCCTCCCCCGAGGCCCTGCACTGAGGACCAGAGAATGGGGGAGAGGGGAGAAGAAAGCAGGGGAGGCAAATTAACCACCCTGCACTCCCTCCTTCCCACCTGCTTGCACAAATATTCATGTCCTCCATGTGATGTGCTAAGCTCCATGGGTGTTGCATGGTGACTACAGTGGGGAGACCCTTAGACAAGGCGTTTGTGTCCATTTGCATTTCGGTTTTCTCTAGGCTCAGCTTCACACAACAAAACACCCAAGAGACTATGGCTTAATCAAGGGAGTAGTTTATTTCTGTCTCACTTGAAAGAAGTCCAGAGGTGGTGGTGTCAGCCCGGTGTGATAACTCTGACTCCCAGTCATCAGGGACACACCTTTCCGATTTCTGGGCCTTCATCTTCAGTTCATGACTTACATCTTCAAGGTGGCCTCATCGCGGGATGGCCACCTGAGTTCTACCCATCACTCTAGGTAGGACAGGGAAGGGATAAACTCAGAAGAGCTCACCTCCCAGGTGGGATAGTGGGCCAGGTTGACTTGAGTGAAGGGAAAAGGCACTTAGAGGGGTTTCTGAAGAGATAAGGGGCAAAGATAGGAGTCAGGGTGACATCTCGAGGGAGAAGATGAAAACTGATGGGAAGTACTCCACAGAGGAGTTGAAGATTTGAGGATGGCAGAAACCCAGTCCTCGTGTCGCACAAAGACCTAAACAGACTCAGGTTAGGACCCTTTGTAGACGGTGGAAAGGGCTAAAAGTTGACTTTCCCAGAGGGTTGAGATGAATTCCTGGATGGGAGAACTACTGAGAGTTACTGAGGGATGCTGGTTGTCAAGGAGACAGCAGTTCCTTCCTTTAGAGCCTGGGGCAGAGGCAGCCTCCGGGCTGAGGATGGTCTTTTTGATGGTGATTTCAGTCGACTTCTAGACGGCCCTTTGTGTGACAGGGATGGGAGGGAGGGCTGCCGAGGAAGCCAGCTGTTTCCAGAGAAAGGTACATCTCTGGGGCTGACTTAGAATCATAAAACGTGATGGCTGGAAGGGAGTCTAGAGAACGTTAGGGAATTCTTTCTTGTACAGATGAGGAAACTGTGTGGCCAAGGTCAAATATATTGCCTCACCAATGAGTTGCCTCACTCAACTGAAATAGTGGTAGAACCAGGACCAGATGTAGGCCTTCAGGTTTCCAAGAATTGTGTGAAAACGTTTCTGAAAATCTTAGAGGGATGACTAGGGAAATAAGGGAGTAGTCAGCAGGAAGGGGTGAGGTCAACTGAAGTTGGACACCTGCAGCCTGGTCAGCATCACCCACAATTTTTAAATGTCACAATACGCCTGCAGTGGAAGTTTGCCCCAGGCCCCCGAGGAGGAGGAGGACAACACCTTGCCGGACATTTTAGTATCTCTTTCTTCTGCCTTTCTCCTTTGCTCTCCCTCTCGAGCACCGTCCCCCCTCCTCCTGCCTCCATCATATTGAATCACCAGGGTGTGAAATATAATAAAGCATTGTACCGTTCAGTCTGTCGGCTATTCCTTAAAGGTGTACTCCAGGTAAATATCCCCTTGGCCTGTGAAAAATGAGCTTACCTGCAACAAATGACTTTGATGAACCTCAGGAGCCGGCCCTCTATCATTCTTTTCCAATTGGCTTCCCTAGCCAGGCATGGTTTCTCTGCACAAATTTGTCTTGCTGAAGGAAGAGTTGCTCTAATTCACTTCCCTCCCACTGTCCCAGCGTCCCCGCCTAGGCGCCCCTTTATCTGGCCACCACTCTTGGAGATGTTTTTCTTCTGGAAGCCAGGGAACTCATCACGGTCATCAAATGCTTCACCAAGTTGATCAAAATCAGAGTCTAAATTAACGAGTCCTTCCAGGAGCACATACGGGATGTGGCAGACTGGAAGTGGACTCAAGCTGGATTTGTGAAACGGATTTAACCCCTGTTTTACCACTTCCTGGTCCTGTCACCTTGGAAACAGAATGTCTTCTGCACCCTCAGTTTCCTCATCTAGAAATTGGGGGCTGATAACCACATGTAATCTTCAACCTCTGCACAGTGGTCTGAATATCAAGCACAGTTTTACACGTGAAAATGCTTTGAAAAATGTAAATCACTCTGCAAATATAAGGCTTACTGTATTTGTTGTGGATCTAAACTCTTCAGGAGATGAAAGTTTGTTCCTTTATTCGACAAATATTTACCAAGTGCCTGCTACGTGCCAGGCGTTGTGTGAGGCATTGGGGGTCGTTTTGGGAATAAAAGGGACAAAACTCCTGCTCTCACAGAGTTCAGTTGTGTTTCCTTACCATCCAGTTGTCATGACAAAACCAATGTGCACAAGAACCAACTCCAGGACAAAAGGCTGTGCTATATGTCAGTGAACTAAGTAATGTATCTTAAAGTGTACGTTTCCATCACCTGGATCCCTATTATGCCAAATTGTGTAACTTTATTTAATTTTCAAACAGCTGTACAAGTGAGGTTCCTTTACAGCAGAGGAACCCGAGGCTGGGAGAGGGAAATAATTCACCTGTGATCAGGATGCAGAGCTGGAGTGGAGGCTGGGGCTCTCGGATGCCCCTGAGGTCCTTCTCATCACACCTCTCGTTGGGGGGCTACAGCCCAAACTCGCTCTTTGAGGTCGTGTTACTGAACCAAACTTGGGTCTGACCACCTGTGTTCAGTAAAGCCAACCTATTGACGCTGGGTTGTGGTGAAGGAAAGTGTAGCATTTACTACAGGGTTCCAAGCAAGGAGTCCAGGTAGCTAGTGCTCCAAAAAAAGCCAAAACAAAACAAAACAAAACAACAACCTGGAACTGCCTGATGGGTTTCAGCAAAGCATTTTTAAAGGCCAGTTGAGGGAGGGGAGTCACAGGTACGTGATCAGCTCGTGCACAATTCTGATTGGTCGATGGTGACATAACAGGGTGGTGTCAGAGGAGTTAACGTTATCAATCCCTGGCCCCAGTGGGCCTGGGGGGTTATATGTTTATAGTCATCAAGTAGTTAATTTCTCCATTTGATGGGGGGTTTTCGCATCTGTAAAACAACTCAGGAAATGTGCATCAGATACTATTATGAAGATACTTCAGAGAGTAGCTACAGCGGGGGAGGTGGGGGAGGGATCTGCCCCAGGAAGGCCCCATAGGACCCTGCTCAGTTACAACCAGGGGTCAGTAGAGCTCATGAGGCCGTGGTGGTCAGAATAAATTTCACAGAAGTTGCCTCCCACTTGGCTTTGAAAGAAAAGAAAGACTTCACATCAGCAGGGTGGACCGAGGAAGGCATTCTGGATAGCAGGGCAGCTGCTCCAGATGTGGGAACCACGCACACAGGTCGGGCAGGGGGAGATTAGCCTGGCTGTGTGGAAGGCCAAGATGGCAGAGTGAGGTTGGACAGAGCCAGATTATGCA
This sequence comes from Camelus ferus, assembly GCF_009834535.1. Taxonomy (NCBI): domain Eukaryota; kingdom Metazoa; phylum Chordata; class Mammalia; order Artiodactyla; family Camelidae; genus Camelus; species Camelus ferus. The sequence continues at coordinate 14,129,934 of NC_045725.1, forward strand.
GGGGCTTATGGAGGGCTGGGGGAACATTCCCGTCCAGACAGGGAAGGTGGAGGGCATCTTGCTAAAATAAGAAGTGGACCCCTCGCTGACCAACCGTTTTATTTCACAGCTTTCTACACAGAAACTCACTAGCTGAGTGAAGTCGGGTGATTAACGTCCTTCCATGGGGCCTCAGTTTCCCCAGCTGTAAGAAGAAGGGGTTGAAAGAGAGGGGTGCCAAGGCTCCTTCCAGATCTGAGATGCCTCGATTCTGTGATTCCACAATGAACTCAAAAGCATGTACATATGCAGATCACAGCCAGGTACCTGCCAGGGCTTTTTTCCTTCTCTGCTGTTGTAATTTTAGATAAGTGCCAAATGCCTCTTTATTCTCAAATATAAAAACATTGAGAAGATTAAGCCACAGCCTGTCTCATCATAATGTGGGCATCCAATTCCAGCTTCCTGATGGAGCCACCCCTGCTCTAAGAAAATTGCAAAGTTTAATATTTGCAAAAACAAACAAATAGTTCCCCCTCCCCTGACCTTGAATGAAGCGGAATGTTCTGGGTGACTTGGTATCTGTCTTCTCAGGTTCTTGAGACATGGGGCTTTATTTGGGGACATCCGAGATGTCTGGAAACATGCTGTGGTTACAGCCCTCAGTTGTGTCTAGTCTCTCCTTTGAGGGTCGGAATCAGGTGATGGATCTGGGGTCTCTGTAAGATCACACCTTAACAAGATCTCGCACAGCTCAGAAAAGTAGTTACAAAACGAATCTGAGCCGCTTTGATGGACCACTGAACAAAATGCTGATTTGATGGTGGTGATAATAATGCTCAGACACAATTAGTGCTGACTACGAGCCAGGCAGGGCTCTAAGCACTTAACTTGCATTGATTCATTTAATCTTCTGCGCAACCCAAGAGGGGGGTGCTATTGTCATCGTCACTTTGCAGAGGACCAGAGAGGTTAAGAAACTTGCCTGAGTCCACACAGCTAGTCAGAGATGCAGCTGGAATCTCTATCTGGGTGCCTGACTGCAGAGCACTGTTCTCCCGTGATGCTCCACTGCCTGGTAAGGATTCCAGCTGCTGGTGTAGGGAACCATTTCCCACCCAGCTTCATTCACCCTCTGTGGCTCTTCCTTCATTCTTCAGGCAGAACTGGATCACACTGGATGAATACTCACTTGGGTATCTGACCGACAGACACCCCATTCCACCGTTGTTGAACATCTACCCGTGACCCGTGCTAGGGATGTGAGCTGAAGACCGGCTTTTTCCCTGGGGATTTCACATGGCAGTGGGGGAGTCAAGAGACAGCAGCACAGGGTGCTGAGGGCACACTGGGCCCCAGGTGGGGAGTGACATCCTTTGCTGGAGGCAGTGCAGGACGGTGGACTCTTTTCATCCCCTCTTCCCTTCTTGCCACCAGGTCTGCTCATGTGTGAATTCCTCCAGCTTGCAGGGCAAAATGCATGCCCTCTGGTTCCCCACGGCCAACCCCACTACCTTCTTCCCTCTCGTTCCCCCGGGCATCTCTTCTTGGTGGCCTTATCTACTTCTCCTCACCCTTCTGTGGTCAGTGGCCACTGCCACCCTGGCCTGATGCTCCAGTGCTCAGTAGCAGGGTGGTTCTGGCTGGAGCCTCCTCTTTGCATTATCACGTGGGTAAAACTGTAAACCAGGAAATTTGAGCTGATGTGAGTGGATTAGTCAGGGTTCTCAAGAGAAACAGAAATAATAGGATATACATAGATAAAGGAAGATTTTTAAAAATTAAAGTACAGTTGATTTATAATGTTGTATTAGTTTTGGGTGTACAGCAAAGTGATTCAGTTATATATATATGCACATATATATATATATATATATTCTTTTTCAGATTCTTTTCCATTATATGCTATTATAAAATATTTAGTATATTTCCCTGTGCTATACATTAGGTCTTTGTTGTTTATCTGTTTTATATACAGTAGTGCATATATGTTAATCCCAAACTCCTAATTTATTCCTCCCCTGTTTCCCCTTTGGTAGCTATAGTTTGTTTTCTATGTCTGTGAATCTCTTTCTGGTTTATAAATGACTTCATTTGTGTCATTAGTTTTAGAGTTGACATATAACAGATATCATATGATATTTGTTTTTGTCTGACTTATTTCACTTAATATGATAATCTCTGCAAATGGCATTATTTCATCCTTTTTTATGGCCAAGTAATATCCCATTGCATGCATACACACACACACATATACACCACATCTTCTTTATCCAGTCATCTGTCGATGGACACTTAGGTTGCTTCCATGTCTTGGCTATTGTAACTAGTGCTGCTATGAACATTGGGGAGCATGTATCTTTTTGAGTTATAGTTTTATCCAGATATATGCCCAAGAGTGGCATAAGTCTATTTTTAGTTTTTTAAGGAGCCTCTGTACTGTCCTCCATAGTTACCAGGACTTGGTTCCTGTGATTACGGTTACCGTTGGCAACCTGGAGGCCCAGGTGAACTCATGGTATAGCTCCAGTCTGAGTCCTGAATCTGAGGGTCTGAGAAGCAGGGGAGACAAAGCTGTAAGTTCCAGCCTAAAAGCTGGCAGGCTTGAGACCCAAGGAGAACTGATGCTTCAATTTGTGTTCAGATGCCAGGAAACAAAACCCCAAAAAAACAATGTTCTAACCCAAGCAGTCCCTCTTACTCAGCCTCTTTGTTCTATTTAGGCCTTCAATTGATTAGATGAGGCCCACCCACACGGGGGAGGGCAATGTGTTTTCCTCAGCCTACAGATTCAAATGCTAATCTCATCCAGAAACCTCTTCCCAGATGCACCCAGAATAACATTTGACCAAACGTCTGAGCACCTGGTGGTCCAGGCAAGTTGACACAAAATTAACCTTCACAGTGGGCATCCAATGTGTGGGCAACAGTGGATGGGATGGACCACTTCTGGGGACGGACTGACCCTGTGAAGGCAGCGGAGGCAGGACAGCTGAGTGGTTAGGCATGGGTTCTGGAGTTGGGACTGCCTGGCTTTGTACCCCATCTCTGCCACTTGTTTCATGTGTGATCTGAGACAGGTAACGTGTCGGTGTCTTGGTATCCTCATCTCAGAAGTGGGATTTATAATTGTAATTACCTTTTAAGACCAGGTATGCACAGCGTCTAGAACGGTGCCCAGTAAACACGAACTGCTGTTACCCCGGGCTTCCAGACTGAGGCCCTGCGGGGCTGATCTGATGGGGCACCTTTGGTCCAGGGGTGCCCTGCCCTCAGGGGGTTGCCTGAGCAGCAGGCATTACTCACTAGCACACATGTGGCTTTCAGGGTGCAGTAACAAGAAACTTGGGCAAGGGATTCAGTGAGCAAACTGCGGCTCAGCTCCCTGACCTGCCCCACTGGAGAACTTCAGGACTCTCCCTTGTGACCATAAAACTTTTGTCACTGGGGGGAGAAGCAGGGCATGGAGCCTGCTGTGTGCCGGTGAGGGGCTGGTGATCTCCCAAATAGGAGAGGAGGCTGGATTCCTGAAACAAAATGTTAGCCAGTGACTGTCGCTATTGCCACAGATCTAAAGCTGCGTCTTCCAGTCTGGCCCTGATGAAACTGGTTCTCCCTCTGGTGGGCTCAGCCACTTCTGGGTCATCTGTCTGGGAAGAGGAGTATTATTTATTGACCTGTAAACTCTCATCAGGAGTCACTTCCTAAGTAAGGCAGAGGACTGGGGCCAGATCCCTTCAAAGGAGGGCTGCTCATAAGAGCTTGTAAATGATCTATGCTGTCGCCCCCATTTCACAGATAAAGAAACTGAGACCAAGATGGGGGTAAACTAATAATTGGCCCCAATACTCCCAGCAGCCCTCTTGGATTGACATTATGACCTGTTTTCGCCAGTGAAAAGCTCACACGAGGAAAGAGCACACTTAATGGCAGAAGAGGTTGGAACAGGTGTCCTGAATCCTTTGTCCACTTTTCTTTCACTGCACCAGGGGGGCCACGTGTATAAGTGACATTAAAAAGAAAAGACTCAGAGCCTTTAGTTACAGCAAGAACTCTCAGATGGTCACATCGCTGGCACTGGGGAGCCCTTGAGGGGTGGAGAACTATTTGAAATCCCAGAAATCATCCCATTTTGGCCACTACCGCAATCTGTAAGTGACGCTGATCTTGGCCCCCTCTTCTCTTTCCTCCCCCATCTCCTTCTTTCCCTCTGCTCTTTTCTAGCAGCTATTCAGTTCCATCCTCTTCTCTGCATGAAACAACCCCTTCTATGGGAGTGACCGATGTGTAGATGGCGGCTGAAGCTGTGGGGTTGATTGGATCACTCAGGGCCAGTTGGTTGAGTGAGAAGAGAAGGGACCTGCGTCAGAACCTTGGAGATGAGCTTCCATTGAGAGTAAGCAGATAAGAGGTGGGTAGAGGAAGCTGAAAAGAGAGGGCCTGAGAGGCAGAGGGAGAACCAAAAGTGGTACAGCAGAGATCAAGGAGACCAAAGTCTGGAGAAGCATTGGGGATTGAGTCATGATGGGGACAGAGGAGAGTGAAGGCTGAGGGAAGTCCTGGGCATTCAGGGGTGCCATCAGCAATGCCAGTGAGAGCAGTTTTGTGGGTCGGGGACGCAGCATCCAGTTGATGGGTATCGAAATCTGATAGAAGCTGAGAAATTCCGGGCAGCGAGAGAATTTGCCCGACAGGAATGAGTGATTCAGGACATTAGAATGGTGGAGAAGGATGCTGGGAAAGGCATTTCGCACGATAGGAGTCAGCTGAGCATGTTTTAGGCCCATAAAAATAATGAAAGCAGCTAACATGGTATGTGACATCCCAATACTAAGTGTTTTGTAGGGAGTGTCTCATCTCCCTCCAATAACTGTGTGAACTCACTGCTATTATTATTACAATTTTCAGACATGGAAATCGAGGCACAGAGAGGATAAGTAGTCTGCCCGGCGACTAAGCAGTAGAGCAGGGACTCAGATCTGTGCAGCCTGACTCTGCGGAGGGAAACGAGCCCCTAAGGAGGGGAGAGCACCGCTCCTAGAGAGCCTGGGGATGATTGATCTAGCGAAGGTCTGGAAGGGATGGGAAGGGAGGGGATCAATAGTCCAGGTGGAGGGGTGCACCTTGGCAAAGTGAAAGAACACGTCTTCCTTCGAGACAGGAGGGAGGATGAAGGGATGGATGGCAACGATGCAGAGTCTCTGAGGCAGACGGAAGAAAGTCAAGGCGGTACCTACCAGATGACCTTGATCTTCCCCGGGAAAGTAGGTAGCATTCTCCATGAGGAGAACTGGTCTTTCTCACCCCTTCCTTTTTTTTTTCCCTTCCCTGCCCAACCCCGTTTCTGTTATTTCCACATGGAAGAAAAAAATCTGGGTTACATTTTCTCATCTAAGTTGGACATTTATTTGTTAATGAGGGATTAGGCTGTTGTGAATAAACAGAGGAAGGGGAAACAAATTAAAACAGACTGCCTGAGGAAGGAGCCTAAGAATTAAGGAAGAACTTGGAAACGTGCAGGCATCAAGGAGGTAGGTACTGTTTTGATTTTATTTCAAGGACCACTAAGGGGGAACAGAAATCCTGGTGGCATTATGGTTTAGCTGCACTGCTCCCAAGAAGGAAGGAAGTAGAAATGGGGAGTCTTTGAGTTTGGGATCTGGACTTAGGGATGACTCTTGTAATGGGTGGATTGGAAAGCAGATTTTTTAAAATTTCAGCTTTTAAAAAATATTAAATGAATGCATTCTATGACAGAAACTTAGTAGAAAAATGTATGAGAAGGCCAAAAAAATCACTATGCCTCAGAAAATCATTATTATTGTTTGAGATTTTTTTTCTTCTATTGTTTTCTCTGTGCATCAAAAAATTGCAATCCCACCATATCACACTTCGACTGTATAATTGTACTGTAGGCATTTTCCATGTCATTAAAACCTCTATTACACATACTTATAAGAACATAAAGATGAGCAATTAAAATTATTGGTAGTTAATTCAGTTACGTGGCGCATAAACGTGAACAGGCTTCTTAATGGCTGGAGGACAGTCCCTCACATGGAGTCACTGCATTTTTTTTAGCTCGTCCCCTCCTGCTGGACAGTAGGTTGTTTCCAGTTGTTTGCTTTGGTGTTAATACTCCGAGGAACAGCTGCGCACACAAACCTTTGTCTGCAGTTTGACTGTTTCCTTAGGATAGATTCTTAGAAGAAAAATAACTGAGAAGAAGGGCATGAATATTTTAAGGATTGTTTCTAGAAGGTTTGCTTGTGTCTGTTTATACCCTACCACAGGAGCAGGCAGAGTATTAATCTTGGATGTGTCCAAACTCTGGAAGGTGGGGTGGGGAAGGATGGGGCTGGCATGCTGATTTGGGCTCTGAACTTGGAGTCCGTTGAGAAGCTGTTTGCTTTTTGCTCTGTTCTGGGTATGAGCAGCTCCCTCTCAGGTGTTCCTGGCTCAAGGTTAGAGACCCAGGGTGAGTCTTGCCCCAGGCAGAAGCAAGGACAGAGGTGTTGGGGCTGGGTCTGAAAGTGCCAGATGCAAGGGGAACAGAGAGGCCATCCTTATTTCTACAAACGTGTGTGTATCATCTGATCTGCAGTGACTATTTCTCCCGCTGTCATAAACCTTTTAAAAGTCTAATGAATGTGACAAATCCTCTCCCTGGACACACACACATACACACACACACATGCACACGCATGCATGCACTCTCTTCAGTTGCAAGGGATTCACTGATCCACACAGGTCTCGGGCTGACGAACACCAGGTTAAGAACCTCGGCTTTGGAGACCATTAGCAGTTCTGTTCTTCTTCCCAGATAGTTTAGCACTCTGGGGACCCGTTTCGCACTAGAAATGTCAAGCCATATTCAGGAAAACCGTAATGGTCTGAGTCTGCCCTTTTCAGACAAAACCCCTGCATCGATAACTCCTTAATGTGTATTAGGGGGAGAAACGTTTCTAACTCCCAGCACTGGGGGTCAGGCAAGCTGTCTGGACCACCTGACAAGTGAGGGGGAGAGCACATGGGAGAGAAGACACACATACATCCACGCACAAACTTTCCCAGACACACGTACTCTTACATACACACTCAGACACACACATCACCCTCTCCTGTCTACACACGTATATTCTTAGACACACCCACGCACACATACACAGGCATGTATATTCCCAGATACACACGTACGTTCACAGACATACACATCACTCTCTCATACCTGCACACGCACATATACACACTTGCAGATGCACACACCCATGCACGTATTCCTAGACGCATGCGTATTCCCCCCCCACCCCCTTAGGACTGGTCCCCCACAGTCAGTCCTAAACACCCCTGGAACATCTCTTTCCTCCTTCACTTGGTCTTGGCCTGGATCCCCCCTCCCTCCCTCTTTTCCTCCCACCCAGGGGTAACTATACCCTCCTGAGTTCCAGCGAATGTAAAGGAAGCACAGGAGGAAAGCGGCAGATAAATTTAACAGGCATTAAAGTTAATATATAATTTAAATATGTATAAAATTATTCCGTGCATCGATTAGAAAATGGGCCGCTGACCGTTTCAAGGCAACAATCAATTCCAGAGTTCACAGGTCAGGTCAAGTTTCTTGCTAATGATCCACCCAAGCAGCAGCATTAGGGAGATAATGAACTCGGCGGGCTCGCATGACGTGATGTACGGCGGCGCGGCGGCCGTGGGGCCGCCCAGCGGCAGGCAGGGCGGGCTGCAGGCCGAGTTCTCGCGTGTAAAAGCCTGGCTGGGCGATAACCCGCGATGTAATCAAGGCGGCCTCCGGGATGACTTGCCTTTTTTTTTTTTTTTTTTAAAAAGATCGCGTGGTTGCCAGAGCTCTTGGTTGTCAATGGGCGCCTGCGGTGGAACCCCGTGAATGCGGTTTGCGCGGAGAGCTTCCGCTTTTCTGGAAAGTGGAGATGGGCCGGGCGGGCACTGTCAATCGCCTGGTCTGTCAGGGCCTGGGCGGCTGGGGGGAGGGTGCAGACTGAGATGGGACCTCCCTGCTGGCCTGCTCCAGGGGTTCAGACCACAGCTTGTCGACAGGGGGATTCCCCCCCGTCACTGGGTTGCCCCACAGCTGGAGGTGGAGGACTTTGTCCAGGGATGTCCCTAGACCCCTATATAAAACTGAGAGGGACAAAGGTTTGGGGAGAGGGAGGGTAGAGGCTGTGGAATGAACTAATTGGTGGGATAGCTGGCTCAGAGACAACGAGAAGAGAAGGTGTAGTGAGTGGCTAAGGCTGGCCCTACGCAGCTTCTAATCTCCTTCTGACCTTGGAGGGTGTGGGTTACCACTTGGCTCCCAGCTTTGAGTCAGATCAGGAACCCAGAGCTACCTTCTGATCGTTGCCAGCTCAGGACAAAATGGCCTATGGACTGTGAAAACAAGAGACATTAGATCCCGGAGCTTCCACTTGCTGTCTTGAGAGGAACTTGCTCTTAAAAGGCCTTGAGATCTTTTGATGTAATGAGATGCTCTAAAGAGTCTGCCCAACTCACTATACCTGAGTTGGTCCAGCCTCCCTGTTATTGCTTGAAGGGCAACCAAGAAGTTGCTCCCACTTTCTAAAGTAGCTGTCCGGAGATTCTGTTCTTGATGCCCGATAATTTCCCCATTAGAGACATATTACTCACCATCACAGGCCCCCTGGTTTAGTCTAGAGCAGGTGGTCCACCTGGTGGTAAGTGGCCCCGGGAGGGAGGGGGAGATGCCAGATGAGGACACGGAGGAGCCACAGACTGGCTGTCTTCTATCCATGGTGTGAATGAGGGCTGGTGTTCCTCCTTGAGGGTCCCCTGAGGGTTTACACTGGCTATGAGCCTCTGGCAGCACTCCCCTGGGAACTAGTGAAGGAAGTGGGGACAGAGAAGAAGGCAGGAGGGGAGAGAAGGAAGGTTAGGGAACGAGGGGAGAAGTGGGAAAAGCGAATCTCCCTCAAATTGTCTTGAGCACTTTCAAACCTCCATGCGTTCGCACATGCTGTTTCGTGGTCCTTCCTGCTCCCCATTTCTGCGCTGCCTGTCTTGCAAACTCCTGGCCTTCCCTGCCATCTCCTCTCTGCTGGAGAAGTGTTCCTGGGTACCCCTCTCGCCCGCAGTTAACGATGGCTTCTCTGCATTCCCACCGGGTGTGTACATGGATGTGCGTGATCAGTGGATGTAGCGACTGTTTGTTTCACTCCCTGCTTGACTGAAAGCTCCTTGAAAGCATGTGGTAGGTTCTCCACAAATGCTTGTTGAACTGAAACAGCAGAGCAGCCTTCTGCTGGGGTTCATTCCATTCCATGGATGCCGGGCCAGGCCTGGGGTGAGCAGATCACACCTAAGGAGGCCAGAATTGAGGGTCATTCCTGCGGGGCAGTGAAGGTGGGAGACAGGGATGTTTCCACAGGGCCAGGCCTGGGCTAAATGACATGGCATGCTCCTCATCTCTCCACAAGCTTTTCAAAAGGATGGAATGAGGCTATAAAGACCAAAGCAAGTTTTTGCGGACAACGGGAAAAGTGTGCAGACGGGCAGCCTGTGGTGTGTGGGGCAGCAGGAGGGCCGGCTCTCCTGTTCTGTCTTGATGGTGGGGTCAAGGGTGGCAGGGTTAAGTTGTCTGAATGCCTAGGAGATTCCCAGAATCCGCCTCTTTCCCCTGGGCAGACTTCCATCCTGCACCCGTCCATCCCTGTCTTCTTGGGTCTCTGCCTTGTTTTGGGTTCAGGAGGCCTCTGAATTTCCAGCTCCTGTTCTCAGGGGCAACTGTGACCCCAGAATACATGCCTAGCTCAGTCCCTACAAGACAGACCCACGCAGAGTCTGGAGGGAGGTGTGGGAGAAAAGAGAGCTTTCAATGGACCTGAAAACACTGGAAACCAACAGCCCAGGATGGCCATCTGGGAACAGTTGCTAATGAAGAAGTGACGTCAGCACACTGTTGGAGGAATTTACGTGAAAGTCCCACTGAGATGGCACCCTTGTCCGTCTCCCTCCCACACTCACCACCCCTTGTTGACTGTGCCCCGCGGGCTTGGCTGCTGGGGGAGAGGGGCCACGTGCTAACTGAGGATTGTGCGCGCCAAGCAGTGCTGGGAAGGCACGCGCCAAGCGGTTCGGAGCATGTTTGGTCGTCATCACAGGCGGCGTAAAGAGCCCCACAGACAGGTTTGGAGCAACCTCCTTCTTCCGCTCATTAATCTCCTGAAGTGAAGGGAGGGAGAGCGCCGGGCGTGCAGCGGTGTGTGTACATTACTGAATTAACCAGGCATGTAATTAGCGCTCAGGTGCTCAGCAGAGGACCAACCGCTCATGATTAGTCAAATTTAGCTTCAGTGCCCTAAGTTAGGGGAGCCACGGGGCCGCCCCGGCACAGAGCTGCCTCATCGCCCACGGTCCCCGGCGTCCCCTCCCTCCGTCCCTCCCTCCCCTCGCTCATGCTCGTGGAAATCGATGTTTGGGGCATCTGTGGATGTTTATGGAAATTCATGTAACTGTTCCGAGTGCTGTAAATCATGTCCTGACAAGGAAAGTCCATGATCCTGGTGCTTGGATGGCAAGGAGCCTGCGGGAGCCAGTTGTGGGGGCAGTTTGTCTTTCCTTCTATTGTAGACTCTTCCGTGAATTAGATGGAGATGAATGCTGTTATTAATTAAATGTTAATGGGGCCTCCGTTATAAAGCTGTCTTTGTAATCTGTGTGGGGAATTTGTCTACCAGGTGACACCATGCTATAGCAAAGTGCTTTTGCTGCAGAAAGAGACAGGTGAGGTCTTGGGTCACAGAGGTACCTTGGAGACACCCCTTCACTTTGATGGGGAAACTGAGGCCCAGGTGGGAAGCCGTTTGTCTACGATCATGCAGGTAATGGTGGAGTTAGGACTGCTCAATACCACATGGCCTCTGCTAGACTCCTTGAGCAGGATCTGACCACACCTCGTTCTGAATTCCGGTGGAGAAGAGTATTCTGGAAGATTTCATTGTGTCAACAAGCCCAGGGAGGGGCTATCACCCCTGGGGAAGAGTCATCCTGTAGAGGCGGGGGTGGGGGGGCTGGTGGAGAAGAAATAAAGAGATACCTGCTTTCTCCTCTAAATAGAGACGTCTTGCTGCGCTTTTAGGAACTCAGAGGGTAGAATGTGAGTGAGCATAAGAAATGCATGATAATCTCTCAGGTAGAGAGAGCTTCTTATTCATGGATGTAGGGAGTTAAACAGTGTAAGATGGAGTGGCGTGACTATTTCATGCTGTTCAAATTCTGTCTCCAAGAAAGAAGACAGAGGATGGGTGATGGAAGCAAAAGCAGGGAGACTAGTCCATTTTCTTTACTATTTCATCTCTTTGGGGAAAAAGGTACCAGGTATCTTCAGAGTTTGGGTTTCTAAAGTTGGCTACCCCGTCATCTACGTATGAGGTTCTGGCTTCAGCTTTTCTTTCCAGCCTAACCTCCTACAACTCCCTGGTAAATAGCTTCCCGAGTAGGCAAACAATTAATCGTGTAGAGCATGGCTTGCCTTTTTTTTTTTTTTTTTTATTTTCCTGCCATGGTCCTGATCTTTTTTTTTTTTCATTAAAAAAATATTGAAGTATTATTGATTTATAATGTTGTGTTAGTTTCTGGTGTACATCATATTGATTCAGCTATACATATATATTCTTTTTCATTATAGGTTATTACAAGATATTGAATATAATTCCATGTGCTGTACAGTAGGACCTTGTTGTTTATCTATTTTATACATAGTAGTTAGCATCTGCAAATCCCAAACTCCTAATTTATCCCTCCCCTCGTGCCCCCACCCAGAAACCATAAGTTTATTTTCTATGTCTGTGAGTCTGTTTCTGTTTTGTAAATAAGTTTGTTTGCTCCAGGCTTTTAGATTCCACATGAAGTAATATGATGTAATGTCTGTTGTTCTCTGTCTGACTTATTTTACTTAGTGTGATAATCTCTAGGTCCATCCATGTTGTTGCAAATGACATTATTTCATTCTTTTTTATGGCTGAGTAATATTCCATTGTATATTTATACCACATCTTTATACAGTCATCTTTTGATGGACATTTAAGTTGCTTCCATGTCTTGGCTGTTGTAAACAGTGCTGCTATGAACATTAGGGTGCATGTTTCTGTTTGAATTAGAGTTTCCTCTGGATATTTGCCCAGGAGTGGGATTGCTGGATCATATGATAAGTTTATTTTTAGTTTTTTAAGGAATCTCCACACTGGTTTCCGTAGTGGCTGCACCAAATTACACTCCCATCAACAGTGTGTGAAGTTTCCCTTTTCTCCACACCCTCTTCAGCATTCGGTCCTGATCTATGCTTATTTTTGGAATGCTCCTTACTAGCCCAGGCTGGTCCAGTTCAAATCTCACCTCTGCCATGAAGCCTTTCCTAACTAGTGCTTTCACAGAAAGCACTCAGGAACCTGGGAGACATCACCTTCCCAGGGCATCACATGGGGTTGACCTGATGGCCTCTGCTGCTGGCCTGCCAGCGAGGGAAAGGCCACGTGGGGAGCATGTACGAGGGAAGGGGTAGGAGCAGAGGAGGACAAGAAGATGAGGCTTAGGCCTGGCCCATGGCTCCAGGCTAGCACACAGATTTGCCGGCTTCAGATATTTGAACTTTAATTAGATCTATAGAACTACTGCCTTCGAAAGGATGGTCGTTGGTGACAACAGCCTTATTCCTGGGGCACAGACATTCTTCATCAGCTGTGTATTAACTTGCATGTATTTATATGTTCACCTGTAAGGAGTTTAATACTCTTCTATGTGTGTTTGGCTTATCTCCCTGTTGAAATTATTCAGAGCTGGAGTTCTCTAAGCTACATGGGTCTGACCCTGGATGCTGGTGTTCAGACTTTTTTTGTGCATTGACATGAATTCTGCATGTCTCGCTATTCCAACCTCATCTCTCCTCTTCTTTCTTGCCCTGAACTTAGGGCAGTAGCAGTGATGTGAGATGACCTGACCCTGTGCAAAATCAGGACGTGCTCCCATATAGCTCACTGTATCTGCATCTCTTTAAAAGTGTCCAGTTTTCGAGCAGTTTGGTTTCACTGTCTCTTGAGTCCCTGGTGTTGGAATCACATCAGAAAATTTCAGTGAGTGCTGAGATACCCAGAGTCCCTCCTTTCCCCAGGTAAAACTGGGAGGTTTTATTCCATTTAGCTTTTATGCAAAACCATGACAACAGAGTTGCACGCTCCCTTAGGGTAGCACACATCTCTGAGCCTCTGGTCTCTGAGCGGTGTGTGCGCGAAGTTTATTTGGATGCTCATTGATGGCCCTGGTCTCCCATTCTTGAATCTGCTTCTTTTGATAAAACCCACTCTTTAATTAAAAACATCCTGCAACCAAGGCGACAGCGGCTCATTCCCCATTCAGCAGCAGCAAAGCTGGAGGAGGAGCGGGAAGGGTAAGGGAAATGGCTGAGGCCCATAACTTAATTCCTGTGCATTAGCCTGTCCTGCGTCTGCCCTTTCCAATCTTGGCTCCTCTGCGAAACAAGCAGGATTAGCGCGTGATGAGAGAAGCTGGGGTCGTAATTACACCCTGTGCGTTGGGGCAGCAGAACCACCAAATAAATCCCCGGACAATTATTAAAATGGCCCAATGCATTACACAAATTAGAACGGTCTGGGACTTTTGGGGAGAAGGGGGGAGCGAAGAGCCAGTATTTAAGTGTTCTTGTAAGCCATCTAAGATATTAATGTTGCAAAGCTCCTTATGAATATTTAAGAACATAAAATGGAGCTTCGCTGCAGCCCCACATCACCGCAGCTGCCTGTAATACAGTTGAGCCCACTTAAGAAGGCAGAGCCCAAGTCCCCGGCAGATTGAAGGCAGATGAAGCAGGGCTGGTGCATTTGCAGGGGAAATGCTCGGCACAGACCAGTTTAATGATGTTGCGTTATATCCTCATAGAAGAGGATTTGGTTAAAGACTGACAACTTTTATGGGTGGGACTCCCGGGGGATTATTAACCCATTTCCCACTCCCCCATGATTTTAGAAAATCAGCACGACCCCTGAGTGTGTTTTAACACAGAGCCAGTGAAGTCTTCATGTACGCATTCCATGCACATCCGGGTTGCCCAGAACCCTGTGGGAAGTGGAGTCCTGTCACCGCTTGGCTCTCCAGGTGGTGATTTCCCAGAGCTGTGTTGGTGTGCCTTTCAAGCTGTTTCCTCTCAGGAGACAGTTGGCTCCAGGTTCTTTTTTAAGAATGGATGGAGTAAAAGGAAAGGGCCTCTCCAGTGGCAGAAGAGTTGGTTTTCAGAAACCAAGTTAGATGGCGTCTTTCCCAGGATCAGAGTTGGTGCATCCTTGTGCCGGGGGTTGAGGGGCGGGCTCCTCTCTTGTAGGTGGTTGGAGACGCGGAGTCAGAGGGGCTCAGGGGAGGGTGTCAGGTAAGGACACAGAGGTCTTGGTTCTGGCTTCAGCTTTGCCCGTGGTCTTACTTTCTGTCCCACTTCCCCCATCTGTCAAGTGGGAAGAATATCGTTGGCAAGTCTGCCAATGCACAGACGCGGTGCACTTAGGAAGAAGAGACGCGGTGAACTCAGGAAGAAAAGATGCAGATACACTTAGGAAGAAGGGATGTGGGCACACTTAGGAATGAGAGCCCTATAGGATATGTCATGCTCCACAGGTGGATGGTATTATTACTTCGTCTGTCTTTTCATGTATTTCCAGTGGTTCTGCTTTATCCCACCTCATTCTGCCTCCACATAAAGGGAAAAAGGGAAGTGAGTCGAGCCCCGCCCACTGCCCACCCCCACCCCTCTAGGCCCCTGGCCACCTCCTTTTAGGATTAGAAAACCCTGGGACCTCTTTTGCAACCAGGGGCTGGGCGGCCAGTGAGAAAGCGGAACAAGGGTTCGTCCGCATGGAGGGGTCTGAGGACATCTTTGTCGCGTAGTGACCTGGGGGTGGGAGAGGAAAGGAGCCCCCACTCCTCTGAGGGCTTCAGGCCCCAGGCAGAGGGATGGGAATACAGTGCGACGGGCAGACAGGCAGATGGCCTGTGCCGGTGCAGGTCAAGGTAAGACTGGCCACAGAATGTTCTGGACTCCCATGTCCTGCTTGCAGTCCAGGTGGAGAACAGCACCTGTCCAGGCAGGTTGTGAGGTTTCATACCCAAAGAGTCTCAGCAGTACATGGGAGGCCATGAATTAGCAATGTGTTCGTTTTCTCAGAAACTCACAATGGACCAACTCCTTTATCTCATCTTATGTTTTTTGGAATTTTGATCATGATAATTACCATCTATTGAGAAACCAGAGGACCGCCTGAGAGGTAGATAGCATTCTCTCCACTTGACGCATGGAGAGCTCAGAGGGGTCCAGGTTCGCCTACTGCCCTGCTCGCTCTCTCCCCACTTCATTCACGTGCATACGCAAAACTATCATCTTCTCAAAAAGGATTTTCTGCCTGATCCAGACTCTTTGACACCCAGTGGCAGCCCTCATGGACGCTTCCTGCCTGGCTCAACCACACAAGAATCTACAAGCCATTCATTATGTTTTTATTAAATCTAAATGCATCATCTAAAAGCTCTAAAAACAGAGGCAGCCAACCTGGATTCAGACCACATTGCTTACTTACTAGCTGTGTGACCTCGCACCACGTATTTGTCGTTTTGAAGCCTCAGTCTCCTCGTGGGGGGAGGGGATGATAAAAGAACCTGCCTCTTCATTGGGAAGATTAAATGAGATGACGCCTGGGACGTGCCCAGGATGAGGCACAGATCGCATGCGCACGGGGTGGAAGTGATCCCCATCTCCATCACGGGTCCAGGATTCCTCCAGCAGAGATTCATTCTACAGAGAGCCTAAAACTCAGAAACCTGGAGGGAAAAAAAATCCCAAGTTAAGCCTTCACCTGCCAACAGTGTCATAAATCTAACACCATGAGGTATGGATTAGACAACCTCTATGGTCCCTTTCAACTTCGAGAATTTCTGTGAAATATTTTAGGGTAATCGGGACCTTGGAGGAAGGAGGCACAGAAGAGACGCCTAGAGGCATGGGAGAGAGGAGTAGAGGTGGAAGAAAGCCTGTTGCGAAGAAAGCCTGTTGCAAAGAAAGGATGGTCTTTAGGGGGCGTGCGTTTCTTCAGGTTTCTGGGTCAGTCTGAGTCTTTGCACGATGGTTACTTTGGACCTTTTTCACCAGCTGTTTGAGGCAAAAGTAAGCATAGCTGACTTTCCCACTCCCGAATAACATGTGATTTATAAGTACCATCAGTCAGCCTCTCAATATTAATTGTCATTAGTATTTGCTGGGCACTGTGCTAAATGCTTTGTCACTTAATCCTCACTCACAATAACTGTCACCATCCTTATTTCACAGCTGGTGAGATCAAGCTCAAGGTCGCACAGGGGACTGGTGGCGCTGAGTGAGAACACTCTGAATCTAGAGCTCTGCTCTCAAACATCACTGCCTCCTTCACAAATGTTCAGCAGAATGTGATGCTTCAACCTGGCCCTAGCCGAGGTGCCAAATTCACTTTGAAGTTGCAGCTTGCAAGTGGTCCCTGTCCTCTACAAACTTGTCATTCAAAAATATTTAGTACCTACTGTGTGCCAGGTGCTAATGTAGCCTGTGGTTGGAAAAGATGCTACGGGCCACCAATACTAGGGCTCAAAGGATTGAGTTGGGGTTTGTGTTGGGACGTCTACTCTTGTCTGAGGGCTGCACACACTCAGTCACAGTCTTGGAGACACAGTCTTGAGTCAGGGATCAGAGGGTTCTTCTCTTTGGATGAAACTAACTGGCTTCCAGGATGCAGTGGCGGTTCCCTGAGGGTTATTGGGTCACAGACTCGTGGGGCTGGGAGAGTCCTTGGCCTCATCAGCACTTTCCCCAACGGGGCTGCCCAGGCCACACTGAGGAAGACAAACACACACAGAGGAGGGACCGTTGTACCTGGATAGTGTATGGTTCATTTCAGTCTTGCTTGGAAAACTCTCATCTTTCCCCTTTGGCAGTCTTAACTCCATTCCTCTTTATCAGACTTTTGGCTATCTTAGCCCTCATTCATCTGCTTTTCCTTTGCATGTGAGGGCCATTTATAATCTCTAGACACCCACATTATTGTGTTCTTTTGATGTTCTCTAATTGCTTCCCATGGAAGAGTTTTATCTCTTGTATCTGGAATGGTGAGTGCTTTGAGGGATGGATTTGTGTTCATCAGCCTAGTGCCTGTGCACAATAGATACTCAGTAAATAGGGACTAGTTACAGAAGTGAATGAATGGAGAGACACCATCTTCTCTTTTCTTGAATTCCCCATTGAATCTAGCACAGGACTGAGCACATGGTGGGTGTTCTCTGATACACTGACCCTCCACAGATTAATAATTTCTCCTCTTCCTTCCATTCTCTGCCTCCTCCTCCCTCCTCTTCTTTTTTTGACAGCGTCATGCTCATTACCCATGACGTGTGCTGCGTAAGACCTGGTGTGGCCTGGGAGGAGCAGTTCCACCCAGTCTACCTACTGTTGGGTTTTGCTAGCTTGTGCCTTTTGTCAAGAGATGTACATGTCATGGTGCACTCTAGGAAGGAAAGGATGTGGCTTCCTGGCAGGCTCTGTGGATTTGGGGGAAAACAACCTGAAAACAGGCAACTATTACTGGAGTTTCCCCTTAGGATTCCAATGAGGGACATCAAACCAGCCTATGGTAATTAGAAAAGCCATGGAGCCCTTCAGGTGGATTGCAAAGATGAGCTAGTTCAGTGATTTTATAAACTTAAAAAAAAAAAAAAAAGCTTTTGACCCCTTCCTCAAATGAAAGCTTACCTGGAAACCTGTAAGTTGAATTTGGACTTTTTCTTATTGAAGTGGAACATGGTTCTCAGAGCCTTTATTCTTGGCTCCTGGAATGGCTCAGAGAACCCCCCTAGACCTTCTTGGAAAATACTTTGAGAACCAGTGTTGGTAACTGTAGGGAATTTGTCATTCATTTTGGTGACCCAGCCTCTAAACTGGCTTTCCATTCTGGGTGAACGTGATACAAATATGGGTGCACTTATCAAAGATGTTTGATTCAACATGCTAGCTCCAGCTTCTGGGATTTCTAATTCTTTTCTTAGATGGCTTACTGAAACCTGTACTCAGTAACAGCCTATAAGGAGTGAAAGTAAGATGCCAGAAAAATTTGGTACAATGTAAATAATCGAAACTTTAGGTAGATAAGAAGATTGATGTAGATTTATCAAATGCAACCTGCTCATCCATCCATTAACTATGTCCCCGAGTAGGGACTAGAAGATGCTTCCTTTACCAAGGCATTGAGAAATACCGCAATGGGGAGAGCCACTGTCTTTGAAGAGAGCTGTAGGGCTATTATCTTTATGCCGAGAGTGCTACAGCTGAAATGGGATCCCTGACTTCACTGTGGGTACTAGTATCCCCAGGGGAAGAGACCAAGGAGTGACACTTCAAAAACCGCCAGAGGCAAGGTGGTACATGTATTATTTAATGTTCTTAATTGCAACATAATCCATGCTGGCTGGCTTAAGCAGAAAAGGGTATTTTATAAAAGGATATTAGGTACTATGCAGGATGCGGAGTCTGGGGCTGTGGGGTGGCTTTAGTGGGACCCCTTTGCTCCTTGGCACTGGTAATTCTCAGAACTGGACACCAGATGCTCTGCTCTCTCCCCATCACAGAGCTGGCTATCTGTCCGATGTGTTTGCCAGATGTCAATACCACTGCATTTAGCCTCCTCTTCATTTTGCTCATTTCTGAATCCAGTTTTCACATAATCTGTCTGACTGATCAGAATCCGAGTCACATACCTGCAACCTAACTGCAAGAGAATTTGGGAACGTGGGAAATTTTAGCTGAGCACATTACTGCACGGCAACAAACTTTGTTTCTGATAATGAGGAAAAAGTGGAGAGTGGCTATTGGGTAAGCAGCTAACCCTGCCTGGTTTCATACAGACAGCAAGCTAGTATGGTAATAAGAATATCCTAGACCCATAATTGCCTTTGGCTAATTGATTATAAAGTCTTTTGCACTGAAACATATGGACAGTCTTTTAAAAGCTTCTTGGTCCATATAATTAAAACAAACAAGTAGCAAATGCCAGATTTAGAGATAGAACTCCCTTTTGAATTACCGAGTATAGAGAACCATTGTTCCTCACCCAACTCCTGAACTTGGGCCAGAGACTCAGAGCCCAGACAACTTTAAGGAAGGACCTGGCAATTACACCACAAGTATACACTGCAAACCCTACTCCTGAAAATCCTCTTCAGAGATATCTGGAGCCTGTTACTAAGGTAATGGTGGCTTGGTGGGAAGGGAGACAGCTACCCCTTTAGATCTTTCATTGGCCCTGAGCTGATTCCTGGGAATCCAGCATATACTGCTGTGATCCAATGGTCAGTAGGGGATCTTATAGGACTCAGGTGATTAATGGAGCTTTTGGCATCATAGTTGGCCTAGTGGACCCCCAAGTGCAGTTTCATGTTATTTTCTCAGTTTCTGACTATATCAGTTGGAATAAATATATTCAGTACCATGCAGCATTAATACATTGATTCCTTTAATGGTTTCTTTGTTAGAAATTTCCAAATAGAAGACTTAAAGTAGTAAACCAAAAGCAATACTCTAACCCTGGGGGCAGTCATTAAACTATCAGAAACTCAAAAGGTGCAGGTGTGGTGATTCCTATGACAACCTCATTTAAATCACTTATTTGTCCAATGCAGAAAGTGGGTCTATCTTGGAGAATGGCCATAGGTTATTATATGTGATGAAGTGGCCTCCAATTACAGCTCCTCCAGATATGGATGCCTCACTGGAGAAAATAACCCGGCCCCTGACACTTCCTCTGCAGTTACTCATAGGCTGGTTGTTTTAAAAAATTCAGTTCCAATAAACAGTTTGCTTTCACCTGGCAAGGACTGTAGTACACTTTATTGCTCTAGCACTCCATCTCTATGCAACAATTTAGTCTACAGAGGTATTTAGTCATCTCTTCATCATACAAGATATCAGGCTGATTCAGTATATTAACAACATCATGCTGATAGGATTTGGAGAGCAGGAGATGTATGTACTGTAGATACCGGGATCAGATACATGAATGCCAGAGGACAGGGGCTGAATTCCATGCAAATATGGACACCTAATGATTGATTAACAATTTTTAATTTCTTTTTATCTTTTGCAGTATAGACATATATTTTAAAATAAAATTTTATATAGTTTAAATAAGTTCATTTTAGCTATTTTATATCTTTTCATTTATCATATTTTTATATAGGCATTTATATACATGGGTTCCTACATAAAATGCCATAATCTGCTTAGCTTTGCTGTCCCATTAGAGCTTAGGTTGTTACATTTTGTTTCTCTTGATCCTAAGTACTATTTCTATAAATGTCTTCATGTATATATAGGTTTGGGTTATTTCTTTATATTCCCTAAAGTGGAATTACTATATCAAAGGGTATGCATTTTTGCTACATGTTGCCCTATTGTTCTCCAGACAGATTGAACCAATTTAAAATGCTACTGAGAGTACATAAGCATGCTATTTCCCCACAGTCCACCTAATTGGATTTTATTTTATTTTTTTAACATTTTTTATTGATTTATAATCATTTTACAATGTTGTGTCAAATTCCAGTGTTCAGCACAATTTTTCAGTTATTCATGGACATATACACACTCGTTGTCACATTTTTTTCTCTGTGAGTTATCATAACATTTTGTGTATATTTCCCTGTGCTATACAGTGTAGTCTATTCTACAATTTTGAAATCCCAGTCTATCCCTTCCCACCCTCCACCCCCCTGGTAACCACAAGTCTGTATTCTCTGTCTGTGAGTCTATTTCTGTCCTTTATTTACGCTTTGTTTTTGTTTGTTTGTTTGTTTTTGTTTTTGTTTTTTAGATTCCACATATGAGCGATCTCATATGGTATTTTTCTTTCTCTTTCTGGCTTACTTCACTTAGAATGACATTCTCCAGGAACATCCATGTTGCTGCAAATGGCATTATGTTGTCGGTTTTTATGGCTGAGTAGTATTCCATTGTATAAATATACCACATCTTCTTTATCCAGTCACCTGTTGATGGACATTTAGGCAGTTTCCATGTTTTGGCTATTGTAAATAGTGCTGCTATGAACACTGGGGTGCAGGTGTCATCCTGAAGTAGATTTCCTTCTGGATACAAGCCCAGGAGTGGGATTCCTGGGTCATATGGTAAGTCTATTCCTAGTCTTTTGAGGAATCTCCACACTGTTTTCCATAGTGGCTGCACCAAACTGCATTCCCACCAGCAGTGTAGGAGGGTTCCCCTTTCTCCACAGCCTCTCCAGCATTTGTCATTTGTGGATTTTTGAATGACGGCCATTCTGACTGGTGTGAGGTGATACCTCATTGTAGTTTTGATTTGCATTTCTCTGATAATTAGTGATATTGAGCATTTTTTCATGTGCTTTTTGATCATTTGTATGTCTTCCTTGGAGAATTGCTTGTTTAGGTCTTCTGCCCATTTTTGGATTGGGTTGTTTATTTTTTTCTTATTGAGTCGTATGAGCTGCTTATATATTCTGGAGATCAAGCCTTTGTCAGTTTCACTTGCAAAAATTTTCTCCCATTCCGTAGGTTGTCTTCTTGTTTTATTTCTGGTTTCCTTTGCTGTGCAGAAGCTTGTAAGTTTCATTAGGTCCCATTTGTTTATTCTTGCTTTTATTTCTTCTAGGAGAAAATTTTTGAAATGTATGTCAGATAATGTTTTGCCTATGTCTTCCTCTAGGAGGTTTATTGTATCTTGTCTTATGTTTAAGTCTTTAATCCATTTTGAGTTGATTTTTGTATATGGTGTAAGGGAGTGTTCTAGCTTCATTGTTTTACATGCTGCTGTCCAGTTTTCCCAACACCATTTGCTGAAGAGACTGTCTTTATTCCAATGTATATTCTTGCCTCCTTTGTCAAAGATGAGTTGACCAAAAGTTTGTGGGTTCATTTCTGGGCTCTCTATTCTGTTCCATTGGTCTATATGTCTGTTTTGGTACCAATACCATGCTGTCTTGGTGACTGTAGCTCTATAGTATTGTCTGAAGTCTGGGAGAGTTATTCCTCCAGCCTCTTTCTTTCTCTTCAGTAATGCTTTGGCAATTCTAGGTCTTTGATGGTTCCATATGAATTTTATTATGATTTTTTCTAGTTCTGTGAAATATGTCCTGGGTAATTGGATAGGGATTGCATTAAATCTGTAGATTGTCTTGGGCAGTGTGACCATTTTAACAATACTGATTCTTCCAATCCAAGAGCATGGAGTATCTTTCCATTTTTTTAAAGTCTTCTTTAATTTCCTTCAACAATGGTTTATAGTTTTCTGTGTATAATTCTTTCACCTCCTTGGTTAGATTTATTCCCAGATATTTTATTACTTTGGGTGCTATTTTAAAGGGGATTGTTTCTTTACTTTCTTCTTCTGTTGATTTATCGTTAGTGTAAAGAAATGCAACTGATTTTTGAACGTTAATTTTGTAACCTGCTACCTTGCTGAATTCTTCAATCAGCTCTAGTAGCTTTTGTGTGGACCTTTTAGGGTTTTCTATATATAGTAACATGTCATCAGCATATAATGACACTTTTACCTCTTCTTTTCCGATTTGGATCCCTTTTATTTCTTTCTCTTGCCTGACTGCTGTGGCTAGGACTTCCAGGACTATGTTGAATAGGAGTGGTGATAGTGGGCATCCTTGTCTTGTCCCAGATTTTAGTGGGAAGCTTTTGAGGTTTTCACCGTTGAGTACTATGCTGGCTGTAGGTTTGTCATATATAGCTTTTATTATGTTGAGATATGTTCCCTCTATACCCACTTTGGTGAGAGTTTTTATCATAAATGGGTGTTGAATTTTATCAAATGCTTTTTCTGCATCGATTGAGATGATCATGTGGTTTTTGTCCTTTCTCTTGTTGATGTGATGTATTACACTGATTGATTTGCGTATGTTGAACCAGCCTTGTGTCCCTGGGATGAACCCCACTTGGTCATGATGTATAATCTTTTTTATGTGTTGTTGGATTCTATTTGCTAAAATTTTGGTGAGGATTTTGGCGTCTATGTTCATCAGTCATATTGGCCTATAATTCTCTTTTTTTGTAGTGTCTTTGCCTGGTTTTGGTATCAGGGTGATGGTGGCTTCATAGAATGAGTTTGGGAGTATTCCCTCCTTTTCAATCGTCTGGAAGAGTTTGAGAAGGACTGGTATGAGTTCTTCTTTGTATGTTTGGTAGAATTCCCCGGTGAAGCCGTCCGGTCCTGGACTTTTATTTGTAGGGAGGTTTTTAATTGCTATTTCTATTTCCTTTCTAGTGATCGGATTGTTCAAGTGTTCAGATTCTTCTTGATTCAGTTTTGGTGGACAGTATGTTTCCAGAAACTTGTCCCCCTCCTCTAGGTTATCCAGTTTGGTTCCATATAGTTTTTCATAATATTCTCGTATGATATTCTGCATTTCTATTTTGTTTGTTGTAATTTCTCCATTTTCCTTTCTTATTTTGCTAATTTGTGCTCTCTCTTTTTTCTTCTTTGTGAGTTTGGCCAGAGGTTTGTCGATTTTATTTACTTTTTCAAAAAACCAGCTTTTGGTTTGGTTGATTTTTTCTATGGTCTTGTTAATCTCTATTGTATTTAATTCCTCTCTGATCTTTATTATTTCCTTCCTTCTGCTGCTTTTTGGGGCTTTTTGTTCTTCTTTTTCGAATTCATTCAGGTGGTGGGTTAAATTGTTTATTTGAGATTGTTCTTCTTTTTTGAGGAAGGCCTGTATCGCTATAAACTTCCCTCTTAGCACTGCCTTTGCTGTGTCCCATAGGTTTTGAGTGGTTGTGCTTTCATTATCATTTGTCTCAAGGTATTTTTTAATTTCAGCTTTGATTTCCTCATTGATCCATTGTTTTTTCAATAACATATTGTTTAATCTCCATGCTTTCCTTTTTTTCTCCTTTGTTTCTCTGTTGTTGATTTCCAGTTTCATGGCATTGTGGTCAGTAAAGATGCTTGAGATAATTTCTATCTTCTTAAAATTGTTGAGGTTTCTTTTGTGCCCAAGTACATGATTGATCCTGGAAAATGTTCCATGTGCACTTGAAAAGAATGTATATCCTATTTTTTGGGGGTGTAATGCTCTGAAAATATCCACCAAATCTAGTTTTTCTATTGTAGTATTTAATTTCTCTGTTGCCTTGTTTATTTTCTGTCTGGAAGATCTGTCTAGTGATGTTAATGCAGTGTTAAAATCTCCAACTATGATTGTATTCCCATCAATATCCCCCTTTATCTCTGTTAGTAATTCTTGTATGTACTTAGGTGCTCCTATATTGGGTGCATATATATTAACGAGTGTAATATCCTCATCTTGTATCACTCCTTTAATCATTATAAAATGTCCTTCTTTATCTTTCTTTATGGCCTTTGTTTTAAAGTCTATTTTGTCTGAAATCAGTACTGCAACACCTGCTTTTTTGGCTTTTCCATTTGCATGGAATATCCTTTTCCATCCTTTCACTCTCAATCTATATGTGTCCTTCTCCCTAAAGTGGGTCTCTTGTATGCAGCATATTGAAGGTTCTTGCTTTATTATCCAGTCTGCCACTCTGTGTCTTTTGACTGGAGCATTTAGTCCATTAACATTTACAGTAATTAATGATAGATGTGTGTTTATTGCCATTTTGAACTTATCTTTGCAGTTGAATTGGTATACCCTCTTTGTTCCTTTCTTCTTCCTTTTGTGGTTTGGTAATTTTCCTTTGTATTATCATGGATTTTATTTAATTTTTGTGACTCCTTTGTAAATTTTTGGCTTGTGGTTACCCTTTTTTGTAAATCTGTCAACCCATTACTATAACTGTTTTTATTAAACTGATAGTAACATGATCTCAAACCCATCCTACTGTTAAAAAAATTTAAAAAAGAAAGAAAAAATATTCTATATTTCCCTGCCTCCCTCTCCCACTCTCAGTGATTTGTATGTCTTCTTTTATAATTTCATGTTTACTTTATTTGTAATTCATGAGTTATCACCTTTCCAGTTCTGTGTTTCTCATTTCTGTAGCATCCTGCTGCTTTTCTATTTAGAATAGCCCTTTCAATATTTCTTTTAGCATGGGTTTAGTGTTGCTAAACTCCTGCAGCTTTTTTTTTTGTCTCTGAAACTCTTTATTTCTCCTTCTATCCTCAAGGATAGCCTTGCTGGATAAAGGATCCTAGGCTGCATCTTTTTTTCATTCAGGGCTTTGAATATATCTTGCCACTCCCTTCTGGCCTGTAGTGTTTGTGTAGCGAAATCAGCTGAGAGCCTTATGGGGGTTCCCTTGTAACTTACTCTTTGCTTTTCTCTTGCTGCCTTTAGAATCATTTCTTTATCCTTGACTCTGGCCATCTTGAGTATGATATGTCTTGGTGTGGGTCTATTTGGGTTCTTCCTGTTTGGGACCCTCTGAGCTTCCTGTACTTGGATATCTGATTCCTTCTTTAAGTTTGGGAAGTTTTCAGTCACGATTTCTTCAAAAACCTTTTCAATCCCCTTTGATCTTTCTTCTCCTTCTGGGACCCCTATTATGTGAAGATTGGGACGCTTGATATTATCCCATAGGTCCCTTATGCTATTTTCATTATTTTTTATTTGCTCCTCTTGTAGTTCTTCTGAATGGGTGCTTTCTATTGCCCTGTCTTCTAGCTCACTAGTTCGTTCCTCTGCATTATCTAGTTGGCTTTGCACAGCTATTAGATCATTCCTCATCTCTGTCAATGAGTTTACCCATTCTACTTGGCTCTTCTTTATAGCTTCAATTTCATTTTTGACATATTTTATATCTCTAAACACTATCTCTTTTAATTCCTTCAGCAATTCGATCACTCCTTTTTTGAAATCTTGATCTAGTAGGCTATCGATGTCTATTTTGTTGATCTTTCTTTCAGGGGATTTCTCTTGTTCTTTTACTTGGGAAAGGTTTTTCTGCTTCTTCATCTTGCTCATACCTCTTTGGCACTGTGGTTTATGGAGTATCAGTTGTTTATTTTGGTCCTTAAGGATTTTATCTATCTGATGCCTATTTAGGAATAGAACTTAGGAAAAAAGAAAAAAAAATAAGAGAGAGAGAGAAAGAATTTTAAAAGAAGGGAGAAAGAGGGTTTGAAAACAGCGTATAATGAATAATAGAAGAGTGAGTTGAAGCAGAGTATTAATCGAGTTGAGACGTCCTTTTGAAACCTTTACAAAAAAAGGCGGGGTGGGGGGGAGATGAATAGATGTATTTGAAACCTGTGTCTAATCAATAGCAGGACATCAAAACCCAAGAGAAATAGAAATGAATTAAGAAGTAAAGATTAAGAGAGTAATAGAAAATAGAACAGGTAAAAACAGATTTAAAAAAAAAAGGGGGGGGGGTGTTTGTCGGTGTTCTCCTGGAGTCTGTGTGCTTTTAATGTGAAGTCTTTCTGTCTTCGTCCTGTTTTGGAAGCTCAGCTTGCTGTTTTCAGAGGCCCTCCGTTGGCGCCCTCTTCTGTGCTGCTCCCAGCACCTGTCGGCAAGCCGATCGCGCCTCCTCCTAACACTGGGTCAGGTGCAGCTCTCTGCTGTGGGCGGGCGGGTCGCTGCCCCTCCGGATGCCGCAGTCGGAAGTTGCAGACTGGCCGGGTAGGAGGGCGGGTCGTGCCCCCTCCCAGCACCTCGGTCAGGGGCTGTGTTCCTGCCCGAAGGGGGGGGGGGGGCCGCTCTCGCTCTACCTGCGCCGCCGGTAGCTCCGCTGCTCTGTGCGGCTGCGCGCTCCGCCCTGGTTGGCGCTCCGCCCTGGTGCGCTCCGCGGGTGGGCTCGGGGAAGACCGAGGGACAGCCCTGTCCCTGCTCCGAGCCAAAACCCAGCTCCCTGTTTGTCTTTGTGGAGCAAGTTCTCTGAGGGACCAGGATGGAAGGATCCTATCTGCCCCGGGCTGCAGGCCAGTCTCAGTCTGGCCTTTGAGGCTGCTAAGCCCATCGGTGCGGATGCAGGTTTCGCCCCTGCCCCCGCCTGAGTGGTCAGCGCTGAGGATATGGCGGCTGTGCCTGAGCCCCGCCTCTCTTCCCCCGAAAACTTTTCGCGGGTTTTCAGAGATGGGGGTGTGCACCCTTCCCCCGAGAGCACATCAACCTTGCTGTTTTATGGAGGGCCCAGGTTGTTCTGCCCTGTGCACCCACAGCCACGGCGCGCAGCCCCTTGCGTTCCCCCGGGGCTGCCTCCGTGCAGCCGCCCCCATCCTCCACCCGGCTTGTGCAGCCTGGCCCTGCCTGCCGCTGCCAGCCCGCGTCTCAGGCTGGGTGTCGGGGGGACGCTCTGTGCCCGTTTAACTTAGTTCTGTTAGTCAAGGGCTGCTCTGTACAGATCCGAGCCTCGGAGGCTCCCCCTCCGTCCCGCTGGCCTCTCAGTTGGAGAGGGGAGACCCAGCGAGCGAGCGCCAGTCCTCCTTTGCCGCTCCCTCCCCGCGGGACCCTTCCCGTGCTGCTTTGCCTTTTGTGCTTTCTTTTTTCCTTTTCTCCTACCAGATTTTTGGCGTCTTTATCTTTTGAAGAGGGCGATGTTCTGTCGGAGTTCCACAGGTGCTCTGGTTGGCTGAGTGGGTCTGTAGATGTGGGTCTTGGTGTATTTGTGGGAGAGGGTGACCTGCGAGCGTCCTTCTACTCCGCCATCTTCTTCCTGGATTTTATATGTTTTATTTATTTGGTTAAGTTTAATGTCATGTCATAATACTTAAAGTTATGTTGAAATACATTTCTTTCATTGTTAGGAAGCCTGGGCATCTCAACAGTGTGACATCAGTCTTTGTCATTCTATAGTTTGTTCATATTGTTCTGGTTTCCCTGGCAAGTTTGCAAGCCCATCACTGGTAGACTGTGCATCACCCATACATCTATCCATCTGTCCATCATCTGTTGAGTGCTTATCATGTTCCAGTGTAGGTGCTGTCCTAGGTTCCAGGGATACTGGAGAATAAGATGTAGTTCTTACCTTCAAGGAGCTCTCTTGTAGTTGAAGGGAAGAACAAAATCAGCAGTTATAATTCAGTGTAACTTAAATGTGCACAAAGTGTTGATGAAGTTTAGATGAAGAGCATGAGAGGGTTTACCTAAGTTGCCCTTAGAGGAACCACGGAATACTTTTAAGAAGAACCATGCTTGTGTTCAGATATCCAGCCCTCAAGGAGGGTCAATCAAGCTTTAGAAGGTAAAGAAAAGTTAGCTAGGTATAAAAAGAGTGAAAGATGTGTTATGCACTTCAAGAAGAGAGAGCAATGTATCTAAAAAAGGCACAAAAATGTGAGAGTATTACATGATCTCCAAGAGGGGAATGAGCAGGGACACGTTGGAGGAATGCTGTAAGGTTGGGTGAATTCTGATAAGATGTCTTTGGCTCCAAATAATAATAGGTAACTCTGATTTAACTGTTTTGACAGTGAGAGAACTGTTATCTCATTATGTAAGAGGTTCTGAGGTAGGGCTGCTCCAGGATTGGCTAATTCTAGAGCTGGACACACCATTAAAGACCCAGATTCTTTGCATTTTTCTGTTTTGCCATCCACATGGGCTTTCTTCATGGCTACCAGATGTCAGTGTCACTTCTCAAGGCATCTTTTGCAGATAGAACAATGTGGGGTAGAAGAAGAGGGAGGGACTGTCCCTTCCACATGTCTCTTCTTAAAAACAAGGAGAACTTGCCCAAAAGCTCCACAGAAGACCTCCCCCTCCTTGACACACATTGGGTTGCCCTTAAACCAAGCTCCAGCAAGGATATGCCATGGTCATGGTGGACTTAGATTTTTTAGGACTTACTTGTGACTTAAGAATAGGATCACCTGCCTTGAGAGTTGAAACTGATCAAAATCAGAGTTTATTTGGCAAAGAAGAATGGGGAGAGGAATTTTGGATAGACAGCAAATTGCATTTGCATTCTGGGGAACGTATTTGTTCCCATAAAGGCTGGTTGATTCACTGATTTTCATTTCTGAATTATTTCCTGTGGAGACCCTATCATTAATCAGTTTTAAGCCATGCAGAGTTCAAGTAGTAATGGGCACGTTATAGCAGTGCCCTCCTCCCCCCTCCCCCACCCCACAGCAAAACAGTGGGTGAAAAGAGATTAATAAAGTCATTAAATAAATATTTATTGCATGCCTACTCCATGCAAACACCATGCCAGACATCTTGGATACAGAGCAGAGTGAAAATGCAGCACCCAATCCCTGCCCTCAAAGAGTTCGTGATGGGGGGTGGGGTGAGGAGACAGGTGAAGGGAGTAAACAGACTCATACCAAACCAGAGGTATGAGAGTCATCCTCCAATGGTTTTTTCTTTCACCTCAAAATCTAATCAATCACCAAATCCTCTTGATTCTGCCTCTAAAATGTCTTTTCAGTTATTGTCATTGATACCATATGGTTAGAAATAATTACAGTTGTCATTGATTGAGTATCTGCTATGTTCCACCTAAGAACTTTACCTAGTTTTCTCATTTAATCTTTACAGCTACCCCAATTTATTTTCCCTGTTTGTCACTGAGAAAAGCGAGCTTCAGGATTAGGTGCCTTGTTCAAGTCCCCACAGCTAGTAGAGGTGAGAACCAGATCTCAAACTGAGGTCTGCTGACTCGGAGCCCAGGTTCTTAACCGCTCTGCTGTGTCCTCTCCCTGTCATTAACCCAAACACCACAGCGCTGTGAATTCCCAGAGGGAGGCTGTGCTCATGCTGTCAGGGGTGGGGCTGTGAGTATTCTGCAAAGGAAGCGTGATGTGAGCTGAATCACCAGAGGCCAGAGGAGAAATCAGATGTAGCCAGGGGTAAGAACAAGGGCTTGGAGACATAGAAGAGCTGGGAGGTGGGGTACATTTGGAGTTGGAACTGGAGCTGTAGGGTGGACCCGAGGGACACAGGCTTGTATCCCATGCTTAGAGGTTTGGATTTGTCTCACGGACAAATAGATGGCTTTTGAAGTTTTGAAAGCAAAGTTGGATTCTAGAAAGAACAACTTGGTAGCTCTGCAGAAAGTGGATTTGGAGGGGATGTGATCCCAGGGACACCAGCTAAGAAGCTGTTTGCGATCCAGGTGAGAGAAAATTAGGGAGGGCAGTGGAATACCTGAGAAGATATTTTAGAGGTAGAATCAGGAGGATTTGGTGATTGATTAGATTTAGGGGTAAAAGAAAAATAAGACTGGAGGATGACTCCCATATAACTGGTTTGGGCAACTGGATTGATAGCAATGTTGTAGATTCAGGAATCCTTCTATTGCGGGTGCTCAACTCAAGTTAGCTTAAGCAAGAAGAAATGTAAAACATCTATGGCTGGGGAGAAACTGACAGAGCTCCTGGAGTTGAAGGAAGAGATGTAGGAATGAACCAAGGGCTCGATGTGTCTAGGACATTGGGTCTCATCTTTGCCTGTGTCTGGCCAGCTGTTTCCACATGCCAGCAAAGATGACCACTAATAGCTCCAAATATGCATCCCCCATCTTTGTCACCCTAGTGGAGACAACTTCTCTCATCCACAGGGCTGCTCGGGTCATGGACTCATCCCCAGACCAGTCCCTGTATCCAGGGAAATGGGGTATTATGGTGGATAGACCAGGACCAGCTACTTAATTCTGTGGCCAGAAGAAGGGATGGTGCAGACTGTACTGGGCAGCCCAAGGTAACGCTCATCAGGGTTCCCTTTAGACACTGTTGACCAAGTGAGAAGGCAGTGAGGGAACAGCACTAAATGACTTTCAATCCAGTTCTGATTTGGATGTGTGTGATTCACAGCATCAAACCACTCAGGCGATTCCAAGTGCCATAATAATTTATTGAAATCAACATGCTGGTGAGACAAGGAGGCTGGCAGACAGCAGATGGCTCCCACACAGATAGCCTAATCAATTCTGACAAACTACAGCCATCACAGAAGAGTGGAACTTACACAGCACGCACACACATCCGAGTGGCTCAGAGACAAAGGCTGGCCAGGACAGGGAAACTGCCTCCGTGAGGCAGCATCAGTGGGAAAGCCCGGACGTTTCAGATGCTCTCCGCTGACTTACCTCCCATCGCTCTACTCACACCTGACTCCCTAGACTTCCTCAGACCCACCTTGGGCTTTCCCACCTTGATGCCTTTGCTCACTTCCTTCCCTCTGCCTGGGAGACCCTGTCCTCTCCCCTCTTTCTTTCCCTCAAGAACTGCCCTAGACCTCAAGGTCCAGCACAAGTCCTCGCTCCTCCTAAAGGCTCATATTGTTAATGCTTCATGAATGTGTTTGTGGCTAATTGTCTTCACTAGATTAACTAGACTGCAAGCTTCATGAGGACAAGGACATACCTTTCACAGGAGCACCTAGCACAAGACTGTGAACTAAATTTTTAATGAAGGATCGTTAGTTTGCTTCCAGTCTTGGAGTAGGGGGAATCACATTTCTTAAGACATAGAAAAAATATTTGCAACATACAGTAAAAGATCAATGGAGTTAATATATTAAAATCAGCCTTTACAAATCAATAATACAAGACAAGAAACCCAACAGGGAAATAGAAAAGAAAATTAACAGGAAATTCACAGGATAGCCCATACTTACGAAAAAGGTCAACTTTACTAGTTATCAATGAGGTATAAATTAAAACAATGTAATTCTACTTTTTGCTTATCAAATTGGGAAGATCCATTTAAAAATGGATTCTTCAGTGTTAGGAAGAGTGTGGTGAACTAGCTAGTTATTTGCTACAGGAGGGACTGCACATGAGTCCAGGCTTCTTGGAGATGAAGTTGGCAATTTTTATTAAAAGTTTAAAGAATGTCCATACTTCCAAAATCTGTAATTCAGCTTCTAGGGTTTTATTCTAAGAGCTGCACACATGGATTATGTATAAGGGTGCATATCTTAGAATGATGGTGAATGATCTGGCTTGTTCTCTCATAGTCAGTGCCTGGAAATCAGCCCCAGAAAGGCAAGCGGAATTTATGCAGTTCCTTCCCATTTGCCTGACTTGACAATCCCCCAAATACTCCTTAAAAAATCCGAAAAAAATCTGAATTGACTTCTCTTAAAAAAAAAATCCTTGACAATTGGCTTGATGCCTGCTGGAGCATGGTCACCAGCTTCCTTTCCACTGATAGGGGATATTCTTCTCTCCCTGGAGGACCTACACC
Organism: Camelus ferus; assembly: GCF_009834535.1. Lineage (NCBI taxonomy): Eukaryota > Metazoa > Chordata > Mammalia > Artiodactyla > Camelidae > Camelus > Camelus ferus. The sequence goes on from NC_045725.1 coordinate 14,162,116, forward strand.
CAGGATCTGAGCTACTGCTCTGACCTTCCCTGTTTCCCATGTAATATTGGAGCTTCCTCCTCTTTCTGTTCACCTATCAGGCCCTGAGGTCCTGGGGAATCTGATACACTGTTTTAGAGGCTGACCTAGTTGATGGGGTACAGACAGGAAGGAGGAACCTCATTTTGTTTTTGCTCATGTTACTTAAGCACTGTCAACCCATCCATTTATCCATCCAAATACTTATCTGCCCATCCATCTATCTATATATCCATTCATCCATCCATTCATCCATCCATCCATCTATCCAAACATCTACCTCTCCTTCCCTCCCAACATTGTTTGAGCAAATGCTACGTGCCGGGAACTGTGCTGGGTGTTGGGTGCTAGGTTTACGCAGGTAACAGGCATGGCTTCTGCCACCAAGTTACTCACAACTCAAGAGCATGATGGACTAGTAAGGAGACAGTTCATCGTTTCTTCTAGAGATCAGCACACACAAAGCACTGTGGAGCACAGAGGTGGGGTAACCAATTCAGATGGTGAATCAATGGTGAATCCTAGAGGGAAAGCCTGAGCAGGGCTTTCAGAGTTGTTTACGAGTTAACCTCATAACATTTCAGAGAGACGGAATAGCCGATTTCAGGGTGTGAAACTGAGAGGAAGCGTGACTGTGACGTTTGGCGGTTCAAGGAAGAGCTGGAAAGGTGAGGAGGCGTGAGGACATCAATGTCTTGTTGGCAATGCCTGGGAGTTTAAGCTTCATCTTGGAGGCAAAGAGGGGACGTGGGAAGGTTTAAGGGAGGGGGAGTTTAAGTACTTTTGAAAAATCAGGCTGGTAGCAGGAGAGGGGTGGATTGGAGGGATGTGAGGCCAGTCAGGGTACGATTGCAGTGATCCAGAGAGTCAAAGATGTGACAAAGGCCAAGCTGACACAACTCAGGGACAGGAGTGTGTGAGGTGAGGAGAGGTAACGAGGGGCATGTTAGGGGTGAGGGACAAGGAGGCTTCTGCAAACACTCACAGGTATGAGCTGGCTAATCTAGATTTAGGTGTTGCAGGAAGGCAGAGAAACTGATTCCACCCTCATTCCATTTCCTGTGGAAGCCCACTCAGCATTCAGCCCTCCTTTCCTTTTCCTCTTCTAGTTCGTCTCCTAGAGCTCTTTGGATGTTGCTGCCATATGCAGACGGCCCAGACAGCCCTGTGACCTAGCATTTACACATTTTCCTGGACCACAGATTACTTTTCTGACAGCAAGTACCGTAGCCTGGTCTCAGGGAATGGGTGATGATGGGTGACTGGGGACTTTTGTCCCTGCTGAGAAGACTCCTGAATGGAGTTTCACAAAATTTTGCTGAGGGAGAGCCTCCTTTGTACTCCATGTAGAGCAGAGGACTGTGTAAAAACAATCTCTTAGATACTGATTGGACTTTCCAAAAAATGTTTTAAATTTTTTATTTACTGTTTTTATTGAAGTAGAGTCTGTTTATAATGTGTTAATTTCTGGTATACAGCACAGTGACTCAGTTATATATATATATGTATATATTCCTTTTCATATTCTTTTTCATTATAGGCTGTTACAAGGTATTGAATATAGTTCCCAGTGCTATACAATTGAACATTGTTGTTTACTTTATAAACAGTAATTAGTATCTGCAAATGCCAAACTCCCATTTTATCCCTCCATCCCCACCTTTCCCCTCCTGGTAACCGTAAGTTGAGTTTTCTATTGTCTATGAGTCTGTTTCTGTTTTGTAAATAAGTTCATTTGTCTCATTTTTTTAGATTCCACTTATAAGCATTACATAGTATTGTTCTTTCTCTTTCTGGCTTACTTCACTTTGAATGACAATCTACAGGTCCATCCATGTAGCTGCAAATGACATTATTTTATTCTTTTTTATGGCTGAGTAGTATTCCATGGTATAGATATACCACATCTTCTTTATCCAATCATCTGTGGATGGACATTTAGGTTGTTTCCATGTCTTGGCTATGGTAAATAGTGCTGCTATAAACATTGGGGTGCATGTATCTTTTCCAATTAAAGTTTCTTACAGATATAGGCCCAAGAGTGGGATTGCTGGATCATATGCTTGCATTTTATTCTACTTTCAAGATCCAGCTTAAGTGACAGCTGTCCTAAAAAGTCTTTCCTATGTCCTCACCCCTACCTGCCCCATGTTTTTATGGTTAGACTTCTATTAAATTCCATTTCCCATTGAATTGTCAGTACTTGTTCAAGCATCTAGCCCTTTGGATGTCCTGGAATTCCTTGGGGGCAAGGGCCACATGTAGTCCCTGTTCCCCTCCAACATATGCCTGCTCAGTCCCCATCTTTGCTTTTCCTCATCCCCTAGCGTTTTGAACAGTGTGTGTCACAGTTAGTACCATCAGTGGGGCTTCTAACTTCTCTGGCGGGATAGTGCTGTTGTTTATTTCTTAGCCAGGAACAATTCGTTGCTAAGATTTTTGGGGGTCAGACACACAAAAAAATTCCCCCAGGTGTTTAAAGCTTGTTACTGTGGACTGAAGCTCTGCCGGGTAACTTGATTTCTTCAGATTGGTCCAGTCTGCTCGAGGGAAGACATTTGACCTGGAAATGTGATGCTTTGAAGATGCCATAGGAAACAAAATACTCGGCTTTCAGCTTGGGAATGGGACTTGTGCTTTTAAGATCTGTCTTGGGAAATCAGCCCGAGCAACATAATTGCGATGAAATTACCCCAGATCACACCCACACATTCATTATGAGATTCCTTATTGACACCTTGACAATTTGTTTCAGAAGACGTTATTGCATATTCCTCCCTCTGGAATAGATACAGATGCATATAGACGTATGAGCCCACACATAATGTATATGCATATCAGTTTGTTTTTATTATATAATTATACGAGGCTATCAATCAGTTTTCATTTGGAACTCTTTGCATTTATAGTTCAGGAAGTTATTTAAAACCAAGAGAAGAACTAAAGAGGGGGCATTGGATTGCAGAAGCCAATGAGAGAGTCTTTGCTCTTTGAGAGCTGCCCCCTCTTCACTCTGCCATGTCTTTCTACTGGCAGGGTCTTAATCCTGGGCAGCACCCACAAGAGAAAGGTATCAGTGGAACAGCTCCAAGGAGAATCTCCTCGGGGTTATAATGTATCATCTTTGGCCCTTGTAGACTTTTCTTTTGGGTCTGGGGAAGCCTTATGGCCACACTGATCTGCATGCAATGGCAAACGGACAGCTGACTGCCAGGTGTACTTGAAGGTCCATTAAATCAAGCAAGATACCTTAGATTAGGACTTTCCAACCTTTAAAGCCATGACACACATGAAAATGAGACTCTTATTTTTTTAAACACCTTTATTGTGCTATGATTCCTGTACAGTAAACTATTCATATTTCAGATGTACAGTTTGATGAATTTTGGTAGCTGTGTACACCCATGAAATCACCACGACAATCAAGAGAGCTAACATTTCCATCACTCCCAAGGGGTGCAAATTTCAAACTCCCAATTTATCCCTTCCCATCCTCTTTACACCCAGGTAACCATGAGTTTGTTCTCTATGTGAGTCTTTCTCTTTTGTAGATAAGTTCATTTGTGTCCTTTTTTTTTTTTTTAAGATTTCTCATATAAGCAGTATCATATGGTATTTTTCTTCCTCTTTTTTGTCTGACATCACTTAGAATGACAATCTCCAGGTCCACCCATGTTGCTGCAAATGGCATTATTTTATTTTTTATCGCTGAGTAGTATTCCATTTATATATATACCACAACTTCTTTATCCAGTCATCTTTCAATGGACATTTAGGTTGTTTCCATGTCTTGGCTATTGTAAACAGTGCTGCTGTGAACATTGGGGTGCATATGTCTTTTCGAATTAGTTTCCTCCAGATATATGCCCTGGAGTGGGAATGCTGGACCAGATGGTAAGTTTATTTTTAGTTTTTTAAGGAACCTCCATTCTGTCCTCCATAGTGGCTGCACCAATTTACATTCCCACCAACAGTGTAGGAGGATTCCTTTTCCAAAATGAGACTCTTTGTACAGCACACTGTAGTAAACCGCAGGGGACTTGGGATTCTATGTGGGGCTTGGGGAGAAAAGTCATTCCATTTTCTTTATAGTATACAAAATGAAAAATAAAATACAGTATATTGGAAAAGACAATATATATGGAATCAGGATAAAACATTTTCCTAGTTTTAATGAGGAACTTGAACTTGCTTCTTTCCCTGAATGTAACTGTTTCCTATCAGGGTTTATGTTTGAAATGGCTACACGTCGTGCCTGATTAAGACTCTATTAGTGATGATCTCTACAAATTCTTGGTAGTCACCCTTGATAAGAAACTTGGTTTGCACAAGTGGGTGATGAAAAATTTAAAGCCATTTTTATAATCATTAAAGATTCATAAGAGTTGAAATTATACTTAAAGGATTTAACAGCCTCCCTCTTCTTTCATTGACAAATGGAGTGTTGAAAGTTTTGGTGATGATGCAGATGGGTTTCAAGTCCAATTGAACTTATTCATGTCAAGGATTCAGAAGAAAAATGGCATTACTGTTTGCAGAATGTGGATGGGGTGTGGGAGCTTTCACTCTGGCTGGCTTGGCTGAGGCTGGAAGGACACAACCACTGCAAACAGACAGAAGTATAGGACATATGTGAGTAAGATCCAGGGTCATTGCCCACCATTCAGCCCCACCCAGCCTCTCTGCCCCTTTCCTCCTCTGATTGCCCCCCGTGGTGCCCCTGGGTGCGTGAACTGCTCCAAACTCGTTAGACTTTGTATCACACCAGGGGGTACAGCTGGCTGCTGGAGTAGGTGCCTGGCTGTAGAGTATCTCTTTGGTCATTTTCACTGCAGCTTTGAAGAACAGCACGGGTCAGATTACACTTGTCCTGTCCGCTGCTCGTGGGAACCACAGTGTATACTGCCAAACTTGTCACCTTGAAGGTGGCCTTCTGATGAGCCACAAACAGGTTGCTTGTGGTTACAGGAGGCCATCCCATCATTCCGTGTGCCCCACACCTTAAATACCTGGTGCATCCTACCTCCTAGACCTTTGCTCATGCTTTGATCCTTCTTGGAACGTTTCCCTGTCTTCTCTGCCCCATTGCTAAGGCCTACCTAGTCTGTGAAGCCCCTCTGAAGCCTTTCTCCTCCGCCAAGTCCTCTCTGACTAACATGTCCCACAGAGATCCACCTCCCTTGAGCCAGCCTGTAGGCAGCGCTGAGCTACAGTAACTCACACTGCATTTTAAAATCAAAATGTGCTCTTATCCTGGCTGGAAACTGAACACCAAAGTACACGAGTGTCTCAGGGCCCTGATCCCAGGACCCGAGAAGAGAACCATCTCTTGTTCATGCCTGTGTGATGCCTCGCATGTAGTAGGCACTCAAGTTACGTTATCAAAGTGATGGACAAGAAGAGACCTGCACACAGTGAAAACAATTCATTAAAAAAAATTCATCATGATGTTGTTTAATAAATTTCATCAAAAATAGTGATTTTTCAGCTTCAACTTTTCTGCAGCATTCAGGGAATCCCAACAACTCGGAACAGAGAATGCTCGAATCATAACCGACAAAATGTGCCAATGTTTCTCCTCCTCCCTTGCTGAGTAGTCAAATAAATGATCAATTAAATATGATATTACACGTTCATCAGTGTTTTCTAAATACACTTTACCACACAGGCGAGAATTTTCATTTCGACCAAGGGGCATTTCTGCTATCAGGAAAGGCTGTAGAAATGTAGGCTATTTTTGCACGGATTGAACCCTCCCCAGCCTGACCTTCCTTGGAGGACTTTGCCAACTTGGTAGTGGGCAAAACTGCAGGGCCAGGAAGGTGATGGTTAACAGCCAAGTTATGGATGCTGTAGGTAACTGAGCTTGGAGTTCAGAATCGTAGTTCGCTTGGGTGCCTGTTTTGTTTTTTTCTTAATTTAAGTTTGTGATTGACTTATTACGTGCACTGGCACTTTTAAGAGATTCAAATAAAACACAGTGAGAGTTCAGAACAAATGTAAATGGCCTCCAAGAAAAGGGAGGGGAAAAAAACGACAATCATCTTTTTTAATGGCTATAAAATGTAGAAAGGATGGATCATGAGCTCTCTGCATGGGGCCCTCGTCTGATCTCAATCCAGGATTGTAATTTAGACATGACTTTTTATTTAATTTCTGACTGAGAAAGGGAAATTAGAAAACAGCATTATCTCAGCTGCTTCGTTATAATGAACAATATTTCACAGTGCCAGCCCTGGAGTTACCTTCAGAACTTCTTTTATGAGACGGATGCCGACTCCCGGTTTTAGGAGAGCTTGAATTTTCCCACACACTGGTTGCTTGAGGACCCAAAGCGGAAGTACGGTTTTTAATTAGAAGCCGGTTTAAGGCTGAGGCAGCCCACGGAGTTGCAGGTAGGGGAAGGGAACACAGAGGTCATAAAATGAGGTGCCGGAGGGCAGAAGACACTAAAACCCACACGAGGCTGTTCTGGACTTCCTTACATGTAAGTAACAGTCCCCTTTTAATCTCCCCGCCACGTGTATTTATTTAATTTTTAAATCAGAGGGGGGGTTATCCAATCTGTAATTAACCCTTGCATCTGGCCCAAGCAGTTTTGCCTTCTGCCCCTTCCACTCCCTGCTCCTGGCCACTAAATACATAATGGTCTGATAAATATTTAAGCAGTGATGAGGGAGATAATGCAAGTAATCCATTAGAGCCGCCTGCTTGGGCTGGTGCGGTGAGGGAAACGGCGGTGCTCAAGTGGATGGAGTGAGTGCTAAGATCCCCGGCTGGGCAGCAGGCTCGCTGACCGCCGGGGGACCCTGTGCACCGAGCCAGGTGATGGGGAGGGGAGATGCTGGAGACCCTGGGAGCTTCTTCTCCCAAGTTGCCCTCCCTGAGCCCTTGACCGTGTCCCTGTGGGTCAGCCTCACTGCTGAGTGGAATGGGGCGGGGCCCATCTTCTGGAAGGGGGAATGGCATGAACTTCTCCCATGAGCTGACCTGGGATGCCCACTCTGTGGCTGCAGGGGACTCTAGGACCGCCGTGTCTCACCTGTGCAATATTCCATTTGCACAGGACAGCTATGCTTAGTTGTCTGGCATGGATGTTAATGGTGCCCTCTTCCACTTTTAAGAGTCCCAATTTGGTCAATAAATTATATGGTCATCCCACCTCTGACCTTCTAATAACATGTTTCAGAATGATGGAGGGGGGCAGGAAATCATAGAAGCAATTTTTTTCATAGAGTATACACCCAACACAGCTGCCAAAATGAGTCAAAAACCCAATGCTCAACTACAGAAGCCCTTCACCGAGACACACGTGTGCATGTACATGGGTGCATGCACACACACACAGAAACACACACAGAACATTGTCTCTTGGCATCTCCTAACTCCCCTTGCACTGCACCTGTGTACCCCTCTTGGCTCACTGCAGTCTCCCCCTTGAGGCCAATGTTGGGAAACATGCCTTCTCTTGGTGTGTTCCTTTGGGATACAACGTGGGTCTGATCTGCTGGAGCTTCCACCGCTGCTCCCAGTTCAGTGATGACTCTGTAGAATGAATGAATCAATTGTGATTGTTTGTGATTATGTCAAAGCTCTATTATCTCAGAAGGTCTTTGACTTCAGCAATTTTTTTTATCGCTCTTTATCCAGGGTATCATTCATATACCCAAGTACACATTCACGTACAACTCCCCTTTACACACGTAAACACAGCTCAAGATAATCGTAAGTGAAGACACAATATTTCATGCACACTCTCTTCAATACCTCCACTCCATCCTCAGAAAATAGAAAGATTAAGGTCCTTATTTTTCATGAACATATGTCCCCTCGCTTTCTCTTGTTTCCCCTCCTTGGATATGGAGTAGACAGGCAAAAGTTCAAGATGGTTCTCATTATCCTCTCTGTTAGCCCTTTCTCTTCCCTCTCTCCCTTTCATTCATTTTGTCATTCATTTCTTCACTCGCTGACTCATCCTCATCCACAGTCATCTATGGAACACTAGGCACTGGGCCAAACTGACTCCTGGCATGACTTCAGACAAGCCTTTTTGAGGCTTCAGTTTCCTCGTGACCAGAATGAGCAGAATGTTGCATCGCTGGTTTCAGAGACACCACCTAGCGTTCCTCATAGACAGATCTGTCATAAATCCATGTGTCTGCCTCCTCCTAGCTCCCAGGGGGCAAATTTGGAGAGTGAGGAGGGAAGGGACCTCCAGGGATTTCACACCCTCAAGCCTATTTGTATATTGACTTTCTCTGCTTCCCGCTCCACACAACTTCCCCACCCCAACCCTGAGTTCAGCCTGTGCCAGATGCTGCTGAGCTCTGCTCCTCTGGGGCTGCCTTGGCCAGAGCCCAGCTGCCCCAGCCCTCCAGGGCCATCAGACCCTGTGGCCTTGACATCAGCCCCTCCCTATGGCCGTGCCCTGGGGGCATTTGCTTCAGCACTCCCTGCCTGCAGTCCCCACTTCCCAGCAGTGAACCTGCCTGGACACTCAGATCTTCATGCCCTGCTAGTCGTTCAGAGTCTCACCCATAAGGTGGTCCTCTCCTCACTGCTAGCTGCAATATCATTATTCACACACACACACACACACACACACAGGGATATACACACACACACACATATATATATAAAACATGCATGTATATATATACACACAGCATACATGGATAAATTAATACATGCATACAGCTTGCAAAAATAGTTTATAAAATCAATACATGCTTTCATGCCTATAAACGTCATACGTGTGCACAATTTGACACATATTCACATACATATACATGCACATACACGTGCTCATACACACCCTAAAATCAGAGAAAAGATAAACTACACACCCACCTTCAAACGTCTGCAGGGCTCCCATTTGTGAAGCACTTTGCTACATGTCATGTAGAATAAGATTGAAAATGTACATGTGTGTGTAGCTATGCACACCATGATCTTATGGTACACACCACCATACCTCTCTCTGAAGTATCTTTTCCCTTATGTTTCTACTGGCATTGTAGGTAGCTGCTTGCAATAATTTTGTTTAGTGGTTTTTTTTTTTTTAGGTTGCTTTTAAAAATAGTTTTAGGCTCGCAGCATATCTTAGTGGAAGGTACAGAGATTTCCCATATACCCCCGTGTCTACCCATGCATAGCTCACCTCATCGTCAACATCCCCCAGAGTGATGTACCTGTTACAACTGATGGATTTATGTTGACACATCTCAATCACCCAAAGTCCATAGTTTATCTTAAGGTTCATTCTTGGTATTGTACATTCTACGGGTTTGGACGAATGTACAGTGACCTTTATCCATCATCAGAGTATCACACAGAGTATTTTCACTCTCCTAAAACTCCTCTGTGCCCCATCTGTTCATCTCCATCCCCACCCCCAATCCCTGGCAACCACTGATCTTTAAACTGTGACCATAATTTTGCCTTTTCCAGAATGTCAGATAATCAGAATCATATAGCTTTTCAGACTGGCTTCTTTCACTTAGTAATATACACTTAAAGTTCCTCCATGTCTTTTCATGGTTTGATAGATCATTTCTTTTTCATGATGAATAACATTCCATTGTCTGAATGTACCACAGTTTATTTATTCATTTACCTTTTGAAGGACGTCTTGGCGGCTTCCAAGTTTTGGCAGTTATGAACAAGCTGCTAAACATCTCTGTGTAGGTTTTTGTGTGGATATAAGTTTCCACCTCCTTTGGGTAAACACCAAGGAGCATGGATGCTGGATCATATGGTAAGAGCATGTCTAGTTTTGTAAGCAACCACCGAACTGTCTTCTAAAATAAATGCACAATTTTCTATTACCACCAGCAATGAAGAAGAGTTCCTGTTGCTCCACATTCTTGCCAGCATTTGGTGTTGTCATTGCTGCAGGTTTTGGCCATTCTAATTGACGTGTACTGGTATCTTACTGCTTTTTTAAAATTTGCATTTATCTGATGACATATGATGTGAAGCGTCTTTTCAAATTTTTTTCTCCATCTGTGTATCTTCTTTGGTAACGTGTCTGTTAAGGTCTTTGGCCCATTTTTTTATTCAGGTTATTTGTTTTCTTATTAAGAGTTATTTCTTCATTTTGGATAACAGTCCTTTATCAAGATGTGCCTTTTGCAAATATTTTTTTGCCCATCTGTGGCTGGTCTTCTCCTTCTCTGAAAATTGACTTACACAGAGCAGCAGTTTTTAATCTTAATGAAGTACAGATTATCAATTGTTTCTTTCATGGACCCTGCCTTTGGTGTTGTATCTCAAAACTCAGTGCCACACCAAGGTGATCTAAGTTATGTTATGTTTTAATTTTTCCCTTTTAGGTCTGTGATCCATTTTGAGTTAATTTTTGTGGAAGTCGTAGGGTCAGTGTCTAGACTCATCTTCTTTGCATTTAGATGTCCAGTTGTTCCAGCACCATTTGTTGAAAAGACCATCTTTGCCCCATCCTACTGCCTTTTCTCCTTTGTTAAAAATCAGTATAATTGATCAAGATCAGATGTAATTGACTATATTTACGTGAGTCTATTTCAGGTCTCCCTATTCTGTAGACGTCCCACGGTCCTTGGATATTCTGTTCTGCTTTTGTAGTCTTTGTTCTTCCTGCTTCTTAGTTTTGGAGGTTTCTGTGGCTATCTCCTCGAGCTCAGAGCCATCTCCAGTCTACTAACAAGGCCCTCAAAGGAAGGCTTTATTCTACAATTGCAGGTGATTGTTGAATTAGGTCCAGCCTGGAAATCTATTTCCAACTCGGGAATTAGGAAAACTAGTTTCTAGCCCTGGGGTAACTGAATACGCCACCTGGATTCCCCAACTATTCAAGCTGGTTAGCCTTCTCGGAACCTGTTTCAAGAAAGAAGACACAGCAGAGGGGGGTGTACTTTGGGTCCCTCCCCCTCCCTGTGCAGCCTCTCAATGTCTGCTCCTGTCCTTGCCCCTCTGCTGCCCGGGCCACCTGGGGTCAGTGCCCCACCTGGTCACCTCCTGTCAGAACTTCCCTGGATGCTGCCCTGCGCTCTGAGACATGCCTATAGCATCTCTGTTCCTATGTTAGCAAAGTTTCACTTCTGCAGAGATGTCCCAGCTGGACGCCTCCCTGAAAGAATCTAATCATCTAAGTCCTGTTAGGCTGTAAAGGTTAGGAGGCGCTAATGTGTGATTCCTTCCTGAGGTTAATTGCATGTTGATAGGACACAATGTCTTGGCCAAAGGGGTAGACTTTCCAAGTCACAGCATTTTAGGCATCGAGGTAAGTCAGGAGCCCCTAGAATCTCAGCTGGCTTCGGCCCTAGACAAGCCCTAGTCAGCGTTCCCTTTCCCTGCAGACACGGGCAGCTTGCTTCATGGTGTACAAGGAATCCACAGCTGTGGAAGATCTGTCGCTCATAACCGCACCGGAAGGGCGAGCTGACGGAAGTCCGGGGCCGCTTGGTGAGGTCAGGAAGGAGAGAAAAAGTTTTCTTATATTGCTGCATGTCACACCTGGATCAATAAACAGGTTTTTGTTTTTGTTTTTTTTTAATTGTGATTCATTTTACAACTCAATAAAGCTTAATTATGAGGAAGCAGAAAGGCAAGCAGAAGCCACGCTCACATAATATTGTATTCCTGGCAGCGATTCCTGCGGGGCCCTCGCACTTGCGATGCGATGGAGAACAGACCAAATTAAGGGGACTATTCAAAATTCATTTAAAAACATCATTGATGAGCATCATAATAAAAACACAATGAAAAAGACAAGCATGGGTTGTTAATTTGTGGCGCCGAGCGCGTTCACGGGGGGTCTGTGCGCACGTGAACGTGTGGGTTGCGCATGCGCAGGTGCCGTAATTAACTTTGCTGGGACCGGAGGGCTAGAAGGGCGGAGGTGACGGGTGGGACTGGCGCAAGGGGGACACGGAGAGGGTTGGAGACTGCTGGGAAGTTTCTGCTGCCTTGTCTCTGGTTTTGGATAGAAGTCAGCGAGGTGATGTTGGGACTTGAGTTCCAGGGCATTGTCTGGGGTGACCAGGATGTTAACGAGGCGCTCAGGGGCATCCCTGGAGCTAGGCTTGGGGGAAGGCTGTTCCGACTGCCAACTCTCTGCCTCTCACTCACCCGGCTTAGCGGGGGAGCCTGCCTACCCCACCTGCAGACAAAGAGCCCCACACTCTGGTTAGCGTTAGTCCCAGTAAGGAACATCTAGGGAGGCGCTGGTGGCTCAGAAGCGTTTGACTGTGTGCCTACGGCCAACCTACCAGGGGAGCCTGTGCCTGTCACTCAGACCCGCTGACTCAGCGGCAGGTACTTGGACTGCCAGGGCCTCAGATCCTCTGTCGAGAGCCCACCCAGGCCGGGCCCTGGATCCAGGGTAGCCAACCCCTCACTCTCAGCACCTGCCATCTACTTGATTTGCTCCTGCAGCCTCTGGAATTCTTCATCTTGGCCTCATCTCCCCTGCCATTTAGAGTGGCCATTTCAGCTTCTCTCTCACCAACTTCCTGTTCCTCCTTCCAGGCTGTCCTGCCCTGTTCTCTTGTTTGCCCAAGTCTTAACCTGTTGGAGTAAAACTAGTCTCACCTCTGCCACTGCCAGCCCCACTTTGCCACTTCTTCTCTTGTGACCTTGAATCCATTGCTTTGGGCCTCAGTTTACTCATCGGGAAAACAGGTGTCATTAAGGATGCCTTCCCTCCTTCCAGGAGTGTTTTCCAAATTAATTAATTCTCTTAATTAATTAATTAAGTAAAGTGCTTTGAGATACTTAGACAAAAGGTGCACTAAAAGTGCAAATTATTATTTATTCTTAATGAACACTTCTTTGGAGATAATTTACTCCCGATTCTGAAGGGAAGCACAGTGGACCCCGTGAGGGTAGAAAATGACAAGGCTGGGTTTTTTTGTTGTTGTTGGTTTGGAGGGGAAGTAGACGGGGAGGGCAGTTATTATATGCAGTTATTTTCTCAGTAGGCTAATAGTGAGAATTAGCCAAGCATTCTTGTTGCGCTGCCTCAGCCAGGACTGTTAACCCATAAAAATGCAGAGACAGCCAGCTCCAAAGACAGAATGGCTTTTAGTTGGAATCACAACCTGGTTTTAAGACGAGGAAGACACCAGTATTGGGGGGGGGGGCTGTGGCGGCAGGGCAGGGGGACAGGGTGGGGGGGGATGAGAGAGAAAAGGAAAGGAAGGGAAGAAAAGAAAAGATTAAAAAAGGAAAAGAAAAGAAAAGAAAAGAAGAAAAGAAAGGAGAGAGAGAAGAGAGAGGTGTTCTGAGTGTATCCGTACCTGTCCCGTGTCCTCAAGGGAAGAGGAGACACGTGGGGAAGGCTGTGTGCTGGGGCTGCTCCGTGCATGTGTCTCAGGCAGATTCCTGCCCCCCTGCACCATCTAAGTCTCCTCCCAGCACTGACCGTGTCTGGACTTCCAGCAGGCTGTCCCTCTCTCCGGCTTTTTTTCCTGGGTCGGGACATTAGCAAAAGTGTGAAGTTTGCACGTTTCACCTGTGGGCCCCTTGCCCCCATATTTTATCACCCCCACCTCCACTCGCCTTGATCTAAGAGTGCCTCTGCCTAGTCCCCATCCAGGCACTTGGCCCCCAGCTGCTCTCCCCCATTCTTTTCAATTCCGGTCTCAGGAAGTGCAGGTTGGGATGTGTCGGGGGCATGGGAGAGAGCTGGGTGAATGACCCAAGGCCACGTAAATGGTTTCTCCTCTTGAGGGTGTTTGTACCTCTATAGAGAGCACCCTCTATAACCAAACACAGCTGTAAGGCTGAAGCAGGGCATCCTGGTTCCTTCTGGGTCTGGAATTGGGGGAGGTGGAGGAGGGAGAAACAGGACGGAGCTTTAATTACTTTCTTTCTATGCTTTTGTATTGTTTGACATTTTTTCCGGTGGAGATGCATGGTTTTTATTATCCTTAGCTTCTATCTCAAGCACATGAACAAACCGCCTAGAGAGGACGTGTAAGGCCTGGGCCAGAGGAGGGTGGGCGTTCTTCTCCCTGACAGTCCTGACACTCCCGGCGTCACTTGCCTGCTGTGGGGGTGTGCCTGGGCTGACCTGCAAGGAGAGGGGGTTTTGTCATCTGGGCCAAGCAGAGGCGATGTGAGCTGGGGGAGGCAAAAGGGTGCCAGTCTGGAAACACAGATGCAAACTCGTGCCTCCTGGATCCCTTGTAGACTCTGGAGTTTTGTAAGACATTGAAAGTTTCCTACAAGACAGAGAGGGGCCTGGGGGCTATGGTGACCCCAGCGTGGTGTGAACTCTGCAGAGCCACAGAGAACACGCTGCATTAGAAGTAAGCACATGCCACTCTGTACGGATGTCTGATTACAGCTGTAGGATGGGAGCCGAGAGGAAGGGCACACTCGTGGCCATGGGCTGGGCTCCAGAGGCAGAGGGCCCACCTTTGAATCACAGTTTTGCCATTTGCTTGATGGTAACCTTGGGCAAGTTACCCAAGCACTTCAGGCCTCAGTTTTTCTCATCTGTAAAGTGGGACAACAGTACCACCTACCTCATGGGGCGGTTGGGAGGACTGCTGGCCAAGCTGGGAAATGTAAAGCAAGCTTAGGCCTGTCAGTGCCTGCTTGCAGCGAGGGGAGGGCCTGCACAGAGCACCGAAGAACCCACTGGGGCTGAAGCTCTTCCAAGGGACAGAGTGTGTGTGGGTCCAGGTCTACAGAAGGAGTGATTCTGGACAATGTCTGCTTTCCAGGCTGTGCCCCGCCAGGTCCCCAGGCCCCCAGCCTGATTCCTGGAGGGGTCAAGGGCTGCCAGGAAGTAAAGAATGAGCAAAAATGACAAGAGCTGACAACTGACGTTTCTGTAAGTCATGGCACCGGGCTGACTCAGGGCTGGTGAAAGTGTGCGCGGGGCCAGCGATCAGGGAGGGGTCCCAGGAAATGCACTGAGGCCTGGGCTGGGGACAAATGAAAGACCAACCTTAAGTGAGGTTTGGAGATGCCCCTGGGACTCCTTGGCAAAAATATGAGGTGGTAGCAGTCGCCAGAGAGAGAGCAGGACCAAGGCCAGAAAAAAGGTGAGCTTGGTGCTGTAAAAAGAAGAAACCTGCAACCCTCTTTATGATGCTGCCTGCCTTCCAAGGAGACTGGGCCCTGTTTCAAGACCTTTGGTCCCCTACAAGGTTTCTCAAACTCTCGGTGCTGAGCGATCAGGTTTTTTTTTTTTTTTTTCCCCTGTAATTTTCAGTATGTCTTGGAAGAATATTTTGTAAAATGCAGTAAAAATGAAATACTAGTAAAATGGAATAAAAAACAGATGTACAACACAGAAGTCTCAATTTTTCTTTATTACTGAAGTCAACAGACATAAAATCACTTTGTAAAATGGCTGTACGCTGCTAAATGCTTACTCTCAATTTCTGGACTCATCTCTTTGCAGACCGGGATCAAAGTTTGGGGCCTGGCTTGGGTCCAGGGACCACACTAAACCTCACCTGGATGTTGGCCTCATGGAGACGCTTGGTGCTTGGGGCAGCAGGTGAAGGGATGTCTGCCTCTGGATGGAGAAAGTGGGGAGAAGGTGGATTCGCTTCCTAGGGCTGCTGTAATAAAATACCACCCAACGGGTGGCTTGAAACAACAGAAATTTATTCTCTCACAGTTCTGGAGGCCAGAAATCCAAAGTCAAGGTGTCCGCACAACCATGCTCCCTCTAAAGGCTCTAGGAAAGATCCTTCCATGCCTGTTCCAGGTTCTGGTGGCTCCTAGTGATCCTTAGTGTTCCTTTACTGGGAACTGTACGGCTCCAGTCTCTGCCTCAATCTTCTCATGGCCCTCCTTCCTGCGTGTCTCCAAATCTCGCCTGTAAGGACACCAGGCACTGGGTTTAGGGCCCACCCTAACCCAGTATGACCTAACCTTAAATTGATTACATCTGCAGAGACACTATTTCCCAATAAGGGCACATTCTGAGGTCCTGGGAAGACATGGATGTGAGAGGTGGAGACACCATTCATTATTCACCCTGCGCAGATAACATGGATGGACCCAGAAACTGGAGGCAGAGGGGACCGGGAGGGCCTGGCAGAACTTAGGAGCCAGTTTTGGACTTTAGACTTGGGAAAGTCTGGGCCAGTTACTCCTGGTCAGCGAAGTCCTGGGTGATACCAGATACCCAGTCTAATCACGGCCGCATTTGCACTCCTGGGGCATGAGGCAGCTCTGTTTACAGGGGCGGGAAGGGAATTCCTGTGGCACTTAGGACTTTCTCTCTATAGCTTTTGAGGATGCAGAGAAGGCTGAACCACTGGAGCTGGAAGCAAAACCAACCATTCTCCCGCTGAGTGTCTGGGAGAGAGCCATGGACAGAGCTCTCAGGGAAAGACAAAGTGAGGGGGAGCTTATCCCAGTGGTTAGAGCACTAGCCTTGGCATCAGACTTAAGGTCTGGTTCTACCATCACAAGCTTTGTGACCTTGGGCAAGTTACTTCCCTTCCAGGGCCTCATTTTGCTCATCTGTAGAATGGGGCTAATTGGAGATCCTATTTCTATGCCTGTTGTGAATAATCGACGTGACAGTATATATAGAGTGCTTGGCACAGTGCCTGGCATGTGGTAACCACTCAACAAATGCTCTCTATTATCAACAGAAGGATCTTTAGATGGACCGGGGAAGTGACTGCTATCTTGAACTGTGCCTATTAAGAAAAAGAGACCCCATATTTATAAACAGCTTCTATGTACCAAGCATTGTTTGGGGTGATTTATATGTTTATATAATATCAATAGATGTTTCTAGGTGGTTAACTTGTGATTGATTGATTTATTAAGTCAATATCTCAAACTTTGATTGAGACCTCCTATAAGCAAGAGGCAGTGGGGAATCCAAATGCTCTTAAGGGAAGATCACTGCACTTTGGACAAAGAACGAAGTCAAGTTTGGCTCTTAATGGGGTGTCAACCTTTAAGGAGGGATTTTATGCAATTTTTGTCTCCACACAGAAGATTTAATTAATTGACCTTTTAGGAGCCTCTGGCCCTTGGTTCCCAAGACAATGTGACCGAAGAAGAAGGTGTTATTTTCATGACTGTGAAGTTTCATGTCAGTGCTTGTCTTTGTTTATTTCACAAAGATGGTATTACTCATTTGAACTCTTAAGCAGTTTCTGTTCTGCCAAAGAAAAGCCTTTTACGTTCATTTTGGAAAAGACCTTGGTTTATTTCATACCCATGAAGATTTACAACAAAATTAAAAAAAAAAAAAGGGAGTTATAACCAAAGCGGATTATGAATATGTAACCCGTAGCATTGCTTAATTTGCCTCGCTATTACAGTTTTAATAGAAAATATCATTTGATTGCAATTTAGAAATAAAATTTGATTTCCATATTATAACTAATATGAATAATAAGCCCCAAAATGTCTAATATACTTAGGCATTTCTATTAACACAATGAATATGTTTCGGATGTCCCTGGCATACTAATTCAAAGTCTCATTTGTCTCCTCATACCTTTCTGGAGCTCACTGACCTCAGCCAGGCAACCTTTACTAGCAATTAGTTTTCGGCTGTATTAGCCCTTTGGAGTGCCAGGATAATTAAAGTGTTATGCCTCTTTAAATGAAGTTGGCTGCTGGTGCCAGCCTGAATTGCTCTCCTAAGAGGGCCCCCTTTTGCTCTGTGTAGTCTGGGGTGGTGGGGAGTTCTGCCTTCTCAGCTCTGGCCTGGGACCTGGGGCTCATTTACTCTTAATACTGGCCAATTCCAGGTCCCCAGGCTTGCTCTGTCCTACTATAAGGAGAAAGCCTGTGTGCTTTCCTTCCCTCCTTAACAACTGCCATTCATTCATTCATTCATTCATTCATTCATTCATTTATGCAATAAGTAGGAATTGATGGCCTGCTCTGTACCAGCGCTGTGTTAGATGCTGGAGTTACCATGGTGGTCAAAAACAGATTCAGTCCCTACTCTGACAGAATTGACTAGTCATAATAAGCAATGCATAAATACATGTTACAGGGAGAGAAATACTGTTCTAAGCCAGCAATAACAAACAAAGCTGTCCAGTTAAATGCTGGGGAAGTTTTCCTAAAAAAGGTGAAATCAAAAAATGAGTAGAAGTTGTGAAGATGAGTTGGGGAGTGTGTGTGCAAGAAGACCAGAGCGAATGGGGTTTAGAGAGAACGGGGAGGAGGGCTGTGTTACAGGAGGAGGCTGGGGGCAGCCAGAGTGTGGGAGGCTGCACTCTATCCTAAAAACAGCAGGAAGACACTGATGGGTTTGAAGCTGCTTGGCCAGATGTGCATTTTGCAAAGATCACTCAGGCTGGAGTTTGGAGAATGGACTGAGAGCTTTTGCAGAATTGGAGCAGGAAATCATTGTGCTTTGAATGAAGGTGGTGGCAGAGGAATAGAGAGGAGTGGAATTGATGAGGGATTAGATGCGAAGGGTGTGAGGAGAGAGGAGCCCGGTTGGTTCACTCCTACCAAACTCATTCTGGCTGGTCTGGTGGGCAAACTCATTCTTTACCTGACTGCCCTTCTCCGGGTCATCCTGTGGCCCACTCCCGCACTTGATTCGAGCTCTGTCTACCGTGTCTCTCTCTCCTTACACTGCTCAGTTATTTTCACTGTAATTTTAAAGATATTGTATTATATATTTATTTATTCGTTGTCTTCGCCAGTAGAACGCCAGCTCCATGAAGTCAGGGAGTCCGTCCCTCATGCCTGGAATGTTGCCTGGCACATAGTAGTAGTGTCTTAAAAAATACCTTCTGAGTAAATGAATGAATGAATGATTCTGAATAGCTGGGTAACAGGATCAGGTTGATGGTGGCATCCTGCCTGAGGAAGGGATGACGGGAGTGGGACCAGGTGTGTGCGGGGCAAGTGGGACGATTACTGAGCTCAGGTCCGTGGTTCTGACTTTAGTTCCGCAACCTGGACCATGGATGGCAATTCGTAATTTTCTCCTCCCGAGAACAGAATATCTATGTGCCTGTTCCTCATAGGGGCTTTCACAGAAGTAGGTAATAAAAATGATTAGAAAGCAACTATTAATGCTTAACCACGTGGGGTGTATAAAATACGGAAGGGCCAATGCCAGTATTTCTAGCATGTCCTAAAAGGGGTTTCATAGAATGCAACCCGGACAAAGAAGTTCTGGCAGGAATATTATCCTTCCCTCTGCTACCCTGTCCCTGACTTATCCTGTACCGGGTTGGTGACCGGCACCCAAGCTCAGCTGCAGCAATCTTCCTGGGCCTGGGAAGTGATTCCTTGTGTTTCTGTGGCATTTTCACCTTCAAGGCACTTCTCCACTCTGTGTTGTTAGAGGAGCCCCAGCAGGACGGGAGGGCAGATGGGGGATGGGGGGGTGGTCTGCATCTTCCACGTGGGAAGCTGGAAGTTGGAGGCGCCCTGTGGACACAGCCAGGCGGTGGGCCTGGGAGCTGGGTTGGCTCCTGGAGCCTCAGCCAACGCCCCTCTGTGACGCTGGCCCCATCAAGGGCGAGGGTAGTCCTCACCTGTAAGCTGGATGCTGTCACTGCCCACTTTGTAGGTTACTCTGAAATTCACAGAGAAAGGTGAGTGTCTCTCCTAGCAGGCACTCGACAAACATTCAGTGCTTCTTCCCTGCAGGTTCTGGAGGATTTGGATAGGATTCTGGTTAGCAGGGAGGGGGAAAGGGTGAGAAAGGGGTCTACTAGGCCTCGAGGGGTCAGACAAGTAGGGTCTGGAGGACAGAGAACAGGCACCTGCTGTGTGCCCAAGGCGGCCCGGCCCCTGGGGTGCTGAGGCTGTCTGCTCTCTCCATCACCCAGTAGGTGGGGGGTGGGGGGGTGGGGCAGGGCTCACAAGTGTGCATGCGCAGTCAGCAGCTCTGCTTAAAGCCGATGTGTTCCATTCCCCCTACTCCCCCTTCCATCCACTATTTACAGAGCACATCGCGATGTCCTGCCGGAACCCTTTGCACGCACAGCCCCTACTTGGCCAGGCTGCATTCAGGGTCACTTACACTTTTTTGCCCTAAGCTTTGTCCATTCTGTTCTTCTCACTGAGAACACCCACCTCCTTATTCTCTGCCCATCGGAGCCTGCACAGCTTCTGAAACCCCGCTCAGTTCCTCTGTCTGCTACCCGGTATTTCCTCTGGGGGTTCTTCCCTCGCTGGTTCTTGGGGTTGGCAGTATGGCACAAGAGTTGGGCACACAGACCTGGTGCCGGAGCACCCGGGTTTGAATCCTCCCTCTGCCACTTCCTAGCCGAGTGGTGTTAGTTCCTTAAACCCTCTCCTCTTCAGTTTCCCCATCTCCAAACGTGCGTGTTAATACCACATTAGGCTGTGATGAAGACGGAGAGAGTTCATTTACCGGAGGTGCTCAGAGCGTGGCTATTCTCACAGGAGACACTGAGTCTGAGTCTGATTCTGTGCGGGACCTGGGGTCGGCATCACGCTAGATCTGCCGGGTCCACCTACACCCAGGCCTTGGCCCTTTGCCGCATTCCTGGCCGCAGCGGCTGGAGGGAAGTTCCACATGATTCCTGTGGTTACAAAGCCTCAGCTGCTTCCTCCACCGCAGCCGAAGGAGCCCCCAAGCCTGCAGCCACGTGGCGGGGAGAGACCTCAGAGTCTGCACTCTGCCCAGCTGGACTGCGGCTGCGCTGGCCGGGTCACACGCCCCAGATGATGCCTCCTGGGAGGACCGTGGTCCCTATGAGCAGAGAGCCCGGAAAGAGCCAGGGTAAGGTACTTGAGCTTCTCCTTCCCACTTTCCATGGACATTCTGAGAAACCGTTTTTCCACGGAAACAACTCTGGAGACGTCTTGTAGGACCAAGCCACCCGCCAGGTTTGTGGTGAAATGGTGGCCAGCTCAGCGGTGCACCTGCTCACCCCTACTCTCCCTGCTCCTGCTTCACTTCCTTTCCCCTCTCCAATGTGTGTTTTTCCAACACCAGCAAGCAATTAACTCAGTTCTGCCACTGTCTACTTGAAGATAGCATCAGGTCACACAGGTGGAGCGCTCTGTCCCACAGGACCACCTTTCCGCTTGAGACACCAGTTGCATCTGTATATCTGACCAACTGGTTATAAAATCAGAGGTTCCCAGGACCCCCTTCTTGGGTTTGATTGACTTGCTAGAGTGGTTCACAGAACCCAGAGAAACAGTTACTTACATTTACCAGCTTATTATGAAGGGTCTTATAAAGGATACACATCAACAGCCACATGAAGAAGTACATAGGGTGAGGTCTGAAGGGGTTCCCGGCACAAGAGATTCTGTCTCCATGGAAATGGGATGCACCGCATTCCTGGCATGTGCTCCCCAACATGGAAGCTCCTCAATTATGTTGAGCTTGTTGTTCAAGAATTTTTTTTAGAGCTTTCATCTCCAGCGGTCCCCCACCTCCTCGCCACCACACACACTGGCTTCCTTCACTGACCACTTAGCTGTTGATCCTCCCCAAGACTTGTCTTTGATGCTCTGCTCTCCAGTTCCTGTGGAATCTTTTTTTGGGATATCTCCTTCACACGTGGCATCAGTTATCACAGATATGTTGATAACTCCTGAATTTCTAAGTGCAGACCAAGGACCAACTTATTTATTGCCCACCTGCCTACAGGATGTACTCCAAGCTGATCAAGCCCAACTTGTCTGAACAGAACTCTTTCCTCTCTCTGAAACCTAGGTGACCATTGCCTATCTCAGGGATGAACACCACTATCCAGCCAGGAACCCACACCAGGACCTTATTTACTGGTCTCTAACTTCCTGCCCAGATCTCCGGGCCAGGCATTTAGGAAGGTCTGCAGCCTCTGTGTCTCTGCCATCACTGCCTTAGTTCAGCCTCTTGTAGATTCCTACCTACATCGTGGAACTAGTCCTCAAGCTGATGTCCTTGTCCCCTGACTATCCTCCCCCACTGGCGCATGTTTCCACTGCTATCAGAGTACTCTTTATAAAATCACCCCTGATTTTGCTGTGCTTCTCCTTAAAAGCCTTCAGTTGCTGATTCTACAGATCGTCCAATTTGAGCTTCAAATTTCTGAGCTTCATGCATACAAGATCTTTCATGATCTGCCCCTTGCTTAACTCATTAACCTTCTCTTTACTTTCCTACCCTCCTTTTCCCAGACAAATTGGAATCTTTTAATTTCCTTGAACATGTTAAACTGTTTCAGACCTCCACATCTTTGCACTTACTGTCCCTTCTGCCTGATAACTCATCCATTCACCATCCATCCACCCACCATCCATCCATCCATCATCTGTCCATCCATCCATCCATCCATCCATCCACTGCCTTAGCCAGCTATTGCCTTTCATCCTTCCAAACTTGGTTCATTTGCAACCTATTTGGAGAAGCATTCCTTTGGCTTCTCAGCCTGGTTTCCAGTGCTTTCTGTTTACGTTTTTTTTTTTTTTCAAATAGAAGTACCTATTACACTGACTTATAAGAGTTGAATGATTTTGAGAAAGTGCCTTGAGATTAGGGACTGTGTCTTATATGTGTTTCCTCCATGCTTAGCACAATTCCTAGCACATAATAGATGCCCAACAATGCTGAATGAATGATCTAAGCCCCCTGCCCCATCCACTCCATCTCACAAATAAGCCCCATCAATCACAGTGAGGAGTGGGCTGGAGAGGATGTGTTGATGGCTCTTTGTGTAGGGTTCGCTGCAGTTTCTGTACATGACAGCTATAAATGGCAGCTTTGTCTTAGTTTCTAATTTTGACTGAGCTCCTCGGGTCTCCTTAGATGGGTATTTCCACCATCTCCCCCTACCCCGGACCCATTCATCCTTTCATGGGCCTTATCCAGGACAGACCTCTTTCTCCTCCTCCTTTGCTGCCTTTCCCAGTGCCTCCAACATCCTTCCATGCCATGGGCTAGCCTTCCCAGAGCCCAGCAATCCTACTTTAGTTTTTAATCTTTCCTTGTAAATTAATCTCTCCTGCTACCTAATCATGCCTGGTGCCCTTCCCTGAACTCTTTCCACTTTGCCTCCCCCTGTCGGGTAATGAGATGCCCATAGCTGGCTGCAATCTCCCAGGCTCCATCTCACCACCAAAGACCATTTCCTCCCGGCTTTGTGTTGTGGGCCCTGCACTCACAGCCCAACTCATCTTGCCATTTTTATTCATTTCTCTGCCACTTCCTATTGCAAACTCATCTAATTTGTGCTCTGCTCTGTGTCTGTGTCTCTCTCTCAGCAGGTCCCCTCTTTTGAGGCCTCCCCCCTTATTGGATCCATCTCTGTCTTTATGATTATTTTTTCCTTCCTCTGTTAATACTCATGCCTTTTTCCAAGTTGAATCTTATTTGGGGGCACCTTACCCCAACAGTTCACTTCTCCAGGTCACAGATAATTTTTTTCACACTCCTTCCCCGGCAGGGGCATCTGTCCGTTTCAAAAGATGCCTTCCTATAAGTGCTAAGAAAAAAGTGGGTCTTTCCTGATCACACTCACTTTTATTAGCAAATATCATCATACTTCTCTGCCTCAACTCTCAGAGAAACTAAAGCGAAGTTTGTGTTTGATGGCAGCAAATGTCTCTTCCCTGGGTCTCTGTGAAATTCTACTTCCCCCTTATCATCGGCAATCTTATTAATTAGTATTATAAAGGGACTAATTGATACGAGTTTTATGATAAGTTTACTTCAAATGTTTTTGGAAAGAAGTAGCATCTGAATAATATATTTAGTGCCTGGACAGTTCATATGTTTCTTTTCTTTGTCTCCCTAGTTCCTATTCCTCAATCCTCTGAGCAGTCATAGAAGTTGGTGTAAATGAGGTTCTAAGGCCTGATTGGACAGGGCCCTTCACAGCACCTTGGGGTCATCCTCATCTGCAGTCGTTGAGATGTGGGTGCAGTGAGGAGTGGGCAAGGCAGTCCACACAGGCAGGCGGAGGGAGTCGGGTGGCAAGGTTGCAGGGTAAGGTCTTGACTTTGGAAGACAATAGGTAAGCAGGTTAGATTCTGCCCCTACTGGTTGTGTAAGCTCAAACAAGTTATCTTTTCAGAGTGTCAGACTTCTCATCCTAGAAGGGGGATAACAAAACCTTCCAGGACTGTGAGAGATAAATGAGATGAAGTGTGTCCTAGTACTCGGCATCTGGGGATAGGGTACTCAATTCAAGTTTCTAGTCTAAATTTCTTGGAGGGATCCTCTGCCCATACAGATGTCCAGATCCCCCCACCTAGTATTATGTGGTCTGAAATTCCACCAGTAGAGTCTCATTAATTGACTCATTAAAAAAATTAATAAAAATAGAGTTACCACATGATCCAGCAATCACACTCCTGGGCATATATCCAGAGAAAGCTCTAATTCGAAAAGGTACATGTATTTCAATATTCACAGCAGCATTATTTACAACAACCAAGACTTGGAAACAACCTAAATGCCTATTGACAGATGATTGGATAAAGAAGATGTAGTCCATATATAATGGAATATTACTCAGCCATCAAAAAGAATGAAATAATGCCATTTGCAGCAACATGGATGGACCTAGAGATTATTGCATTAAGTGAAATAAGTCAGACAAAGTCAAATATCATATGATATCACTTACATGTGGAATCTAAAAAAAACTGATACAAATGAATTTATTTACAAACCAGAAATAGACTCACAGACACAGAAAACAAACTATGGTTTCCAAAGGGAAAGGGGTGGGGGGCAGGGATAAATTAGGAGTTTGGGATTAGCAGATACAAACTACTATATGTAAAATGGATGAACAACAAGGACCTACTGTATAGCACAGGGAACTATATTCAGTATCTCGTAATAACGTATAATGGAAAAGAATCTGAAAAAAATACATATATATGCATGTGTATAACTGAATCACTTTGCTGAACATCTGAAACTAACACAACATTGTAAATCAACTATACTTCAATTTAAAAAAAGAGACAAATATCCCCAGGGTGTTTATACCTTGGACTGGCTGAGACCGTCTGGGGGAACAAGCCATCATCAGGAGAGTGAGGCAGTAACTTGGTGTTGGGGAGGGGGAGGGTGAATTTTGGGGCAGAGTGCCTGGGGGGAGGGGCATTGCTGAGGAGCAGGGTGAAGGTGAGGGAGATGGCGCCCGATTAGAGAGTTCGTGGTGCCCTCCAACCTCGCAGTGTCTAGACAGTGTTCCTGGAATGTCAGTGTGAATCTGACTTCCCCAGGGCTCTTGTTACCTGCAGACTCTGCTGCAGCCTGGTTGGGGTGGGGCCTGATACTCTGCATTTCTGACAAGCTCTTGGCCGTGCTGCTTCCCCCAGGGCGGCACTCTGGGTCATGAGGATTTGTCAGCCCTGGACTCAGGCCTCAGCTGACATGCAGGCTCTGGGCAGTGCATGGGGGCCCCTGCAGGGCCACCTCCTCCCAGCACCTGATCCCACACCCTCTGAGGGCAGTGAGGGTCTTCCCTTCCCAGCCTCAGGCCAGCCTCCCCTCCTCCCCCAGGCCCATGTGAATATTTGAATTGTTACTATTTATTTTTTTACTCAGAACCTCACGCAAGTCACTATTCCTAAGCACCTTCCTAAAATCGAGAGCTATTATATTCACAGCTTTCCTTTTATCTCTTCATCTGGCATTTCTATAGATTACAAAAAAGGGCAGTTAAATTTGTCTGGCATGATTTGTACTCCACCAACATGTGCTGTTTACTACTTGGGAGTCTATCCTTCTCCAACACTTACAAAGAGTTCCTCTTAATGCCGCACCCTTGTCTTGCCTCAGAGGTGACTTTCATTTTAAGTTTCCCGGAAGGGTGATGCATAGACCTCAACTTATTCAACTAAATCCATCATTACTTTTAAACATAGACATACATACTCACAAAATGGCCAGGATCCAGGAATCCCAGACCTAAGTCTTTCATTGACTGGACATGTGATGCCAAGATGGGTATCTAAGTCCTTGGATTCTGGTTTCCCCATCTGTGAAATGGACATAAGAAGACATGCCAATATGTTTCATGGGGAAAGGGCCTTTTGGAGGACTTGGTGCATATTCGGTGCTCAAAGAACACTTGTGGAGAAAATGAGTATTTCTTTGCTGTGAAAATTAGGAAAGGAAAACCTCACCAAAATGGAGCTGGGAGGCCAGAATGGGGAGCTCTCAGGCACATACCACTCGACACCAATACAGATCCCAAAAGAAAGAGACTACCTTGCATTTCCAGCAGGAAGTGACATTACTGTCAGAGAAAGAAAGATTTCTCCCTGCCTGGCAACAGCTCAGCCAATGAGAGACTGTCACAACTCAGCCAATGAAAAGCCACTGTACTTCAAACTCCCAGTTTCCTCCAATGGGCTTTTTGTTTATAACAGCTCCTCCCAACTTCCCCTTCTCCTCTATAAAAGAGTTTCTTCTCTGCTTTACCTGATTTGCATGCTGTTCTCCATAGATGCATGTCCCAAAATGTAATTCTTGCTGCTCCTGAATAAATTCATTTTGCTGGTAAAATAACTGGCTGTTTTGCTGTTTTAGGTTAACAATGCTATGACACTATCATTGCCTACCTGATAGCCATTCACTGCTTCTTCCTTACTCAAAAAGCCCAATTTTGTTCAGGGTGACACTCAGCTAAAACCATACTCCCGCCCATACTCCTACAACTAGAGGTGGCCAGGTGACATCTTCAAATCAGTTAGATTTAAGCTTTGTGGGGGAGGGGAGAGGTAATTTCTGGGAATCACATATCTTCCTGATTATAGAGGTAATTCTGTCCTTCAGATCTGAAACAGAGACACAATACATAGGACAGCCATATAGCAACAAAAGCCTGAGGATGAAAATTAAAAACAAACAAACCAACCAACCCAGACGGTAGAGTGAGAGAAGGGACAAATGGTTGCCCAGCATCCCTGGGCTTCCACACAGTCCAGCTGCCTTTGCCTGGAACGCTTGTCTCAGGGGAGTGTAATGATTAGGCAAATAAAGCTTCAGGCACTATCTGGTCCCCCTCCACTCAAGATGGTGCCTGTGTACCAGGGAGCTGGTGAGAAATGAAGACTTTCGGGTTCCATCCCAGACCCACCGTATAAGAACCTGCCTTTTGACAGCAATCCCCAGGTGAGTTACATGCACATTACAGTTTGAGAAGCACTGTCTGGTCAAGGTTTCTGTTGTTTACAGCTGTTATATTTCTAACTTAGCCCATATTCTATATTTTCATGAGAAAGATAGAAGCTGAGTTCTGGTTGTGTGTATGCATATGCGTGTGTGTGTGTGCGTGTATGGTATCGATTTGCTTTCTATTTTTTCGCTTGTTTTTAAAGATTTTTCCTTTTTTTCAGTGTTGACCTCTTATTAAAATTTTTTTCAATATATGATTTAATATACACATATAGCAAAATGATTTCTACAGTCAGGCTCATTAACCTATCTTATATAGATTCATTTTCTTGTATCCGAATAGATTTCTTAAAAAAGATACATCCAGATATATCTCTGTTAAAACCCTTCTCTCAACCTTGGAGAAATTTTAAAAATCTGCCTCTTTTGTGGAAATGACCAGCACAAAGAAGATCTTAAATAAATATTTGTTGTTGAATAAATACTTATTTGACTACATGTTGCATCTCCTTTAATAGGTTAAAAGCTTGAGATGGAAAAGGATTGTGTCTTAGCTCTCTTTATTCCATCCAATGCTTAGTAAAGTATCTATGTAGCAGTGAGTGTCTGATATATATTATACAAATTACTTTGCTATATACTCTACTTACAGGCAACGAAGGGGAGCTTCTTGAAATTCCTCCATTATACCCTCAAAATCCTATTACACTTTCTGAGCATCTAGGAAGATATATTTGCTATTCTATTAGTTGATACATTTACTTGTGTCAGCTATACTATAGAATGACTTTCCCTCTTCTCTTTGGCTCCTTGGAAGCTCATAGCTAAATGTTCAGTGGCCAGATTTCACTTTGGTTTGGCTTTCCTTATTTCCCTGAATCTGTCTGTGGTTCCTGATTTGATATTTATGTTTTAATGCTCTTATTTTATTTATGATTTTTTATTTTTCAGCTCCTCAAATACTCTTTTTTTAGAAACAACAAGGTATAAATTATACATCAAACCAAAACATGGGGATTCTGGCTTATCTAAAGGAGTGGAAGAGTTTTACTTGATGGTAAAATCTAGGCTTGAATTTCTTCCTTTGTAAAAGAGGATTTAGAGGATTTGCCACCTACAGCTGATATTCACAGCACCATGGCTGGAGGAGAAAGGGGAAAACAGAGACACAGATAGTAAGAGGCTTAAATATGTTTGAGAACTGAAACGTTTCCACCACCCATTCCATTCCTCTTTCCCAATCTGTTTGTTACTGGCCATCATTCATCGCTGGTCTTGCAAACACATCCCTCACTGTGCTTGTTACACTGCCATGGTTTCCATAGGCTGCATCAAAGTTTGAACAGCATTGTCCCCACCCCTGCATCACCTAGAATAACTGCTTTTCTCTCCAACAATTCTGCCTACACTGCAAAACCCAGCTCATCTTTCTCCTCTTGACCACCGCAGCTCACAGGGAGACCTGCCTCCCTTGGGCCCACAAGCAATAGACTTTGCAGTATCTTTTTGGTCTTTTTTCTTCCTCTGAGGAGCCCCCTCTTCCCGGGGCTGGAAATGGGGCTTTTGTTTGCTTCCCTAACAGTGCCTAGGAGGGGCTGGTATACAGTGGGCGCTCAACCCCTACCTGATTGCTTGCTATTCAGCATGTAAGCATTATCTCAGACATGGTTATAATAGGAATCGTGCTTCTAAGTTCTATTTTCTTACCTACAAGAGCACAATTAGGTCGGTCTACAGCCCTAAATGTGCATAAATAACAAAGCCATAAGGTCAGTGCTGGGAGAAACCATAGGGCCATCTGCATCTCACCCTCTTACCTTCTGAAAGATGCCCAGAGAGGAGAGGGCCTTGTGGAGGGTCCCACAGCTGGCTGGTGGCACAGCAGAGATTAGAGCTCAAGTCTTTCGACTCTGAGTCTGGCATGACTACAGCCTTCAGCTGCATTTATTTGCCGAGCCCACTTCTTCCTTCCTTATTCAGAGTCCCAGCATGAGTGCGCCAGGCTGAGGTTTGAATTAAAGCAAATCAACGTAGACTTCTTCAACAGAAGGCTAACACTCGCCTAGAAAAATGGGTTTTACAACGTTGGAATCTATTTTAACTGCATTAAGATGTCTGGCCAATTAAAGGACATTAGAGGTAACAGGTCTTGTAAAGTGGAGAATCATTTTATAAAGTGAATACTCACCTCCTTTGCCCACTGAGATTCCGTCAGGGTTTGTTTCATAAATGGGGGATTTGCCTGCTATACGTCTTGGTTATATTCAAAAGTGAACAGTTATGAATTCATTTATAAATTCTGCAATAGGTGTGAATTATTTATGCAGTCATAATCTTAGATGGGAGCAACTGTAACTCTCTCGGTTTCTTTATAACTGAACTCACCTTAGTTCCCTACCTCTCATTTCCCCCAAAGGTGGAAAAAAATTTACCAGTTGAAGACAACCAGTCACTTTGCAGTGAAACATGGTCAGCTGGGATTTAACTTCTGTTTTGCTCCCTTCTTCCAGGGGGTAATCTACATTTCCAGGGGCCATGAGGAGGGGGACCCTGCTGACTCTGTTGTGGGCTCTGGGCTGCTGGCCTCTGCCCCTGCTGCCTCTGTAGCACATGACCTTGGTCCCCACTAAGGCTTCCAGTTGCCAGATCAAGGTTGTTGACTTTCTCCTCATCCCAACGGCAAAGCATCTTTGCCTCTTTTCCAGCTGTCCTCTGGCCACACCTGCATCTCTCTGAGGGAAGCTGGGGAGTGCTGGTGGTTTTCCCCACAGCACACCAGGATGACCACCTAGACACGCTCTCAGTCATTGCTGGTCTCCTGCACAGGCACCATGTTGGATGGAGACACCTGGTCTGTTAGCCTACGCTCTGGAAGGCAAACAACATTCTCTCCAGCTCTCAGATCTTCCTCTGTCCATCCGAGATGTGTAATCAGGGTTTCAATCATGCTGCAGCCCAAGGGGCAGTGCTGCTGGAGTCCACGTCAGGGACCCATTTAAACCCCAGTCCCAGCTCCTTTGATTGTCTTCTGCCCTCCTGACTGACCTTCTCCACCTCTGAACCTGGACTGGGAGGCAGGTGAGTAAGAGAAACCCATGGTCACTTTGTGTTCTTCTCTATTCTAAGTTTAAAACCTCTGCTTTGAGACCTTCAAGCCTCTTTTTAACTCCCACAAATGCTCCTTCACAAAACACTATGCTTTCACACCTCCACTTCTTAGGACATTAAAAAGCATGATCTGAAATTCTAAGCTGGGCAATGGCACCATGTTCCTGACTACCCACCCTCCTGGAGGGCAGGGTATCCGGAGAGCTGCCTAAGAGGGAAAGAAAGGTGAAATGAAAAAGGCACTGGGAGAAGAAACCTCAGTTATTACTTCAGATTATTATTCCCCATATTCAACAATTATGTAAGGGAGTGTGCTTTAGAGCAGAACATCCCAAGTAGCGAAGCACAGATGGTTCACATGTCGGTGGAGAGACAGTGATGCTTTCAGACCCGGAGGATGCTGGGATCCTCGGAGCCCTTGGACAATCCTCAGTGGGGGGCTCTGCTGAGCATGGCCTGAAGGGAAGGGTTTCCCAAGGGCCATCCTGTGGTTCTCACCTGTGGCAGGCACAACACAGGTGCACAGTGCGGGCACTGGCACTCCAGGGTTGCTGTGTGCAGCCAAAAGGTGCTTTACTTCCTGCATGTCCTGCAAACAGCTGTCCACTGAATGCACGGGGCATGGAAGCTGCTGGAGGATTTGTGTTCCAGGCATTCAAGGAGCGTGGGGCACAGCTCAAGGTGTGCGGGGGATGCTGGGTGGCGTTCTCGGAGGGGACAGAGACAAGCGAGTCCTGAGCCTCTGCTGCCTTCACAGGACTCTCTCTTCCATTTGCAGGTGCGGAGGCCTTTCAGGGAGGCCCAAGCCGACCGCTGGGTGACTTGCCCCCGCAGCCCTCCGATCAGATTTCATCATCATATCGAAATATTTGATATGCAAAAGTTCAGTTCAAATAGAAATCCAAAGGTAATATCACAAGAAATTCCAACAGTATAATTGTCAATGAAGGCAAAAGAAAAGCTATTAGATTCTGAAAATATGATTTCAACGGTTGTAAACTTTTTAACTCTCTGTAAAAAAAAAATGATTTAAGTTTTTTATTACCTAATTGTGTGAACAAAGTTTCTGGTGAGTGGCAGTTACTGAGAATTTGAAGAGACCATCATTAAAAAGTATTGATCGAGAATTGTGTGCAGCCATTTCAAACATAAAACTTGATATGAAGACATTATGTTCACAGGAGCCAGCTCGGGTTTCTCATTACAAATATGAAAACATATTATTTGAAAATTTTATGCACACTCAATCTTTAATATCTTCCTCAATACATGTTTTTCTTATTGTAATTATAGAATATAAACAAAAGGCAATAAAAAAATTTCTACCATGCCCCATAGAAAGACTCCCAAATCCCTTCCATTTCATTCCAGTATGCGGCACAAATATTACTACTTTGGGGCATGTGCCATGATGTAAAAAAGTTTGGGAGGCTCCATTCTGCTGCAAAGAATGTGAATTCTGGATGCAAACCAATCAGAGTTCCAATCCCACCTCTGCCCTGTGATGGTGATTTGACTGTATCCAAAAGCTACTCAATGGTCCTGCAACTCAGTTCTCTCTTATGCAAAATGGGGAAACAGCCGCTACTTCCAGGATGGATGAGACCCAAAGGAATCTCACTGGTATCTCAAATGCATCTCTGCACCTGTGTGACCTTGAACAAGATCCCTGGCCTTTCTGAACCCCATTCTCCCAGAACCGGGATTCAAAGGCTGCCCTCATGGGCCAGTGCGATGACATGCGGTCCCACTATCTGTTCACGAGTCCCATCAGCGCCCCGACCTCAGGAGGAGCAGACTGGGTCACAGAGTCCTCATAAAACTGCTGCTCCAGGAAGAGGGGAGACTGGCTCCCAGCACCCGGCTGCCAGTCGCTGATTTAGTATTCAGAACTCGGAATTTATGGTGCCGCCTTCCTCTGTCACATCATCCATCAGAGACAGGCACTCAAGAGATGGAAGGGGAAAAAATTAAAAACCTGTTTATTGCTCAACTTGCTCTAGGCATGTTTTAGCTTATTGTTCAGCTCTGTTCATTTCCATACAATTTGAATGGCTTTCTTAGTTGCCATGGCCAACATGTATATAAATGGGGAGAATGTGTGGACGCACAGAGATATCTTTATTTCCGGGGAAATAAAAAAATCACCAGAAATGACACTGTCAGTGAAGTTTTTAAGACACAGGGCAGGTGGGGACTGCCAGAACACGCCTGGACTCAGTTTCAGCTTCCTTGGTTCCCTGGTGTGGGCCCAGGCCTCCCTTTGCTGGCGGAGGGTGTGCACTGCGGGGTTCACTGGGGATGCTGCATTTGTGCTGCGATGCTGAGGGGGTTGGTGGGCAGGATGAGTGGAGAACGCACAGTGGCAACAGGCAGCCAGGAAGAGCAACTGAATGTGGGGGGAAGGAGAGAGGTAAAAAGCGACGAAAGGCCAACTTTGCAAAACAGGGACACATCCAGTTTTTTAAGGACACTGAAATATATCTGGTGGCAGAAAAATACGATGCAAACCGTACTCCACAGGGACCTGGGAATCCTGGATGAGACCTCCCTTCCCACCACCACAGCTGAGTGGGGCCTCCGGGCCAGGTTACTTGCGCTTGTTCCTTGCGCCACCACTTCTAACTTTTCGACCTTGAACTAGTTACTTAAGCATTCTACGCCTCTGCTTCCTAATTGTCCTCATCTGTGAAATGGGGATAATAACACTCTTGGAGTTCTGAGGATTAATGAAGTGCCTGGCATCGTGTTTGGCACGTAGAGGGGACCCAAGATATATATATTACATACTTATCCTTATAAAGTTGCTATGTTTACTTTCCCAAGCTGTTCTACCAAATGCTCAAGGTGTAGGATGTGAGTTTTCTGAAGAGGATGGACTGTCAGCCCACAGCGGGAATGGCTAACATTGAAGGCCTCCCCCGGGGTAGTCAGGCACTGGGCCCTGGCTCTCAGGGGAGAAAAGGTCTTCCCTGCACCCCGGGAGTGCCACCCCGTGGCTTAATTTGGAGGTGTCTGCTGGGCCTGCCTGGTAAAAGTTCCCACCTGTGGCTCAAGTACATTACATCCTGCATTCATTTTACTTTTTGATTGGTATCCATTATATTAAAGGTTTATGTTTTGTTTTTGATGTCTCAATTTCTTTTACTTACTTTGTATATAGAGAAGGCCTGAGAGAAATGTAGTGTTTTATAAGCATTCACTTCTAGAGGGGGCTAGGGAGAGGACAGAGCTCACCAGTCTGAGACAGAGGAGTCAGGCATCGTCTCTGTCCTCGTGCAGGGAGAGGGTGACACAGGCAGGGACCTGGTCTGGAGTGAGACAGGGTCATTTGCTGGAAGAGATGGGGTTTGAGGGGAACTTCAGTGATAGTTTGGAATCGGGGCAGATGGAGAGGAGGTGATGGGGATGTGTGCATGTGTGTGTGTTGTGTGTGTGTGTGCGCTCTCCCCTGAAATCCCTTTGGAAGCAGGCATGGCTCTCCTGCACACACATGGATCCAGACACACGCAGCCTGAGATTCTGAGACCTAGGAGGTCAACGTGATACTCACCATCCATAGTTCGCAAAAGACCTTTTCAAAAAAGAGGGTGCTGGCAGAAGCAGCAACACTACCCATGGCAGGCGAAGAGACTGGCAAGGATGGCGAGGGGCCAGGAGCTGCACCCCATGAGGAACAGGGCAAGAACTGGGGAGAAGATGGTGCCTGGGTCTCCTATGAAGAGGCTGGTGACAAGTCACACGGCTGCAGAGGCCCGACTATCATGGTCCATCAAAGGCAGGTGTGGCTTTTCGTGCTGCTGTCATTCCCCACATGAGGGCTGCAGAACAGCCAGAGGGAAAGCCTGCGGGGCTGAAGCCTGTGGCTGAACTTTGTCACACTTTTGGCTACAAGAGAGACCACAGCATCTTAGACAGAGGTGGGCTTTGGACTCAGACAGGTTCAAAGCCCTGCTCTGCAGCTTTCTGGATTCATGGCTTTTGCTAAGTTACATAACTTTTCTGATCTTCCCTTTTCTCATCTGTAAAGTGGACCTAAGGATATCTACTGTGCAAGGTTATCTTAAGAACTATAGACAAGGCATTTAAAGTGCATAGTTTATTATAGGGGTCCAGTAAGTGGTAAGAACAG
The DNA here is from genome assembly GCF_009834535.1 of Camelus ferus. Taxonomy (NCBI): domain Eukaryota; kingdom Metazoa; phylum Chordata; class Mammalia; order Artiodactyla; family Camelidae; genus Camelus; species Camelus ferus. Next base: position 14,196,429 of record NC_045725.1, read on the forward strand.
CTAACATTTAGCAAATCTATCCATGCTCTGTTCTAAATGCTATATACTATTTAACTCATTTGATTCTCAGAGCAACTCTTTGGGGAAGACACAATTATCCCTTTTCTCAGATAGGGAAATTGAGGTGCCGAGAGGTTAACTAACTTGCCCAAGGCCCACTCCACGTCCGTGGGCAGCCAGGAGGGGAAACCAGGCAGCTAGGCTCTGACACCTGACCTAAGGCACAGCGCTGTTTCTCCCGCCACCGCTTTCCCAGAGCTGAATTCTGATACAGAAGATGATTCAAAGGGCTGCCACTTACAATCATGTTAATTAGCTGAAACATAGTCTTCATATAGGGGTGGGTGTGTGTGTTTGTGTGTGTGTGTGTGTGTGTAGCTGGCAAGACAGACCCCATGCGATCCTCACCCAATAGCCACTTCATTCCTCCTCCTTTGCTCATCACCCCCTGATTCTACTGGGGCAGCAACGTAGTGAATCGTGATTGGTCCAAGCCCGCAGGCGGCCCCTCCCCTTCCCCGCCTCCCCCGCAGCCGGCTGGCTGCCCCCCTCCCCCCCAGTCTGGCCAAGGTCGGGGCCTGACAGGTGCTCCTGGGAAAATGTTTTCCTCTCTGAAAAACAAGATATTGAGTTCTCTGTTATCCCAAACGTTCTTCTCCGATAGTTAATCGTCAAATATAACCTGCAGAAGAGCGTGTCTGGATTTTTTTTCTCTGCTTATTCTCAAGTTCCTGAGACTGAAAACACATTCAAGCCAGAAAGAAGGGCTTGGCCCTGGTGTCCCCTTACCCCTGGCTGGGTGGACACAGTCACCTGGGCAGCCGGGGCGAAGGCTTTCAATGTGGAGTGAATACGGGACTAGAATGCATTTCTTTCACTACCCTTAGGGGTCAGGGCAAGGTTTGTAGTGGGACAGGCAGCGGGAAAGTATTGGTTGTCAGCACCATTTCTCCCCTTTGGGGATGTGAAGGACTCAGCCCTCTCCCATCAAAACAAGGAATCATAAAAACCCTTTCTTGGCCTTGTGGCCCTCCTCCATCCTTCATGTGATCTCTCTCTTCCCCTTTATGCTCAAGTCACCTTCATTTCTCCCCTTCGCCTCCCAAAACGTGGGTCAGACTGATCAAACAGCATCCTGCTCTCCATGAAAAAGTAAAAAATGAAAACACAGCCAAAGACTAGCCTTGGGTCTGCTAAGCCCCGTGAGGGCTTCACAGCCTGCTACACCTGTCTACCTCACCTCCACGTGCCGCCTTCCCAGCCCGTGGGCTCCAGTCCCCTGGAGGTCCAGCTCATGATGGTCTCTGTCTGTGATGGTGTCTCAGCCTGGATCATCCTGCCCCTTCTTCCCCTGATTCTCACTCACCCTGTACACCTACCTCTCTTCTCTGTGACATCACCATTTGTGCATAACGAGTGTTAGTCGAATGAGAAGACTGCACCTGGCTCTGAGGGAACTTGCAATCAACTTGAGGAATGGAACATCAAAAAATAGTAACAAATAAGAATACAAGTCAAGGGCAAGTGAATGGTCCAGGATGTGTGGAAAGAGAAATTGTTAAGAGACTGTTGCTGATGTCTGGGCAAAAAAGAAAGATGAGAGGCCAGATGGCGGGACTACAAAGGAAGACACTGGGGGAGATTGCATTCATTCATTCAGTCATTCAACAACCATTTATTGAGCATCCACTATGTACCAGGCTCTGAGGATAGATACAGCAGAGAGTAAAACAGCCTCAAATCTCAACCCTGTGGAGCGTACATTTCTAGTTGGGGAGAAAAGCAAGATGGATAATTAAAATATAGGGTGTCAGATGGTGGAGAAGATGAAACGGGGCGGAAGAGGGGATGGCACACTGCCCAAGTCTTAAGTGTGCTGCGCGTGACATTTTAAGCCTTGTGAGCCTCCCACCTGTCCAGCTTTCTCAAAATCTTTTATGACCTCTTGCCTATAGCGATTCCTTCTGATCTGAAGAGACTGCAGGGCACCGAAGTTGCTCGCCTTCCGCTTGGCCATTGGCGTGCTCTCTGACGCATCTTTACGAAGCCCCTCTTGGGTGGAGTCGAGGCAGAAGCTTCCTGCAGACACGGAGTTGCATGCTAAACTTCCATTTCCTGCTGTTCTGCAGCATCATACTCAGCTCTATTAGGTACTCAATAAATACTTGTTAATTTGATTGATTGTATGATTCATAAATAAAGTTACAAGGGAAACCTCCAGTTAAAGTCTCTTAAGGAGTTTTTCAAGGCACTGATTACTAAACACTTTACAAAAGGGAAAACATCTTGAGAAGAAAAATGAGGGTACAGCTCATCTGGCTATGATGATAAAAATCGGAAGTATGAACATATTGTATTCCCCCTGAGAAAACTGGCATCCAGAGAAGAAAACTCTTTGCCCAAGATCCTATATTTAGGCTCTTCTCTGACTCAGTTTTCTTATCTGTACAATGGGGTGAACTACCTCCTAAATCACTGATTCAAAAAGAAGTTGTGAAGATCAAATGAGATATGGAGGAAGCTTTAAAAGATGGGCATTCAGCCTTGTGTATTCCTCCCTTTCTTGCCAGCGAAGGCAGAGGACTCCCTGGCTGATGGTACATTTACTAATGCACATTTTCTCTTGGGAAATGAAGCTTTGCCTCACCTGTGAAATTCCTGCCTGTCAGGGCAGGGAAGGGAGGCTTGGGGAGCAGGATGTGCCCCGTGAACCAGCTCTGCCTACCTAACAGCTTGCCTATTTTTAATTTAATCTCATGCTTCCCTTGTTAGCATCTGGTTATTATTAGACCATAACCACAATAATAAGTATTCCAGTTGTAGCTTCTATTTGCAGAGTGCTTTGCAATCGTTTTTATTAGTTAGTTGTAGCTCGGTCGTCCTGGAAACCAATATACACACAAAAAGGAAGAAAAACAGGGAGGGGGCTGGGGTAAAGTGTCTACCAGGCAGCTCAATTTATCTTTGACCAGCAGGACGCCAATGTTCCCTTGGGGACAATTGGAGAAGTTAAGCTAAGGTAACTCTCCGGCAGAAAGAAACTGGAACTCAACCTGGGCACTTCTATTCAGTGGGAACCCCCAGATGTGTCTGTGGGTGACCTGGCGACTGCTGCCCAGCTACTTAGTGGCAGTTCGGGGGTGCAGAGAGAGCTTGCTGTTTGTCTTGCATCTGGGGCGACATCTGAAGAAATCGCCTTGTACGTAAGCAAATGTACGACTCTCTCTCTGGGAGATCAGTCAATTACAGCAAATTGAGCTATTTCATTTCGGCTTGCAAATGGCTTTCAGTTACACAAGTAGACACATTAATCTAATAACTAATGATCATATATTTCACTAATCATACAGCCCTGCGTGTGGTATAATATCTAATTATATTTAATATTAAGACATCTTCACATGTGCATTTTTACCAGCTGTCTAGCTCAGGGAGCCACACAAGCGCAGAGTGGCAGAGAGGAAGGAATAGCTCCAGGTGGAGGGCGGGCAGGCAGGGCATGGGTGGGGTCCAGGAGGCCAAGGGCTGCCCCCTGGAGGAGGGGGTCTTCTTCAGAGGGTGTGATGGAGATTTGTGTCAAATCAGGGCCAAGGTTAACTTATGGGGAGCTTTTGTGATCAAAGCACCCACTGTGGGCAGACCACTGGAAAAAGCATCCTTTGCTCAGAGCTGGTGTGGCCAGTTGTAGGGGTGCTCAGCTTAACATGTACTGATTCGAGGCCCCTCCAGGTACCCTGGTGCCAGGCATCACCCACTTGGCCTTACGCAGCTATCCTGGATGAGCTTGGAGGCAGGGCAGAGAAACCGAGCACACTGCTCCCTGCAGGGCCAATGCAGGCACCTCCAACTTTATGTCTTCTGAAAGCCAACACTGCAAACAGCAAAGCTCTTCCATGAGGAGTAGTGGGTGGAGTTATTGCAGAGCAGAGCATGGGATGGAGGACCAGGTGAGACTGAGGAAAGCCTGAGGGCTCTGGGTTGAGCATGTGTGTCTGAGCTTTGGGCCCTTTGGTATCAGCCTCCAGCTGCCACCGCCTGGTCTCCTGGCTGCATCCTTGAGACACTGGTTGTTATGGGGAAATTGTTATGGAAATCGCCGTGGGTTTGTGTCCTCCCCAGTATTCATCTGTTGATGGCCTAACCTCCAATGTAATGGTGTCTGGAGATGTGGCCTCTGGGAGGTACCTGGGTTTAGGTGAGGTCAGGAGGGTGGGGCCCCCATGATGGGATTAGTGCTCTTACAAGAAGAGAAAGATGTCTCTCCATTTGCAAGCACTAAGGAAAGGCCAGATGAGCACACAGCAAGATGGGGACCATCTGTAAGCTAGAAAGAGGGCGTCCCCAGGAACTGAATCTGCCAGCACCTTGATCTTGGACTTTTCAGCCTCCATTGTTGTGAGAAATAAATGTCTGTTGTTTGAACCACCCAGTCTATGGGATTTTGAAATAACAACCCAAGCAGACTAGTCGCTGGGCATCCGCCTGCTCATTGTAGTAGCTCTGGGGTCATCTTGAGAACAGCTCTGGTCCCCTGTGTCATTGCTTCTCCAGGGATTGACTGAGAGGATTGAGGTCCCGTCCCAGCCCAGCCGTCCTGATGCCTGGGACCTCTCCATGCTCAAAAGTGTGAGGGAGGGACAGTCAACTATGAGCCTCGTGTCCAATCTTGGGCAGGCACTGATGGGCTTCCTCAAATTGAAAAAAAAAAAAGTTTGCAACCCCAGTTCAGTGTTTATAGAGTCATGTCTACTTGGAACCTCACCTCTCTGCACTTTCGGGTGTCAGATGCGGCAGCCACTGCCCTTTGTGGGGACAGTGCCGACTTCCCCACACGTTCCCCACATTTATTCTGCTGGGACCTAAGGAGCCCAGAGATTTTTCCAGGTACAAGATGCTTGTTTTCCTGTGCCCCGTTTCCTTGAGCACTTTTATTGTTTGCTACAATTTTCAGTTGGAAGCTAGGCAGGAACCGATGGTGAGGAGGGAGTCTAAGAACAGAGCAGTAAGTGGGGAGAGGCCCCGGGTGCCCAAAGAACCAAAGCCTCCCTTCTGCGGTGATGGAGGGGCCAGGGTCCTGGAGAGAAGAAAACGCCGGTGTTTGAAGGCACCGCCCCAGCAGGCAGTGGCTGTCCCTTGGCCGCAGGCAACAGGGTCCAGTGGAATGTTAGGTCTTTTTTCAAATCTTCATCCAGGACTTGAGCATCCGAGTCTGACTTTTGCTCACACCTGCCCCTTTCTGCTTGAACTTGGACACATCACAGCACGCCTTTGAACCTCAGTTTTCTGACTTTAAAATGAGCACAGTAGCATGGCATAGGTAAAAACAAATGCTTAATGAGGGCTGGTCTGGGAGTTAGGAGTCTGAGGTACGAGCCCTGACTCTGATCTTACTCTCGGCTGGGAGGCCTTGGGCAAATTACTTTCCCTCTCGGGGCATTAGCTGTCTGGAAATCATAGAGTTGGACTGGGTCACTGGTTTTCAAACTGTGTTCACTGACAACCCCAGGGAGCCATCACCGGGGGAGAGGTGAGGGAGAAAGAAAGCCCAGGGGATGGGGTGCCAGTGGCAGGAGAGCCCCCACCTTGTCTCCTTGTTGTGTGTTGGGTGCCACGTGAGAAGTGCTTTGGCAGACGGTTTCCGCTCGCTGTTCAGACAGGTTTGGACGTCTCCTGATCACAGGCTCACTTCGCTCCAACCTGCTTCAGCTTCTGGTTTTGGGGAAAGTTGCAACCGAGGAACCCTCACCATCTGGGCCCCAGGGAAACTGAGCCCCAGGAGGTGAGCAGGTTGCGAGAAGGTTTCCAGGAGGGGCAGGGAGAAGGTTGAAGCTGAGCAGGGCCAGCCCCCATAGGCCATGCTGTGCAGCTGGGACTCCACGCCTGCACGGAAGTCTTTGAAGATGAAGAGAGATTCAGGCTGAGGTAGTGGTCTCCTGACCCAGGACACTCCTGAAACAGCACCTCCAAAAAGTGTCTGGAAGCAAACTTCTTCCAGCCGCTGCCCCATCTTTCGCTCTGTGCCCCCTTTTTGGGAGGGAGCAAAGTTCAGAGGAAGGCGGAATTGACAGGTAAACAATGAGGCCCGGGTCCCCCCCCCGCAGAATCTCAGCTCTCTGATGACACCTTCCCCGTCATCCCCTGAGCATCCTAGGATGAGGACAAGGAGACCACCCCTTGGGGGCTTCCCTCCTGCACCAATCAATTCCCCTCAATTACCAACAAATCTAAATGTGATTTATCTGTGCAAGAATCATTCCAATATCAGGCGAGAATCTATCAATAAAACCCCCTAAGGCAATCTTGCTCAGAGTTGTCAATAGAAGCGCTAAAGCACAAAGGCAGAGCAGCTAGCAAATAGAGTATTTTTGCCTCCCTCCCCCCGTTTTGGGGAGCACTTAATTAAGTCGACCAGAAGCTGTCAAAGATAATTTTCAAAGCGCATGACCTCAGCAGCTGACATTTGATAATATTACATTCCACGTTGATTGAAATTGATTCTCCCCTTTTTGGGGGGATGGGGAGAAGGTGGGAGGGTGAGACCACAGAAGAAGGAGCTTGGCTCCCTTTGGCAGTGGTACTCTGCCCAGGGCCAGCAGCCTGTGGGTTTACCACAGCAGACTGTTGGGTTCCCAGCCTTCACTGGGACCAGGGATGGGCAGCCATCATCCATCCAACCATCCAGCATCCATCCAGCAGAGCCATCATCCAGAGCTGGCAGGGGGAGAGCCACCTGGGGAGGAAGGATGCTGGTGTGCAGGAACCGGAAGCTAACACACAAGTAGGACCCAATGAAGTTGATGGTGTCCAATGGCCTGTGTTGGAAAGAGAGTGGCACTGAGTGGGGAAAGCAAATTGGGAGGTACAGGTTGGCTGGTCTCACTGGGTCCATACCTCACCTTGACCATTGAGTCTATAATGGATGTGCAAGATGGCCGACCATGGAGGTCAGCTTCCCTTGACTTTTCTGCTCTTAGGGAAGCTCCTTCCAGCAGCTGCCAATCTCAAACTCCAACAAGAAGACACCTGCAGCCACAATCCTCTTACTAGTCAATCATCTCTAGTCTCTAAAACCCATTACGTCTATGCAGTCACCCATCCCTCATGAACAATTTTCATCTTGGAATTAACCTCAGGATCAGGCTTAGTTCTGTGTCCTGTGTGGGTGTGGGGGTGATGGCCCCACGGTTCCCTGGTCTCTGGATCTTTGTCATTCTGGTCCTGATTCCTCTCATTGACCAGCCTGGATCTTAACTGTGGTTCCAGGTAAAAAGGAATCTTGACCTCTGCTCCAAGTCCTGGGTTTCAGATGGTTTTCCAGCTTTGACTCACTGGCTAAGGTCAGACGTTTGACCTTCAGGAAAAGCATTTTGATAAGCTTCTTAGGAGTCCAGATCCTTATTGAAAATCTATGTGTGATTTTTGAGGCCTGGCCATAGGTCCTCCTCCCTTCCTCTTCCTGAGCCCCGGGGTCCACAAAACTGCCAGAGCCTTTTGTCTGGGTCTCCCTCAATAGTGAGATTACTCACAGTCTGTGCTGATCCCCCGATCCCCCTGTGCACCGTTCCCCAGGGGAAAATGGAACACGGGAGCTGGCATTTTGTCTAGTTTTAGCTTCTTGCCTGTATTAACGCAGTAATTGAGTAAAGGCTTAACTCTTTCATTCTTGGCTTGTTGCTTTAATCGGCTACTCCAATTACTCCAACATCTGACAACTCATCTCTCTCTCTCTCTCTCTCTGAGCTCCTTACAGCTTTAATAGATGAGTGGTATTGAATAGATGGAGGTGAAGGAATTACAGAGATGGAAGGAAGTCAGGGGCTCTTCCTGGCAGAGCTGGAGTGGCTAAGCGCTGAGGGTTGTGCAAGTGGTGAGAGGAGATTAGACTTGGTGTGGTCGGAGATGGGTCCACAGTCATCTCTGGTCATATTCATCTTGTTTTAAAGAGGGAAAACTAAACCAGATTCTAGTTAGTAATGTGGTACTGTATATTTGAAAGTTGCTATTTGAAAGGGGCAGGGCAGACAGAGATGAAAGGTCCTGTGCCAGCCGAGTCTGCCCTCTTTTCCAAGCTTTCCTAAAAACCCCACCAGAAACTTCTTGTGTCATCGCATATCTCATCATTAGGACTTGATCACATGGCTGCCCCTCTCTGCAAGAGAGCCTGGGGAAGTTGAGTGAGTGCATGGGGGAGTGTGTGCAGTTGTGTGTGTGTGTGTGTGTGTGTGTTGTGTTTATGGGGATAACAGCTACCTTGCAGGAGTCTATTAAAGTTATATGAGCTCTCGGCGCAGTGTCCCAGCCCCCAGAGACCTGCCCCACTCAGGGTCAATCTATGCTCCGTTCTGAAGTGGGAGAGCTCTGCTGCCCCAACTTCTGTGTCTCCATTTGTCCCCTGGGACACAGAAGTACCACGAGGTCCCCAGATCTCATCAAGAGCAGACATCTCTTTTGTTTTATCCCCTTTGCAAAGCTCAGATGTGAATCAGTGGGGAGAGACAGCTCTTGCCTCCCCATTCGTGTCATTCCCAGAACTCCTCTCTAGCCAAAGATCCCCACTCAGTTCAAGTCCTTCTGGCCCAACCACAGCCCATCACAAAATCTCAGCCACCTATGACTCTTTGGAGCATCCAGCTGGATCCTCTGCTGTAAACACATCCCCAAAGAGAGGTAAGTGAACCTGTCATGTGTATTACGATAGTTTATCTTATGTGTCGATCTATTTGGGCCATAGTGACCAGATATTTGGTCCAACATTATTCTAGATGTTTCTGTGAAACTTTTTTTTTGGATGCAATTTAACATTTAGGTTGGTGGACTTTGAGTAAAATGAATGACCCCCCTAGAATGTGGGTTGGCCCTCAGATGATCAGTTGAAGGCCTTCCTTGCACAAAGGCTGACTTCCCCCAAGCATGAAGGAATTCTGCCAGCAGACTGCCTTTGAACTTGGACTACTACTTTTCTCTGGGTCTCCAGCCTCCTGGTCTGCTCTGCAGATTTTGGACTTACCACACCTCCACAATTGCATGAGCCAACTCCTTGAAGTAAATCAATGTCTGTCTGTCTGTCTGTCTATCTATCTATCTATCTATCTATCTATCTATCTATCTATCTATCTATCTATCTATCTTTCTATCTATCTATCTATCTATCTATCTATCTATCTATCTATCTATCTATCTATCTAATCAACACACACACACGCACACACCCTGTTGGTTCTATTTCCCTGGGAAACCCCTACTAACACATGTATCAAGACCCTGTTATTTTTATAACCTCTTACTTGACATGCCAAAGGAAAATAAAAGCAATTTTTCATCCCACTTTAATTTTCAATCAGTATTTTATTGAGCCATTGCTATTGCAGGGAATTGCATTAGGCACCAAAGGAGAACAAATATGAACAAGACACAGACCCTGCTCTTAGGGAGCTCACGTACTGGTTGGGTCACAGGGCACCAGCATTTCCTGAAGTGTGATCCACATAATACTGACCCTGAGATGTGCTTTTTAACCAAAGGATTCCTTGGTCTGAGAAGTTTTGGAAACACCACTTGGAGAGATTTTAGATAGATTGACTATATGTTTTGGTTTGTGAAGGACAGTTCCAGTTTGCACCAATTGTCTTGGCATCATTAATAATGGCACTCCTTTCACTCTGTAAGTGTTCTCGGTTGGATCATAAATTATATATATAGTCACCCCAATTATAATTACATGAGCATATTAAAGGCTCTGAGTCACCCTGCTTGAAAAAAAGCCACTTCACTATGTTAAGCCGGACATTTCCCAAATGCATCTGAGAATGGAATCTTTTTTTTTTTTTTTTTTAACATTAACATCTATTAACACCTCCCAGGATCCATGTTCTGAAGAACGCTGACATAGGCAGAAGTAGCAGTTGAGTAACCTACACACGCAGCAAATAGTAAGAGCCGGAGGGTCAGGGAGGGCTTCCTGAGGGAGGGGATGTGCACTGGGACTTGAAGAATGAGCAAGATTTTGATAGGAAGAGAGAAGGTTGGAAGACATGTGACAAAAGCAGCATCAGTCAAAGTTAGTTGTTCTCAATGTGAGTAACAGAGGCTTGAAACAGGAGCTCTGCTAGAAGTTTTTTCTCCTCTCCATTATTTCCATTCTAACGCCCTGTTTGCCTCATGGCTGTTGACACAGTCTCAACCTCATCATTGTGGCTGAAAACAGAGAGTCCTACTCATGGTGCAGGAACCCAACAAATAGTTGCTGACTGATAGGTTGACTGAAGAAAGAAACGCTGCTGAAATAGTTAAGATATTTTCACAGCAGACATCAGCATCCCAGAAGTCAGTCCCCATCAGTTTCAACTTCTCAAATACCTTTGCCTCCTTCGAGGCTGATGGATCACGTTAAGCTGACAATGGCCACATCAGGAAGTAGTTGAATCCAGTGCAGTGATGAAAAACCACCAGCTTTGCTCAGGCAATGTAGCCAAGGACCTGCCTTAGGATTTGGGGGTAACTGATTCTCATGCCTGAGCCTTGCAGAATCCAAGGGAAGATAGAGGCAGCAGACTGTGGGGGGAAGAGCTCTCCAAATGATAGAGTTCACTTTGGGCTTCGCCCTCACTCATTAGAGACTGAGGGAAGGGATCAGGACATAAATGTTTCTAAAATGTCACCCACAGTTTTAGCTTCACACCTAAAAGGCACTCAACAAAATATTCTTTAAGGTGAAATGAATAAATGTTGAATATATGTGGCTGAACTGAGCCTCATTTCTCTCCATCAAAATAGGATAATGATTTCTGTCCTTGTGTATTCAGTAAATGAGAGAACAGCTGGGGCCCCCATACCCCATAGCATTTAGGTAAGATTGACACAAGTCCTCTTTCCATAATTTGGAAAAGGCCAAAGTCTTCCCCAAGATTTCCACGAACACCATCCCTGAGCCACAAACCCCTGAATTAGTTGCATTTGGAGAATGTCTTATTTCCCTACTCTCTCCATTACACAGAGTATTTACCTGGTTCAGGGCTCAGACTAAAATTTCTATTAATTTCCAGACATACAGTGACCACAGGCATTTAGATGTGCAGTAGACTTTACTCAGTATTTGAAGAGATGGAGAGTTTTCTATCAGAATAAGCTACTCAGGAATTAATATCAGACACTGTTTTCTTCAAGACAACCATAATAAATAGAAAAGGACTTAAGCCTCTCTACATCTTGGGCTCTGTGCTAGCCTGTGGTTCTTCTTCCTCTCACCTTGTCAAAGATCTCTTGTCCTTCCCTCTATGGGGCAAAAATGCAAGGAAAACATCCCCACATCCCCTTTGCAATCTTTCCCTTGATCCCAGCATCAGAAAATGCAAACTTTGTTCACCTGAAGGATGGGAGGTTGGAGTATTTGTCCACTGGTTCCCATCCCCCACCAGAAGAGGATAACCCCTAGGGACAATAATGCCCCTGCATTTCTTGGATGCACTTGTTCATTGGTTGAGAAGGTGATGGGGTGGAAATCAGTGTGCACTTGGGGTGGAGCTAAGCCAGCGTGTGTCTGAGCTCAGCTGGAACGACCCCTCAAGGTTGCAGCTGAAATTGGTGAACCAACAGAATCTGACACATGCCACCCAAATCTTCTGTGGCACATAGTAAGAGGTCTGTTTGTTAAAAGTCAAAAAGAAGATACTTAATGACAGTTCACACTTCTTCAGAGGCTCGACAAAGACTTCAGAAACTCTACAAGGTTGAAATACGCTCTCAGGTATAACCATTATGTACCCTGCATTCCTGTGTTTGGCATTTGGTCTTTTATCAAATGTTTGGCCCTCTTGTCTTGTGTATATAGTAAGACAGCACTTTGCCACCTGGACTTAGGCATGGTCATGTGACTTTGACCAATGAAATGGAAGGGCAAGTGACATGTGTCACCTCTGGACAGTAGATTTAAAAGCTGGTATGTGATTCACTAGCTCTCTTTTCCCTGCCTCTGCAATCACGCATATGTTGAGATGGAGACTTCATAAATCTGGTACCCTGCATGACCAGGATGCACAGAACCCTCCTGTTGATCGCAGGTGGACATATAACTGTGCAGGAAATAAACTGAGTGTTCAAAGGGGCATTTCTTACTATAGTATCACCAAGCCCATCCTAACTAATATAGTCTCTACCTGGAAACAACATAGATGGAGTTTGTACAATTCAGGCCTAAGATGCTTATAGATGGAGTGGGAATTATTCAGGGAAAAATACATCTAGAAAAGTAAACTGATTTCAATAAAACTAAAATCACATTATGCAGCTGCAAGTTAACTAAATTATTTCATCTGCTGCCTTGGATCATTTGAGCCACAATTTTCTTCCATTACCGTAAATGTATCTGCCTTCATCCTTTCTCTTAGGGAAGCAATGCCCTGGGGAAAGACATGGCACATATAAAAAGTTATATGCTAATCCCTTAAGCAGGAAGGAAGGAAGAAAAGCTTTGTTGTCATCGTATTGTGTATTCTGATATATTCCTCCTTTAGTCCACACAACCACCTCTGAGGCTCCATTTTACAGATGAGGAAGTGGAGGCTTAGAAAGATGACAAACCTTGCCCCCTCTCCTTTCTTCTGGCCTGGAACTCGGATGTGATGCCCACAGGTGGAGCACCCAACCTACCTTCTCAAGAACCAAAGTCACATGCTAAGGACGGTGGACCAGGAAGGGAGAAGAAGCCTCTTCCTTGAGCACTGCCCCGTGCTGCCCAGCCCTGGACTCTGTTATATGAGAAAAATAACATCTTATTTGCTTAAGCACTCGTTCAGGTTTTCTAATCTGTAATAAACCACCCCACAACTTTGTGGCTTAAAACAACAACAACAGCCATCATCTTGCTCATAAACTCGTGGTCTGAACAGGTGAGGATCGCTCATCTCTGCTCTTCTTGGGATCAGTTAGGACAATTGGAAGGATACAGGGTTGGAGTTATCTGAAAGTCGCTTACTCACAGGCCTGATGGGCGATGCCGACTGGTGGCCGAGGCCAAAGCTGGAGCTTCAGCTGGAATCCCTACATGTGGCTTCTCTGCGTGGCTGGGCTTCCTCACAGCGTGCTGGCCGGGCTCCAAGGTCAGGCATCCCAAGAGGGGGAGATTCAGGCAGAGGCCAGCTTATCCCGAATGACCTGGCCTTGGATATTATGCAGCGTTGATTCCATTGCATTCTATTCACTGAGGCAACCACAGAGGCCAGTACAAGTGCAAGGAGAGGGGAGCAGACTCCACCTCTTTATGAGATGGAAACATGTGGGACTGAAAATGTGGCTGTGGCTATTTTTTGTAAAATATGCTCTGCCATAGCGCCCTTGCCAGGTTTCTGTTACATGCAGCTGGTTCCCACTCCATCGGATGGAGAAGGATCACTGCTCTGTATTCCATGTGACCACTTCCTCCTTCCCTGCCTCCCTCCAGGCCGTCTCATGAGGTCATGTAGCACCATTAGATTGTCAAACCACCACGAGTAGATTACTGAGCTTGAGGTGCAAGGTGCTTCCCAAATCACGTTCAGTCAGTGGCATCTTAACATTTCATCTGATCATATATAGAAAATGTTTTGTGACAGATAGAAAAGAAGTGTGACTCTTAAAAGTGTTCACAGTCTTGTTAGAGTATCAATATTTATACATATGACCCAACAAGCAAACAAGATGCAAGGGTGCGTAACATGGTTCTAGAAGGAGAGATGCAGACCAAGTGCCACAGATGACGAAACAGCACAACAATCATTGTGGCCCGAGGCTAACCAAGGGCAGCCCTGTGGAGGGTGCAGCACGGGGTAAGGAGTAGGAGGTTTTTCAGGCAAGAACCCGTTATAGACATGGGAGTGACCTTGGTATGTTCATTACGTGGAGACAACTGGGCTGCTTAGACAATGGAAACTCACAGGAGAGCAGGGAGACAGGGCTGGAGTGGGGTTGAGTAGGGCGTGAGAAGGAGAGTGGGATTACAGATGAGGAATTTCTGAGGTATCGTAATGGCCGAAGACCTCCTCTCTTGGTATCTCCAAAGGGATGAGGGAGGTTGGCTTGTGATCTCAAAGCACAAGGAGCGAACAGAGAATAGTTCCTGTCCCTCCTCATGACAAGAGCAACCAAGCCTTACTGAGTTATTCAAATCACCTAGAATGTTCTAGGTACAGAGGACATTGACATGAATGTAAAATTCCTGATATCAAGGAGCTTCCTGTCTATGGGGGAGCACACAACAGAAAATAGGCTGCTACCATGACGTAATAGTGTAGGGAGCGTAACGGTGAGGCAGGTACAAGGTGGAGATGGAAGAACATAAAAGGAGAACTCGCTGAAGCCTGGGATGGAGTGGGGGAGCCAAGGAAGATGTGCCCCCAAAATGAGGTTTCCAAGCTAGTGCATTAGGCACTAGGCCATTAATGGATAATAAGTTGGCTGAGAAGTAGGTGGGATGGTAGAGTAGAAAGACTCCTGCTAGATTAAGAATTGTAAGGTCCAGGGCTTTAGTTGTATTTTTGTCTCTAATGGCTGTGTGACCTTAGAAAAATTACTGTCTGTCTCTGAGCCTCAAATGTCCTCATCCATAAAACGGTGAGTGTGGCCAATGACCTCTAAGATCTCTTCCAGCTCAAAAACTATGACTGTCAGAAGATGGATCTTCTGAGAGGGATTTATGTGGAGGTGCTTAAGGGATGCATGTGTTTAGTTAATTTAGTAGCTCAGTTTCCTGTGAACAAATTACGACCACTGTAAGAGAGACAGGGTTCTATTAAAAGCCTGGCATTTGTTTTGATCCTGCTTAGAAATACTGTGGGAAATCATCACAACATGCACGAAACCTCCCCTCGCTCACACCCCAGACAGATGACAAAGTGATAAGCAGAGCTAATTCCCTGGGGCAATATTTCTTTCCCAAGCATAGATATGGGTGAATTATTGCCATTCTTAATTGCCTAATGATTTTTTTCCCCTTTCATGTAATCTTTTCAGGGGGTTGTATTTTTACCATCTTGCAAATTCATATTGGCAGAGTGATATACATTGTCGAATAAAACACAGTGGCCAATCCATCAAAAATCAGGCTGCAGTTGTCTTGAGTTTTTTGGAGAGAGACTGTAAGAGGAGGAGGAGGAAAGGCGGGGAGGGAGGATGCTGCAGGGATGGAGGCGATGGCTTCCTCGCTGGTGGGTCAGCCAATTTCAAGGCCAACCCTGAGAAGGCTGAGCCTCCCAATAAACTCCTGGCTCTTTTCTTCCTGGGTCCAAGTTTTCGCTCTTCGGGGTGTTTGCCTTATTAGCCACAGCTGTCTGGGGAACTCAGAAGGCAATTAGACCAAGAAGTGAGCTGTTCAGGGGATTGATAATGGAATGTGGATCCTTTTCTCCCTAACTTAATTGTTTGCATCTGACCAGAAATCATTACCCATTGATGGCTGCTTGGTGGCATCTGTGAACTAAAGCAGTGACCCAGTGGTGTTCTTAACGCGTGATGGGAGAGGGTTCTTGGGAGAGACCTAATGGAGAGAGGGGTTCTGTAGCTCTTTTGATGGTGAGGGGAGATTTCCCCCAGGCTTGTGTGTCCTTTGAGAGGAGATTTTGCTACTGTGTTGCCTTCTTTCATCTTCCAAGGATGTGAGGACCCATGACAATGGCTGACAGTCTTGGCGATGCGGTGCCCACCAGTCCTCGATGGGCTCTAGGTGGGTGTAAACTTCGCTTCACGTTAGGGTTACCTGGGGGTCTTTGCACCCTAGACCAATTAAATCTGAATCTCTGGGGGTTGCACCTGGGCATTATTTTTAACGCTGGGTGTTTCCAATGTGCAGCTAACGTTGAAAGCTGCCGCAAAAGGAAAGGGTCTCATCATCTCTTCCTTGGAAACAATTTATCTTGATTATCTTGATTGATGCAGGTATAGGTGAAGGGAATAAGGAAGAAAAGTCAGACGGGTGGGGAGCCCTGCAAGTCATTTCCCAAAAAAGCATTTGTTGAGACCTACTATGTGCCAGGCACTGGACTAGCTGCTACTGGGGCCACCACTGGAACGAGACCATCTTTGAGCTCAGTTTCCTGGGAATATGAACAGCTGATTTCAGTAGCAAGCATGTAGGGTACCAAGGAAGCATGAAGAAATTTCCAATTCCACACAGGAAGAGAAGCCAACATCTAAAGGGTGAGGAAGGTTAGGGTGAGTAGAAGGGAACACAGGTTGATCTGGGACAGTGCTGTCCAATAAAATAAAATACATTATAAAAATATAATATAATGTAATATAAGTGACATTTGTAATCTAAATTTTTCCTGTAGCCCCATTTAGAAAAAAGTAAAAAGAAATAAGTGAATCAATGTTAATAGTATATTTTATTTAACCCAGTATATCCATAATATTATCATTTCAATGTGTAATCAATATGCAAATTACTAATGACCTGCTTTACATGGTTTGTACTAACTAAGTCTTCAAAATACAGTGTGTTTTATACTTTTAGTGTGTCTCAATTTGGAGGAGCCACACTTCAAATAGTCAGTAACCAGAGGCTACCAATTTTTAGCATCTGACAGGTCAGTGCTAATCGCGGGAGGGGAACAGTGCGTTTGCTGTGGTGTGTTGAGGAGTGTGGGAAATCCAGCGTGGCGAAGACCAGAGGGAGGGGCATGACAGATGCGGTCTCTTGTTCCGTTTTTGGTTATTTGATTGTAGAATTGATCAAAATAGCCGAGGTGCATATGGTCTGTTTGAACTAAGAAGCCAAGGACTGGTTCTGCTGGTCAGAGGGGAAGGCTTAAAATGGTTAAGAATCCTTATTTAATTCGACACAACTGCACAAGTGGTTATTGAACATTATTATTGAATACATATCATATACTACACAGAGTTAAAAAATGGATTATGATGTAGTCCAGGGAGGGCAAAGAGTTTCAAAGCGAGGTGCTAGCAAAAGGCTTAAACGTGCCTCTCTTAGGAGAAGAGGTGCTCAATCTTATTAGGAATTAGTGGAATGAAAATTAAAACCACAACAAGATACCACTACACATGCATAGGATCAGCCCAAATTTAAAAGTCTGATTAAAAAATAAGTGTGGGCAAGAATAAGGACCAATGAAACTCCTAGTGGGAATGTAAATTACTACAATGGATTTTCAAAAAGTTTGGCATTATCCAGTAAAGTTAAAGGTATGCAAGTCCTGCCACTCAGTAATTCCATTCTTAGGAAAACACACCTCAGGAACCATATACAGTAATGCTTTTATGACAGCCAGATCCTGTTAACAATCCAAATGTCCATCACCAATAGAATGGACACATAATTTTGGTACATTCATACCATAGAATATTAGACAGCAATGAAAATGAACAAACGACTACTTGGATAAGTCTGATCTCCTGTTTTGGCCTGGTCGCTTCACAGACATGAAGCCAATAACCTCTTCAGGCCTCCATTTTTTCATCTGGAAAGCAGCGGTGGTCACACTTGCTTTATAGTTTTGGTGTGAGGTCAGTTGGATGAGTGTGTTACAGCCACTCACTCACTGTGATCCTCACCGTGGATCTCGTAACCTGGACTGAGAACACTGCAGCCAACAGGCTGCCTGGCAGATTCCTCTCCTGGCTGCAAGAAAGGCTGTGAATAGCCCTCCACCAGTGAGGCTGGAAAACCCTGAGTGTTGACTCTCAAAGATGCTTGGAACAGACCAGGTGATTGTGCACACTGGGAGCAGAATGGAATTGAGCCAGAACTCAAAAGGAAACCAGGAGGGACAAGGAGAAAAATGGAGGCAGAAGAAGCCCTTTGTTAGGAGAAGGAGTTCAAATAGGGCTGTGATGGTGCTGGTCCAGTTGAATCCAGGCCTCTTGAATTCAAGGGGTCCCCAGCCTGGGGAGAATGTATGAGGTTGTGACCTAGAAAGAGCAGAGCAGAGACCAAATGATCAGGGACACGCTGGGTCATCCCAGAAACTTATCCTACAACCAAGAGGAGGAAGATGGGGTTGAGCCCTTGGAAAATGGGAACAGAGGGATTAGTTGAGAAAATAGGACCCATCTGGGCAGCCGGGGAGCAGGGCAGGGGTGGGTAGAGGAGGAACTTCAGGCACCCCCTGGACCAGGGAGGCGGGTCACTTCGTCAAAACTAACAACTACTACCACTACTTGGGGCAGCTGGGACCTCATTCACTTTGGTCCTCCAGCGCCTGGTCCACCACCAGTACGTAGAGGGCCCCAGAGTGGCTGGTCCTCAGTAAAAGCAAACTGCAGAACCCAGATGTCAGTGGCTTCTTAAAACCCAACTGCCACTCCATGGATTGTGGAAAGTCCAAAATCCACCTCCCAAATTGCAGTGAATTCCAGGAGTTGACATTCTGAAGGTCGCCTTTGACTGGACGCTCTGCTTCTGCTGACTTAGTTCAGCCTGCAGATCATCTCTCAGTATCTGCCCTGTCCCACACCTGCTCTCCCTGTTCCATACCATGTCAGCCAGGATGGAGAATCGGCCCTTTTCCTGAATTCACAGGGAACCAACAAGAAACCTGCACAAAGCATCTGTATGAATCTCTGTAGCCGACTCATCTGAAGGTTAAGGGAGATGGAAGGGTGGACCCTGCAGTACCAACTACTTCACATACAAAAAAAAACCTTGGGCACTCAGTCTCTCCTGTGCTTGCTTGCCTGATAGACAACACTTCACCCTTGTTGTCACAGGCCATTGTGGAGGGAGCCGAGCACATCCCGTGTGACTCCGCCGAGAGGGGACTCTTGGAAGCTCTTTCCGTGTTTCCCCAACACTTCACTCCACATGCCTTTTCCCTTTGGAGACTTTGCTTTGTATCCTTTTGCTGTGATGAGCCAAGTATGATGATATCCTGAGTCCTGTGAGTTTTCCTGGGCTCACCCTCGAAATTGGTGGTGGTCCTGGGGACCCCTGACACATTGGCACACTGGTCTTGCTTATCTCAGTTGGTTTATGAGAGACTAGGATGCAGGCATTGGGCATCCCAGCATCCTGCCAGGAACATCAGACTAAGGACCGGGTCACCTGCTTGCAAAGCCTTGCTCCTCTCCTTCCTAGCTGTATGGCTCTGGCGAATTGGTTACCTCTGCTGAGCCTCAGTTTTCTCATCAGAAATGGAGATAGTGGACCCCCCCTACCCGATTCTTTGTGGTGTGTCATGAGGTGCCAATAAAAGACTCGACGTGAAAATGTTCCCAACTCTTATGACATGATATCAAAGGAAGATTATAATAAATCTATGCACTCCCACCATATCTTGGAAAAGGTAAACGTTCAATCAGTTTCTGCTGAAGAGAGGAATCAGCTCAAGTTAAGTCATTCTCTCCTCTCCAAGGGTCCATGGCACCCAGCAGAGTTCTGGACACTGGAGGAACAAAAGAAACAATTTTCAATCTTTGGGATGGAAAACTGAAAAACAAAACAAAACAAACACCCGGATGCAGGGTTCTTAAGTGGTTCCCACCTGCACGCCCCTCCCTCAACACTCCAACCCTCCCCCCTTCAATGGCCCATCCTGGGCCATGGGGAGGCGGGGCGGGTGCTTTCAGAGCCGCCTAGACTCCCTTCGCCCGTTTGCTCGTGAACTTCTCTGCTCCTCTGCCCCATGTCAGCCGCCACCAGGAGGAACACGAGGCCTTAATTGATCAGCAGGCCAGTAGCCTTGAGAACTTGATTCAGGTATTGACTTCTGAGCAGCCAGTTTCACTCCGGCCTCCACAGCTAGGAGAGGCTGAACATCAGAACTATTAACCTCTGGCCCGAGCAGTCGGCGAGGCAGGCCGGCAGCAGTAATTAGGAAGTCAATCGGAATCGCCTGTCTCGCTTACACCGCCGTGTCAATCAATAGCGCGGTGACAGCTTCATTAGGCCCGGGCCACGCAAGCCCAGCCTGTAACAACCTCATAAAATACACCAACGACTCAGGGCAGAGAGAAATCTGCCCGGAGGACTGGAGTGGATGACAATATGTATTGATTAGGGCTCCAGCAATTTATGAAGTGCTACTTGTTGGCCAACCTTTCTGACTCAGTGCTAAATTTTCCCAAGGAGTTGCAAGATGAAACCAAATATTACCCTTTCAAAAGATGAGAGGAAGCCAAGCTGCTGTCTGACAGGGCGTTTTTTACATTCGTTACTCCGAGCGAATAATCTGTCGGGGTAAAACTTCAATAGTTACTTAAGGCTGAAGCGGTACCTCTGTCTCTGTGACCATCAGACTTTGAAAGAAGACATCCATCCATCCAGGAAAAAATATGATTTGACGTGTGATTAGGTAAGACCCTACCTTCGGAGAGACAGCGTGATTTAGGCATTCATTTCTTCCTGGCATTTTTAATGGCTTGTCTGGGTTGTTCCGGAGGGATGGCTGACACCTGGGTTTTCAGAGCTAATTTAAGAGCTCAATAGAAGGGAGGGGGGTGTGCAAAAGGGTGTCTTCTGGCTCCATCCCCATCATCATGATGACACTGCTTGACCACATTGCCAGAGACCTTGCCTGCCTCTGAGACTGCTGAATAGTAGGGCAGTTACTCTGAGCCTCCTTCTGGGCTCTGGCCTTGAAAAGAGCACAAGGCAAGGTGACGTCTACTGTGTAACCAGACTTACAAGGCGCCTCACTGTTAGCCCGGGAAACAGCTGGATGCACGTAAAGTGTCCAATGTCTCCTCTCCTCTCTGTCTTCAGTGATCAGTGCACATTATCTAGACGTAGACCAAGTGGAGGCTTGAGGCTGCTTATATACAAGACTCCAAAAACTCATGGCATGCCCCAAAGTTAGTCCCCATTTGGACTGTCCCCAAAGGCATGGCCCTGCCACAGGAGCGTGTACACTAAAACAGAGATAGAGGGGTCAGAGTCAGGTCAGAGGGCTGAATTCAATCCACATGTTGTCACAAATTAGATCTCTACCTCCCTGACTTTAGTGTCTTCATCTATGAAATGTGATAAAAAGATGCTCCCGCTTCCATCCAACATGGTTATTGCGAATCTCAGGTGAATTCACTGAGCAAAAGCATTTTTTTGTAAAGTATTGTAAGAATAAGTTTATAGAAAAGACATCAATTGTATTCCTCTGGTCTCCCAGGTAGAAGGGGAGGTTCCAAGTGGCCGTACGTAAGCTGAGATGTTCTCGCTTCACATCTCACTGGCATGCCCTGACCCATCAACCCCCAAATATTTACTGAGCTCTGTAAGATACTGTGGTTGATATTTACCTCCCCTCCTCTGGTCTCAGTCACAGGAACTCAGAAACAACGGGAAAGGAGAAACATTGGTCTGTCCCAGCTAAGTTGCAAGGCATCTCTATGTAAAACCAATTCCTTAAGCAGGAATTCCTTTTGCCTTGTCAGTTGCCAGAATCTAGCTTATTTGCCCCCAAATTCTAGTCCCAGTGCACACGGGCTTCACCTAACTTTCTCTCCAGGCTTCCTTTTCTGTCACTGGTTGCAATTCCCCAGTCACCATACTGGTATCCTCCTTAACCCAGCACAGAAGTGGGAATGTCGTGGCTAGGCATTGTGAAAAACCAAACAACAAAAACAAATTTAAAAATAAAACCAAAATAAACCAAAAGGAGCACAGTTCAGACAGCATGTCCTGGCTGAAGGAGTCCCTCGTCTGTCTTGAGCTGTTCAGTGGGGCCAGGCCAGCCTTTTTCACGGCCTCCTGATTCGTTCTTTCCCGGGGCTGGTGAAGTCCCTGGTCCTTGCCCTGCAGAGCTGCCCTCCCAGTTCTGAGTGGATGGGATGCTCAGACTGAGTTTAGTGGCAGAGCTGGACTAGAATACTTGCTAGGGCTGGGGACGCTGCTATCTTTTTTAGTATTTGGACATGAGTTCCCAGGCCTGTCCCCTGATAAGGAAGGCCATCTAGTCCCTCAAGACTCTTTCCCTGAACTGAGAACTAAGAGCCCTGAAAAAACCACTCCCTCTCCAAACATAGACTATTCAGCTGTGTGTACGTGTGTGTGTTTAATTTGATTTGTTTTCAAGGTGTGTTAAACAAGCTTTTTTTAAAAAAAAAAAAAAAAAAAAAGCTTGTTGTCAGAATTGGTTGTACCTGTAGGTGAGGCTTCAATCCTTGGACCTGTGGTCCTAAACTGGTTTCTGCACCTGGTCCCACTAGGGACCACATGGCCTTGATGGGGGCACCATCTTCCCCAGGTCTGTCTGTGTACATGCCTGGAGCGCTTCACCACCTCTAGCAGATCACTGTCTCTTTGTTGCAGAATCTTGGCCAAGTTCCTGTTTCTGGTCTGAGCGGCCTCTTGTTTACAGCTCGTTGGCCAAGGAGGTAATTGACAGATGTGAGACTAAACACTTTCTGTTCGGGGTATACCAGCCCCTCATCTCCCAAGGGTCACCCCTCTGCTCTATCCCTTGGGGGTGTGCTCTGCCTTCTTTCTCCAAGGGATCCTTCCCGACACCCGTCTAATGGGAGTAAGACTTTACAACCTGAAAACGCACAAAGCCAGGGTGAAAAGCAGCCCCAATGTGCTCTCTAAGCTCGCTGTTAACTTTTAGAAGCTCTTCCACACCCTTGACCTCATTCCCTCCTTACAGCGGCTCTGTGAGGTGTGTGTGCTCCACAGCGTTAGTCCAGGGAAAGAGGACGGCAAGGCCACCACAGGAGTCACAGAGGAGCTCGTCTGGATGCTCAGTAGAGCCCTGCTTTGATCGCCGCCCCCCAACTCTATCATCATCTCCAGCGTGCCTCAGTTCTGACCTCTGTGAAACAGAGTGATGCCCTCCTTTTAAAATATCACAAAGCCTCCCCAAAAGCAAAATTATGAAAAATATGGAAAGGTTAGACTGGGCGTTATCATTGAAATTATAATCATCCCTCAGCATCCATGACAGATTGGTTCCAGGACCCACGGTGGATAACAAAATTCATGGATGCTCAAGTCCTGAAGTTGGCCATTCATGTTCACAGTTCCACATCCTTGGATTCAACCAACTGTAGATGGTGCTGCACTGTATGTATCTGTTGAAAAAAAAAATCTTCTTATAAACGGACCCCAGCCTTTCAAACCCGTGTTGTTCAAGTGTCAACTGTACTTTGCTGTTTGTATTTGTATGCTGTAATAGCAACATCTTAAGCAAAAAAAAAAAAAAAAAAAATCATGTTATCTTATTCATCACTGCATCCCAGTGCCCAGAACAAAGCCGGACACAAATGCAAACCAGTTATTATGAATTGATCTTTATGTATAAGGGAAAAGGGGAAAAGTGGATGGGAGATGATAATTTTTTTAAAGGTCATATTATATAGGATGGCTCAGTCCTCCTAGGGGTTGACAATGGCACTGACTGTCTCGTGGCTCAGGTTTAATCTGGAAGCTACGATGGGCCATGCTTTGGGGAAGTCCCTCTTTTCCCAGCTGGAGTCACAGCCCTTAGCCCTCAAGGCCATGTGTTACTGCCAGCCCATCACACTGTAGAGACGGGCATCTCTCCAGTGCCAGAGGGTGTGTGTGTGCACGTGTGTGTGTCGGGAAGGGGAGGGGGCCAGAAGTGACCCTGTGAGCCTGGACCCTGTGCTGATGGCACTCTGCCTCCGGGAACCGGACCCCAGTCCTGCCTGCACCATGAGCACCCTCGCTTGAAACTCTCCATAAGCCCTCAGTATTAGCTCCAGCAGGGCAACTGGACGGCTGGCAAGATGCTGGCTTTTCCTTCTCTCGGGCACAAACAAGACGGGCAAGCCTTCCCAGCACATTGGTTTGCAGCGAGGCCTGCAGGAGAAATCCTCAGCTCCAAGACAGAGCAACCAGCCAATAACGACTTCCTTGCACCTGTGCCTGTTGCAAACATTTTTATCATTTTGCCACGCTTCATTGACCGATGGATTTTTTTTTCCAGCTTTGCACTTTTTTTTTATTACTATTATTTTTATCTTCATCATTACCTCCGCGCCTCTGATGGCATTTAGACATGAACCGCCCATGAACCTCCGAGCCCGATTGTGCCATGACAAAAATATTGTCGTTTACATTCTGTGCCAAAGTATTATATAAAAACACATCAAGGAGAAGGAAATTCAGGAAGCTGGGAGTAAAGATATATAGTCAGCAAAGTATATAACTTCTGGCATATTACTGCTTAATCCTAACATAATTATTCTCATTCTTTTATTTGATTAACTTCTAATGGTTCCTCTTGGTGTTAAAGGTCCCACTCTGATCATTTGATTTTAGTGTCTGCTATAATTACCGATAATGTTCTTTGCAAGACAATTTAATGATAACCGCATAATGGCCTGTATGGAGAAGGCTGCAGGGTTTCAAAGCTTTTGAGTAATATAAAATACATTAGACTAACACAAGCTATCAACATGACAGGGAATGTTTGATTTACACTCAGGACTAGGTTATAGCGTGGTGGCATTTTTTTTTTTTCTCTTCCTTTTCTTTTTTCTTTTTCTTTTTTTTTTTTCTTCTTGCAGCCGTTTACAATAAATGACAGAACAGTTGGACAATCTGCAACTTGCTGATTGCAAGAAAAAAAAATTGTATTGCAAAGTTTGGAGTGGTGCAGAGGCAGTTAGTGGCGCTTTGGGGGAGCGGGGCACTTGGAACAGAGCTGGGGCAAGAGCCAGGAGTCTGATTCCCTGGGGGATGGAACCAAATTAGCTTTCTGCCATGAAGGTCACCTGCAAGGGAATGTCTTTGCTCTTCTCATGCTATTCCAGGTCCCAGCAATCCAAGTTCTCTCTGCCAGTCATTTTTACCAGGTAACTGTTAGCTGCCAGCCCCTCTTGGGGTAGCCAAAGTCTCAATCAGTTAAATTTTGGGGGGGATCAATATAATAATAATAATCCTATTTTCGATCACTTGATCTCTCTGTTTTCCAAAAACAAGCAAGTGGAAAAACCAGCCTAAACAAAAGAACCATTTTGCCCAAACCCTCACGGCCACCTTCCTCCCAGCCTGCCCCGCTCAGCAGAGTCCATGTTGGCGAGCCTGGCACGCGGGCCTCTTTCATTTGATATAAAGTAATCACTCACCACCCTGGCCAAATGCAGCATAATTGATGGTGTGAGTGGATGGAGAAAATTTCCTGTCAGGGAAAAAAAAGGTTAACCGTGGACATATTACACCAGGGTCTCTGATTCCGGGATAATGGCATTTGGACAAAAGTAGGGCCCCGTCCTTTTTTATAGCACTTTATGCCCCATTAGTATTACTGCAAGTCCCAGGACCTGTCTGTTCGGGCACTTAATCAAAAGCAATGGGTTGAAAATCATGTTCCAGCTCTCCTCATATTTGATTCATTCCTTCTAGATAGGAAGAGGTAAAAAACACATTACCAGCATCAAAACAGCACATGCATTATGTGCTAAGCAGTTGAGAAGGCTATCATTGGGTTTTATCCCTTTGGGTACTTGGCTGGACAAGGACTTCCCTATTCATCCATTCAGTGGACTGAAGCAGCCATATTTCATTTTTTTTTCCTTCCCCTGACAGACAATCCGTTAGTTTTCCACAGATCTCTCTTTTAAAGACACATTCATGTCACTTATTTTAATTGTAGGCTTCAGGCAGCAAAGCCCAGGATGTGTGTTCGCATACAGACACACACACACACACACACACACACACGTGCACACGCACACATACAACTGGAAACCTACCACTCGGATGTAGCTCCTCCGAGAGCCAAATCTAATAATAGGAGAGGAACATTTCTTAGGGGAAGAATTAATTTATACACTTAATTACTCGGGATCCACTTCAAGCTCTCCGCCTTAATGCTCTTCCTTTTGGAGAGAGTTTTTAACTAAACGCCCAGTGCTCTGGCAGACCCCGAGGAGAGCCTGCCTGGTTTAGATGGAGGGGCCTAGCCCCGCCCGCCCCTCGTCCCCTGGGCCCAGTCCCCGGCCCTCCCGGAGGAGCGTGAGCATCAGTCATGGATCTGAGGCCCCGCACTTGGCTATAAAGATCGGGGTCTGAGTGAGAGGGGCTTCGGCTCAGTGAGCTGCTTTCTCTCAGCTCCCACGCTCCCCGGGGCCTCTGAGGGGATGTTCTGCTGCATGGCTCAGCCCCAGCAAAACGGTGCAAAATGAAACGATGTCTTCTGTCTCTTCTCAAAGGGGCACCGGCCAGGAGACCTCTGTCTGAGAAATGGGTTTTTCCCACTTTAGAGAATTTGTTCTATTTACCACTGTCATGATGAAGAGGAGAGGGAGGACATAGTCGATTATTAAATTGCACAGTATTTGGAGAAGCGTTACGGCTGCTGGGTTAACGAGGGAGGCTTGTTCTGGTCTGCTTCTGACATCATCAGAAAAATGGGTTGGGCGAAGGGGCACCATGGAGTCAAACAGGCCGGGGGGCTGCCCTGCTGGCTCTAACAGACTGGCGATCTTGTTCCCAAAGTGAGTCCCAGCAGGGTGCAGAGGGAGCAACCCCGAGAAGAAGCTGAGGCAGGTCTGCAAGTGTCCAAATTAGGAGGGGTGGTGGGATGGGGGTTCTGGTAACGTGGGCAAACGGAACAGAGACCCAGGGAGAGGGGAAGCAGCGTGTGACCGACCCCTGATTCTGAATGGGGACCAGTTTAGCCCCCACCAGTTTGGGGTTCAGCCATTGTTTGTTGATGAGCCCTGTTACAATACACACCTGATACGTGATCGGGTAAAGCAGAACACAAAAGTAGCATCACATTAAGATGAATTTAGTTTCAATCCTTTAGTGACTTCCTAGAATATTTTACTTAAATTGAGACATCGGGTTGAACAATTTCTTTCTTAAGGTTTTATATCCTATTATATGTCAATAAAAATTCTATACACTACAGAGATAATTATTTTTAAACCTCGAGAAAATCTAGAAGAAAATTAAATTGACCATTTATCAAGCCTCAGGAGAGAGGGATGAAAATGATTTTTCTAAGCTTAGAAGCAATATAGAAACCCTCAGAGGAAAGAGTGACAGATTTGACTACATAGAGGAACAAAACAACTCTGTATGTTGAAAAAAAAGAGGCAAACAAGAGATTGGAAATATTTATAGCTACTATAACGAAGGGTTAATATCTTTATTATTTAAAATAATTATGCTGGTTGATAAGAAAACATTGAATCCTGATAATAAGCATAATTCATAGAAAAGAAAATACAAGAAGTAAGCAAGAATATGAAAAAGTTTAGCTTCACTAGAAGCCTAACAAATGTAAATTTTAGAAAGAATAATTTTCGTGTATTAAATGAATCTTTTTTAAAATGAAAATATCTAATGTCGATGACAGTGTTTCTCTTCTACATTTGTGGTAGTCTATAAATTGACAACCTCTTTCAGAAAGCCAACCAAAGTTATAAAAACGTTTGTACCCGTTTGATCCAAGAATCCTACTTCTGGGACTCTAACCTGAAGAGCTAATCCAAAAGATGAAAAAGGTAATGTGTAAAGGTTTTTATTGCAGTGTGGCTTATAGCAAAAATTTAAAACAACCCAACACCAACAAGAGATGCTTGTGTCATATCCATTCAATGGAATATGAGTCTTAAAATGATGGCCATGTGGACCAGGACTCTCTTTACTTTTCACCTTTAGATGAAAATGCAGTAAACAAAATTGAATGTAAACTGTGATTTCCAATACGTGGGAAACATGCACATATATAAAAAAGGTCAGAAGCACAGCTAAAAAACCACCATACACCTATTAGAATGGATGAGATGAAACAAACCAAAATAAACATGCAAACAAAACCCACTGACTATACTAAGTAAGAGCAAGTCTGTGAAGCAACTAGAACTCCTGTGTTGCTAGGTAGGAGGGTGGGACTGTGAAACGGTACAGCCTCTTTATAAAACAGCTGGGCAATTTCTTATCACGTTAAACATATTCTTACCATACGACCTAGAAATTCCCCTCCTTGGTATTTACCTGAGAGAAAGGAAAACATGCACTTACCAAAAGCCTATATGTGAATCCATGTAGCAGCTTTATTCATAATTGCCAAAAAATGAAAACAATTCAAATGTTAATCAGCTGGTACATGGATAAACAAATAGTGGTACATCCATATAGCAGAATACTACTCAACAATAAGCAGGCATAAACTTAGACTCAATAGAAATGAATCCCAAAAGCATATGCTATAAATTAAAAAAAAAGGACATAAAAGGCTACATATCATGTGATTTTATTTATATGATATTCTGGGAAATATATAGGGACAGAAAACAGATCATTGGTTGCCAGGGGCTTTATGTGGAGGGAGGGAATTGACTACAAAGGGGTATAAGGGGATTTTTTTTTTTTTGATGGAACTATTCTGTATCTTGGTTGTAGTGTTAGTAACATGACTGTATGCATTTGTCAAAATTCGTGGAATTGATTCCTCCAAGATGCTTTTTTTGTCTGTAGGTATATTATACCTCAACTAACCTGAACTCCACTTCCAAAAATCTACCCATAGTTCTGGTGAAATAATAAGACTGTGGGTGATTCTTGTCTTTTCTCCATTTCCCAAAGTTTCTGACATAACTTTGAAAAAATATATATACCTGTATTTGTTATTGTTGTCACTAGAGAGGGAATAATCTATGAGCAAGAGTGCATTTGTCTAAATAGGTATAATACATCATTCCAAATAGCCACAGATAAAAAGCAAACAATGTGAAAAATCTTGGCAAATTTTGAAATTCTCCAACCTAGGAGGAGGCTGCTCTCCCACTGACTTAACCTCTCTTTGGAATTTTAATGGAGCTCTGCTTTTCACCTGGCCTGACTCTGGCAATCAAATCAGGTGACAAATAGTAAAGGATTTATATGTGTTTAGCCTAGAAAATAAAAGACTCAAAAGTTGAATTTATCCCAGGAATGCAAGGTTGGTTCAACATATGGAAATCTATCAGTGTAATATACCATATTGATAGAATAAAGGGCAAAAATCACATGGTTATCTCAATAGACATACAAACACTTGACAAAATCCAACACCCTTTCATGATAAAACAAAAACAAAACGAAAACAAAAACAAAACACTTAACAAACTAGGACCAGAAGGGAACTTCCTCAACCTGATAAAGGACATCTACAGCTAATATTTCTTAATGCTGGAAGACTGAAAGCTTGCCCTCTAAGATCAGGAAGAATATGAAAATGCCTGCTCTTGCCATTTCTATTCAATGTTGTATTGGAGGTTCTGGCCAACTCAATTAGGCAAGAAAAAGAAATGCAAGTCATCAAATTGGAAAGGAAGAATGAAAACTATTTGCAGATGACATAACCTTGTATACTGACTATCCTAAAGAATCTACAAATAGAATTATGAGAACAATAAATAAGTGATAGTGAGATGATGGTGTTAGTTCCACAACTTTGTAAATATGCTAAGAACCAATGAATTCTACAATTCAAAAGGGTGAATTTTGTGATATGAGAATTATTATCTCAATAAAAACAAAAAGATAAAAAGAAAAGATTTTGGAAAGGAACTAAAGGAGATTAGGGGGCAAAGTTTATATAAATACCAGACAGCCCATGGGACTGAAGAACCAGTGTCTGTTTCAGAGTTTCCCAGCCTTGAAATATCCTGGGTACAATAGGGAGGTTATGTGGTGGGTGTCATCCAAGTTGCCACCGGTCACCTATCCTAGATTTGGGGGTTTAAACTAGCTTTGGCTCACCCTCTAATCTCCAGCCGAAAGCAAACAGCCGCTCTGTGTTTGCGTCACTCACAGATACACATCACTGATTGCACCCATATTACAAATATTTGGATGTACATTCTTCTTTCCTTGATTATAAAGTTTTTAAGTGAAAAGACTGTTCTTCAAAGTGTCAATTCAGTGACACCGACTTGGTGGATATGTCTGTTAAATAATGAAAATCATCAAGTTGGCCAGTTTTTCTCTGGTGAATTCTTCTCCCCTAACCAATCCTCAGGGGCTGCGTGGCATTCCTTGAGCTGCCTCTTGGCATGTCTCCAGTGATCTGTGGTCCTGCATGTGCGGTGACACTGCTGGGAGGCTCAGCTGAAGCCCCTGTCCTCTCCTCCACGGCACGGGGACCTTAACACCTTCTTACTTGAGGGGACTCCATCTCTCATCACAGCTAACATTACAAATGGACTCATTTCTACATGAATACAAGAATTCTCACTTATTTTTAACTATCTGAGTTGGGTTGTGGTTGCATGGTTGACAAAATGATACACTTTGCCAACATGGGATTAATGTTTAATTCATTTTGATTTTATAGTTTAAAAAAAATTTTTTTAGAGCCAAATTTTTTTTTCCAGGTTGCAAAAGTAATTTTACAGACTCTTGCAAAGCACTCAGGTCCAAAGCATTGTGTTGTGCAAAGCAGCATATTGGATGAGAGGTCTTGCTTTGTAGACTTTATCAAGGAACAGGTGGGGAGGTATTTGGGGGAACAAGAAGTTCCCTCCTGACCCTTAAAATCTCTCCTCTAAGGTGGTTTGCGTACTGACCCCTGGTTTAACTGGGCCTCTCTCTTTAAATGGGAAACAGCCCTGTGGCCAGACACCCCAGAGACCCCCAGTGCCCACCCGCTGCCATTCCCAAGGCCCCACACTGCCCAGCAGGGGTGTAGGAGTAGGGCACACAGGCATTTACAAAGATTAGGATAGATCGATGAACACGGACGTGGGTTCATTCTCGACCACTGGACTAATCAGCTGGTTTTCACAAGCACTTTATTCCCCCGTCATATCAGCTACAAATACCTGCTTTAACACTGTGGATCAGCCCTGCACCAGCCAAATTGATTATATTATTTAGTTTGCTTTAGAAGGAGAAATGGAAAGGACCTTTGCCCTCGCCTCTAGAGAAAGTTGAAGCAAAAACAAGTAAAAGAACAACCCTCGCAGGTTCTGACAGAGCAAAAGAGCCTGCCCGCTGGGTTCCTACAGTACTTTCAAGAAATTAAATGGCTCCATCAACCTGAGTCTCAGTCTCCAAACTGTTGGTCCCTGATGTCAAGAGGCCCGGAGAGAAGGCAAGGGTCTGGCTGGTAACCTGGGAGCACAAGCAGCAGGAAGTGAATCCCTGGGCAAGGTAGTGACTTTGTCTAGAGAGGAAAGCCTGGAAAAAAAGTAAACAGGCTCTCAGGGGATAAGATTAGAACACAAATATCTGGGGAGAACTACCCAGGAGTGCAAGGGGAGGACTGCCTGTGGGCAGACGGGTGGCACCTTGGAGGAGCTGGTCCATTTGGAGACAGAGGTGCATCTCAGCTGGGTTTGGGGGTGTGATGGGGGCATCCCTTCCTTTGGAGCTGGCAGGAGGTTGCCCATCAATTCTAAAACCACCCATCTGGGAGGGACCAGGGAAAATAGCTGGTCTTGAAGTAAAGGACCCCAAGCTCTGTCTTGACCCCATTTCTTTACAGCCACTGCCCTGCCCTGCCCTCCTCTCCTTCATTGGAAAACTTGCCTTAGAATTTGTTCTGGTCTCTGCCTCCACCTCTTCCCCTGGCATTTTCTCCTCAGCCCCAGCTGGGCTCCCATCCCCACCACACCACTAAGACCACTCTTGCCAGAGTCACCAATTACTTTCATATGGCCAAACCCCAAAGTCATTTCTCTGCTCTTACCTTCCCTGACTTCTCAGTGACATGGGATATAGTTAACCCACTTCTTCCTTCTTGAAACACCTCCTTCCCTTGGTTTCTCAACTATCACACTCCCCAGGGTTCCCTGCTGTCTCCCTGGACGGCCTGTTTACGCTGATTCCTCCTCTTCTTTTGCTTTACCTCTAGAAGCTGAAGTGCCTCAGGTGGAACTGCAAGGCCTGTGACAAATATTTGAAAGACAGAGGCCAGTAGGGCTCTCTGTGCGTGTCTTGCAGAGGCATAGAACTCTGTAGTCTTTGCTTCGCCAGGTTGCTGGCCCGGCCCTCAGCTCAACAGCTGGGAGATAAAGTGCCTTCTGTCTTCCTTGAAAGGAATCGATAGTAAGAATGAGTACTTGGCTCTCTCCAAAAGGTCAGCTTGACACCTGATTTCTCAGGCTGCTCTCTTGATCTCTCCTCCCCATTAACGGGGTGGCCCAGCAGGCAACTCTCAAAGAACAAATTTGTAATCCAATTCCGAGAAATATTATGGGGATTAAGATGGTATCTCTGGGTTTGTTTGGTTTGGCCCCTTGAAGGATGGAACATAGGTCCAAAGCAAAGGTCAGCATCTGCCCGGGACGGGCATCTGTGTGTGCACACGTGAACGTGGGTACACGAAGGGGGATTGTGGGTAGAGGTATGTGTGAGCAGTAAGACGTTCGCAAACGGGAAGGATTCTCTCTGCCTGCTCATGCCTAGCAGTAGGCGTGCAGAGGCATGAGTAAATGTTGGCATGTGGGTTCATATGTATGATACGCACGTGAGTGCATTTTCACATGTGTTAGACAGCGCTCTGCCAGGAGTCTGTAATCTCGTAACCCTGTGGCTCTCAGAGGTCACTTAAATTTCAGCTGTGAAAGGGGACTGCTAGCCAAGCCCTCTGCCCCTTACAGGCTGGCTTCTGGGATTGTCCCCTGTAACCGGAAGCCCTCAACATCTTACCTTGCACGTAAGCGCGGCCCACACGTATCTATAGCTGCCTGTGGGCTCTTGCACGTGGGCAGGGGCAGGGAGAAGGATATGGGGGAATTCCTATCAGGCCTCCGCTGTTTCTTATTTCATACTGACCGTGCACCTCCCCAGGAAGGGGGCTTGCATGCAGGGGACAGACTCAACTCTCCATACTTTCCCGCAACCCGGAGGAGGGGAGGGGGTGGGGGGGGAGGTGGGGGTCGAGGCGAGGGAGACATTCTAGCTTCTGGGCAGGCTTCCAGCCCTGCAACCCTCCTGCTCCCTTCCTTGTGCCTCAGCCTTTCTGTACAGAAATGCCCCGCTTTGGGGAAACCTGGTGCACAGAACAGAAGTCCCAAGCACAAGCGAGACAATTAACCCGGGGGGCGAGGGTTACTAAGCTGGCCGGCTGGGATCCTGTGGCTTGGAAAACATCTGGGCCCCCTGGCCCAGCGCCCCACCCCCATCCCGCACCTCCCACCTCTGGCAAAGCCGCGGGGAGGGGCGGATTACTTTTTTTTTTTTTTTTTTTTAATGAACAGGACGGGCCATGGGCGCCTGGCAGGCCCCATCTGTCTGCTGCCCCAACTCAATTTGATTCCCATTCACCCGCCTTTGTTTGCCTCCCTTTTTTGATCAGCAGTCTCGTGGGGGGTGGGAGTGCAAAGGCTTAATGTTCTCCACGGCTTTGCGGAGCCGAGACCCCCTCCCCCCCCGCGGTGCACCGCTGCAGCTCCCGGCCCCAGGGCCTGGCGTTCGCGGAGGTGGGCGTCCCCGGCGCAGCCGGCTCCCCGCAGCTGCAGAGCCCAGTCCAGCCGGTCCTCTCCTGTGGGCAGAGGGGCGATGGCCAGAGAGCTTGGCGGGGAATGACTTGTTTGCGATGTCACAGGCCGGGGATAGCCGCTGCTCCCGGCTGGGGTCAGATTAAAATGCACCTTCCAGGATCAGGTGCCTCTCTAATGGAGAGGGAGGGGGAGGGGGTTACATGGGGACCCCAGGGGCTTCTGAGTGGATGGGAACTACAAAGCCGGTGGTGGCACCACTCAAGCCACTTCACCCAGTTTTGAGTAGGAAAGAGAACACAGCAGCCCCAATTTAAACATTTGCCTATAATCCCACAGCCATAGTGCTAAAACCATTTTGGACTTTGCAGACCAAAAGGTCACCATTAGTGACCAAGTGGCTTTTTGATTTTTGTTTTTGTTGTTTGCTAGTTTTGCCCATTGTCATCCAGAGTGTAAAGGGACTGACAGAACCTCAGAGCTGAAGGGGCTCCTGGAAGTGCCACAAGCCCATTTTACTGATGGCATGACCAAAGAGGAAAGCGCGCCGGCCTCTGGACAACTGGCTCAGTGCTGGCCATTGCAGCTGAGGTTAAGGTTACAAGAGAGGAAGAGGGCTAACCATCCACTGTCCAAGGACCCTTGTAGGCTGTGAAAGTCTGGGAAGCAAAGGTGTGAGCTTCTAGCCTCCTGGGAGCAGGGTGGGGTGTGCAGGCCGGGATCAGATGCAAAATCGGATACAGCGGTGACGTTTAGTCCAGAAGCCTCTGCTGTGGACCGGGCTAGTTAGAGGTGGGAAGGCTCAGATTAAGAATTTTTTGGTGTGATGAAGGGCGGTTCAGCCTGGAATTGTGGGTGGGACCCATTTTTGGCCTTCCGGGGTCTCTGCCTCCTTCTCAGTGTGCAGTTTTACATGGGTCCCAGTTGGCATGGGGCCACAGCCAAAAACCTGAGGCTGTCCTGTTTTCTGACAGCTACCTCCTGGCAACCCTGTATTCATGGAGTTCACAAGTTCACATCCTCAGAGAATGACCATAGGATGAAGAAGAAGGTTTTGGGGGCTGTAACAGCAGTACGGATAGGAAGCGATGGAAGGGGGAGAGATGACTTCTAGCTGATGGCAACAGGGAAGATTTAAAGGAGAAGGAGGCCTCTGAGCTGGGTTTAGAGGGAGGAGATGTGGCCTTGGTGGAGAGTGGTGATACACATTTGCAGAGAAGCAAGTTAGAGCAGAAGCTGGAGCTAAGTCAAGTATGTGCTGTGGATATTAGGGCAAGTCTGTGACAGTGAGCCACAGCAGGTGCCAATGGGCTGGGGCAGGATGGCCTGGGGCAGGATGGGGCACCAGCTGGAGCTGTGGAGCTCAACTGGGCGCCATGGAACGCAGAGGAAAGGGCTATGAGGATTGGCTACAAGGTGGGGTGGGGATCCATGGGGTTACCCAGCATTATTAGGAGCCTGAAAGGAAAGCTGTCTGCCCATAAAGACAGCATTTGTCACAAGCTTATGGATTTTTGTGATTGATAAATAAACCAACATGTTTAAAGGCATTATCCCATTCTTAGGAGATTTGATCATTATGAATTTTCTCAGTTGATGGATGCTACACTCAAGTGGAGTCCTTGAAATGTTTTTACATGAAAAGGTGTCATTCTACTTAAGGAAGGTCCTAAGAGGGGCCTCTGAGCCTTGCCTGTGCTCCGAGGAGGCATGGAAAGGGGCCCTCATGAGTCCTGCCTTTAGGATGTTTATAACTCCAGGAGACAAAACACACAGACATTAACAACAGAAAATGTCATGAGACAAATACGACCAGGTGCCAAACCCAATATAATCTGGGGACCAAATGCATGCTACATACAGTGCTAGAGAAATTCGGAGGAGAAATCTCAGTGGGTCAGTTAGCAGGATGGGGTTTATGGGCAATCTAGGATTTGATTAATCCTTAAAGGATATGTGGTAATTGGATAGGTAGACGAGTGCACAGCATATGTGATTCTAGTTAATTATTTATCTGTGTTCATCTGCTTATTTATTTTTTATTTTCAGAAATTTTAAAAAATTACGGAAAAGCACAGAGAATAGTAGATATGTCAGAGACTGGTGCACCCACCCCCAGAATTGATAGTTATTAATATTGTGTCTGATTGGTTTCATTTTTTTTTTAAGAAAAAGAAATACAACAGTTGGAGTAGAATGGACATTGTCTTTGTCTCTTTCTCCCAAGTTCCTCTCCTGCCAGCCCCCTTTCTGCCCCACAAGCCAGCCACCATCTTCATGACTTGGCTGTGTATCTTTCCAGTGTATTTCAAACAACTTTACAAACATCAGTGTATCTGTGACAAACAATTTTTTGTGTAGATTTTTGTGTAGATTTTTAAATGAATATAAACGGTATTGTATTGCACAAGTTGTTCTGCAAGGTTGTTTTTGTCTGTCCATTTGTTTCCTGAGTTACGCGTTGCTGTTCTTTTTACCTGCATTGGCCACATTCTAGCAGATGAACTGCACAGTTTTTTCTTGCAGTACGGTGGTCACAGGGAACACTCTTAGTACTCTTTGCAGGCATAAGAGAGTGTAGTGGGCACCAGGGAATGCAGTTTTAGACTCATGGTTGTACTAGTTAATACTACTCATCACAGTTGGTTTTAATCAGACTTAATTTTTAAAAAATCCGACGAGTGTGAAACGGATTATGTTTGCACTTCTATATATACCTCTGATTTCAAAGCATATTACATCAAAACATCAGAGATACACCCACACTGTGGTTTTACTGAGCTGACGTTAGTATCAGAAACACAAACACATTTTAATTTATTAATGTTTGTAAGAAGAATTTTTTACAATAAATTTTTATTGAAGTGCAGTCAGTTTACAATGTTGGGTCAATTTCCAGTGCACAGCACAGTGCTTCAGTCACATAGGGACATACACACATACGCTCTGTAAGAAGAATTTTTAATTATTGACTTTGGAGAAGGAGGATCTATGAAAGGATGATTCTTGAATAAGAAACTTGTCCTTCTGAGCTATGGATAGAAATTATCAATTGGAGTCTGGTTATTATAAATATATGCATAATGCAGACCAACTTACACCGTGACTCTGGGCATTGGCACATATATGTGTGTGTGTGTGTATATATACACACACACACACACATATATACACACATACATATATATATAATCTATAAAAGATTGTCCGTATAATCTTTATTGTATACCCATGTATCCAGTATCTAATACACACACACACACACACACACACACACACACACACACACACACAAATACAAATGTATTATTCTGAGAGTGAAGTTAAGAGTGAGCCTGGAGCATCTCAGTAGAACCAGCCGAAGCTCAGTTCTTATGGGCACAATACACACGGATAATAGTTCCGGGGCCAGATTTATGCTTTCCTGAGTTTGGTGATCTGTGGGTGCTAACCTCTGATTTACCTCTCAGAATCCCACTATTGAAATCCCTTCTTTCTGCATTAGAGCTTTCATAACCACAGAAAGGGTAAGTTATTAAATGTTACCTTCTTTCCTGTTCAAGTATAAATGTAAAGAAGTCAGTTTCCATAAAATGGGATCTGGGTAATTTTTTGAGCAGGGCCAGTGGGCAGAAGAGTGAAGGCGAGAGGTTGTTCCGAGCTGGATGGCCGAGAGATGGACAAGCATGTATGTTTGAGGAGATGCAGAGGTCGGAGAGCCCAGAATGAGGATGGGGTGTCGCTTGGCGGCTTGGAGCAGAGGGGCGCGTAGAGGAGTGTGCGTACAGGTGCCTCAGTACTCAGACGCAAAGGAGATGCTTAATTCTACCCCCCCCCCCACACACACATGACTCCAAACCTAAGGAGGCATTTCCTTAAAGGGACAAGTGTAGACCACTGCTCCATGGTCTACTGTTTAATCCTACGTAAAAGAAAACCGTATCCAGACGTACTTCAGATCCGCACCACCCACAGTTCTCTGTAGTGCACGTACAATTTTAAAACAATGAAAACAGTGGGGTGGAAACTTGAATATCAGTTGCGGTCATAAAAGCGGTGAGAATTACTTAAGTTTGCGAGCCCTCCATCTGTCCGAGGGAAGTTCTGTGCCAGCTCATACTCCCTGGCATCAGTAGCCCGTTCCTTCCTTTCAAAGTATTTCCACATCCATTATCTCGGTTGATCCTCACAGCACCCGGGTGAGGCGAGTTGGAAAGCTGTCGAGGCCCCATTTGGCAGAGGTTAAGTGGCTTTGCCGAGGTCACATATTTTCGCAGCAGGGCCAGCCTAGAGCCTGGGCCTCGGACTAAGACATCTGGGACATCACTCTCTCTCTCTCTGTCTCACACACACACACACACGTGTGCAGACACTTTGGATTTTGTAGCATTTTTTCACAAGAGGATAAAGACCGTGGTTTACAGTTCTGTGAGTCTCCCTTTAAAAAAAATAAACTGTAGTTTCCAAGCTGAGCCCTTTTCCTCCCTTCCAGGATGGTCAGGGTTCTTACGCATCTGGGGTGCAGGACATTTTAGAGTCAAAGAATTTGAGATGCCAGACCTCCTTGCTGTCCTCCATCAGCCCGCTTCAGCTGGCTGAAGGCGGCCTGAACGCTGTGTGCCCACACAAATATGGAGGGGAGAGATGCCGTCTTCCAGACACCTGCCAAGTGCCAGCCATTCTGCGGGGTGAGCTGCCCCTGAAGGCCATTAGCCTCATGGAAGCACTGCTCTCCCAGCGCCATGGACAGTCTTCAGGAATGTGCTGAGAGCTGTCCTGGCCGGCCTCCCTCTTCCCTTCTCCAGCACCAGTTCCTCATACCATCCTGTTTCCTCAGCCATCCTGTCCTCTCCACTTCTGCACATGCTCCGTTTGTCAGTGTCTGTTTTTGGTACCCAGAAATGAATTTGAACTCAGAAAGCAGTAAGATAGAATACAGTCCACTCTACCGAACCAGGGGTTAAAACAAATGGCTGGAGAAACACACTAACCTGGAGAACCGGCGGGAGACAGTGCACCATGTTCTGGATTGAACAATACGGGCTCGGGCTGCCCAGAGGCAAAGTCAGGGCGACTTCATGCGGGAGGTGGCCCTGGGGTGGGCAGGATTCCCATAGAAAGCAGCGGGAGGCAGGGAGGCCACCAGGCACCTAGACAGCCTCTCCCCGTTTTTCTTCTCTTTGCTTTCAACCCTGGAACTCTCAAAACCACCAGTGGCATCCTTGCCTGGGGGCAGGAGGCTGACCTCCGGCACCCTCTGGGCAGGCATCCTCCCGCAGGCCTCGGGGCTGGTGTATTTTACTCTAGTCTCCTCCTCCCTTGCCCTGCAGAGGTGAGACATTCTGCCGCAGGCCATTCTTACAGTTTCCCTTTTCCTTCTCTTTCCTTTCAAAAGCCAGAGAGAGAAGGGAGAGGGGCCTGGGAGAAGGGCGGGGGCAGCAGAGGGGCTGCCTGCCAAGCCCAGGCTGACTGGCTCCCAGAAGGATAAATGACTCCAGTCGCCGTGCCGCGCGTGTTGCACATCTTGTCTGAGTTGGCTTGAGACCTCAGTGATCCCCCTCTAATTGAAATCACTTTCTCCTGACTTCCTCCGTAAGCCGAGGGGCTTGTTGCTCTCTCCGCCAACAAAGGGACCGCGGAGGTCGGAGGAAATCCTGGCTGGGCGGCCGGACGCGCGCCGCCCCATCCATCTTCCCGGCCGCCCGGCCCTCGCCGGCTGGGACGCCCGGGTTGGAGCCCGCGTCGGGGCCCTGCTCCCCGAAAGGACCCGCTGGGTCCCGGGATGGCGGTGCGGCTGGCAGTGAGGCTGGGACTGCCCCCTAGAGGGCACGTGGGGCATTTCGTGGGGGCCTGTTGATTGGTACTACACCTGGGGATGCCTCTGCGTGTTGCGGGGGAGGGGACTGTAAGGCGAGGATGCTGGACATACCACCGCGTGCGAGGCAAGCCCCCAACTGCCCAGCGCGACCCGCTGGTTGATAGGGATGAACAGTCTGCTTGTAATGATCGGAGCCTAGACGCTGTTCCACACATAAATCAAACTATTTTTGATTAAAATACACTCTGGTGTTCCCAAGAAAGCAACTACCGCGTAAATCAAGGGAAATGAGACTCTTCCTCCATTTCATCTCAAAAGTTGTTTACCATTTGGGCACATGACAATACTTGAACCATGGCAATATAACATACCTGTAATGAAATTATCTGTGTGTGTATATATGTATGTGTATACACACTCGCAGACACATATGCATACACAGACACGCCAAATATACTTTTTAACCATTTTTTCCAAAATGTCAAATATAAAAAAGTTCCAGTAGTGTTTGGTCAAATGCCATCTAGTCTTAAATACAAACTTATTTCCTATGAGTAGGTGTATTCTAGTGTAGATATGCCTGAATTTACATACAAAAATACACATTATTTGATTATAATTTTATTTTATTTTATTTTATTTTTCTTTATGGTTATACTAAAGAATTATCTTGACTTGAAAGAGATTCAGGGTCTTTCAGAGTTGAGAACTACACTATTGTTACTAGGGACTTAATTTCTTCCTCAAAAAAGAAAAAGAGGGGGGGATCAAAACAAGATGTTAAAAACAGCAAAAATGTCACACAAAATAATATGCGTAGAGCACAGAGCCCAGGATACTGCTGTTGAGAGAAGGCTTGGTGATTAAGATCCTGAAGAGGCCCAGATTCCAAAGGTGGAGGGAGGAGATCCTGGAGGGGAGGGGGGAGGGGACATATGTCAGGGGAGGGGGGGTGGAAGACCAAAGGCCTCCCGTAGTTTTCCAAGTGAATTATATGCAATGCATGGAGAGTTTCCTCTTTTAAATGATCAGTTAAGAAAAAGAAAGAAAAAAATTTTTCCCTAAGCACTATTGATTACCTACTATATGCCAACATTCTGTCATAAAACCTTTAATTCTTAACTGAAACCCAGCAAGGTTGGTATCACAGACTTCACAGGTAAAGAAACTGGGGCTCACTTAGAAAGCAGCGCTGGAACCAGATCTACTTGACTTCAAAGTCAGTATGACCTACTGTCCCTAAAAACTTGCCAGTGGGCTTGTTTTTATTTTTACAGATTGGTGGCTTAATTAAGGTCTTCTGTCTTAGTCAGCACGTTCAGTCTATGCTACTTGGCTGAGCCTGACTCCTCAATGTTAAAGGCAACGCAAACGTAAAATTCATGCATAGACTAGAACTGATATGAAGATGTTTATATACTTTTGAAAGAAATAAAATGATATTTATACAAATGGAAAACATACCACCTTCTTGGATAAGAAAACTTAATAGCGTAAAAATTTCAGTTCTCCCCCAAGTGACTGTATAAAAGTAATGATATTCCAGCTGGTATCCAGGTGAATTTTTTTCTTGTATTAAATTATCTAAAAAGGAATATGAAAGATAAATGTCTGAGAAAGGCCAAGAACAATTTTTAAGAATAGTTGGAGGAGGATAACTAGATTTCTTATCAGATATAAAAACATATAAGGAATGGGACTGACATAGAGATAGAATGGGAAACTCAGAAACCGATTCCAGAGAAAAGAGTCTGTTTAATCAATGGCGCCCATCATCTGCTTAGGAGAAAAACAGAGTTAGATCCCCTGCCTCACGTCATATTTAAAAAATTCCACCTAGACTAAGGACTTAAAATAAGAATAAAACCATAAAATTTTTAAAGGAAAATGCAAGAATATAGACATACACATTTATATAGGTACAGATATATCTCTCCTAAGGGCCATGGTTGAGGGAAAGGGTAGTATGGAACAGAAAAAAATTTGTTAACCAAGTCAGGAAATTTAGAAGCTATAAAGAAAAAGGTAGGCATATATGACTATGTAAAAACCAATACATTAATATGGTGAAAGGTGTTGTAAACAAAGACAAGTAATAGATCGGGAAACACATTTTCAGTGTAAATGATTGATGAAACGTTACTGTCTAAACTACCAAAAATTTCTAGCAAATGAATGAGACATACGATACATAGGAAAATGGATAAAGGATATGAGGAGACAGTTCAGAGAAGATCACACTCAAGTATCAGTAAAGGTGAAAAGATAATTTAACTTCTTTAGTAGTCAGATAAATACAAATGAAAGTACTAGTGAGATATTTCTATTACAGGACTAGCGAAAATTGAAAAGGATGATAACTTCCATCACTGATAGAAATGTTAGAGGAAAGAATCCTCTTCAAATATATGATTAGAGGACATGTGAAATACATTTTTAGAGAGCAACTGAGTGATGATTTTTTTAAATGTAACATACACATACCCTTCAACCTAGTGATCCACTCCTGGGAATCAATCTTTCAAAAACAAAATTCCAGTAAGAAAAGATACTTGTTCAAGGTCAAAGCTGTTCACATCACCATTCTTTGCAACTACACAGATTCAGAAACAAGATTAATGTCCATCAATAAAGGAACAGTTGACTAAAGTGTGGGACATTTACTCCACAGAATACTGTGCAGCTCTTAAAAAAGATTGCATTGGATGTGGTTTCTTGTTGACTTGGAGGGATTTTCATGATGTATTTTCAGTAAGGAAAGTAAATGCAAAGAAGGGTATATAGTGTGACCCAGATTTGTAATTATTACCCCCATAAAGTACAAACATATTTAGGTACATAAATAACTATATGAGCATAAAGAATATTAGGGGAAGATTCAAAACAGTTTGATATCAGCAAAAATAGGAGGTATGGGATGGGGGAAATGTGACGTGTGTGTGCACAGGGAATCAGGTTAAAAAATAAATGTACAAAAGAATGGAGATCTTAATAAAATCAGCATGAATGATGTGACCCAATTTATGCGTCTTTGGTTTTCAACTAATTTATGTAAAATTGTGTGTATAAAACTATACATGGAGATAGAAGTATGAAAGGAATATCCACTAAATATTAATAATTTATGGATTGGATGTTACAGAGATGCCAAGTATCCCCAAATTAATATGTAGATTCAGTACAGTCACAGTAAAATTCTCAACAGGTTTGTGTGTGTGTCCACGTGCATGTATGCATATATGTGTTGTGTGTAAACTGATAAGCTAATTCTAAAATTTATGTAAAAATGCAAAGTGCAAAAAATAGCTAAGATATTCTTGGCCAAGAAAAGAAAAAGAGAGGGAGATGTGGGGGAGAGGAGAGATGCACTATCAAATATCAAGACTTAGGACTTATGAAGCTACAGGAACTAAGATATACGAGAATATTTTTCTCAACCTTGAGTAGGGAGAGATTCTTAAATCAAACACAAACCCCCACTAATCATAATGGACATTTCTATATTGGACTACATTAAAACTAAGAGATTTGCAACATGTAAAAAATAACAGAGAATGCAGAACCAGAATGCACAAAGAAATCCTACAACTCGGTAAGCAATGACCAACAACCCAATAGAAAAATGGCAAGAGACTTGAATGGACATTTTAGAAAAAAAGAATACAGAAGCGGCCAATCACATCTGAAAAGGTGCTCAGTCTTATCAGTCAAAAAACGTCATCATGAGATATACACACCCCTTGAATGGCTACAATATGTGTTCATGAGGCTGTGGAGCCAAGGGAGAGCTCATACACTGTTGGTTGAGTCTGTAACCAACAATGGAAAACTATCTGATAAAGCTGAATGTACATATACATGGTGATGGAGTAATTCTATTCCCAGATGTTCACTTAACAGAGATGTGGGTTCAAATGCAATATAAGTCATGTTCAAGAAAGTTTGTGGCAGCAATTTGTAATAGTCGAACACCAAATACACAAAACGCCCATCAACAGTAAATGGATAAATAAATTATAGAAAATCCTTGCAATAGAATATTTATAGGGGTGAAATGACCAAATCACAGCTACAGACCACAGCACGGATGCGTCTCCAACTCTAACAGTGAACCAAAAAAATGCTAAAAACACAAAGAAATATGCTGACATTTTCATCTATCTAAAGGTCAGCAAACACTAATTTATGATGTAAGAAGGCAGGACAGTAATGGTTATTGAGGAGCAGGGCAGGGAGAGTGACTGAAAGTGGCAGGATGACTTCTGGGGAGCTGGTCACACTTTCACATCTTCAGCAGTGGACACGTGGGATTTCATTTTGTAAAAATTCACTGAGCTGCACATTTAAGATTTGTGGGCTTTTCTGTATTTGTGTTACACCTCAGTAAACAGGTACAAATAATTATCACGGCAATTGCCTGAGGGTGACGAGATATCAGATCATTTCAAGAGTTTTGTCTATTCTTCGAATTATTTACAATACAGATATATCGCTTCTATGATCAAGAAAACCATCAAGCTATTTTAATTGTGAAAACAGGCAAGCAAGTTTTCTGAAATGCAACTGTGTTTGTTTAACTAGTTGAGCTAAAGGTAGGCACTCTTTCACAAAGTTGGTTTTTTAAGAAAGTATCAAGAATTGCCATGTGCACATTTTTCTTTTCTGCTTTGTTACTGAATCCACTTTGGTCTTGCGAGATCACACTTCCTGTCCCGGATTCTACAGTGCCCAGGGTCTGCCACAAGCCCAGGGCCAGGTGTTATGGAAAAAGCCTGGGCAGAGACGCAAGAGAACTTTGCTCAAGTGCCAGCTTTTCCAGAAATTTCCAGCAGTGTGACCTCAGGCTGTTACTTCATCTTTGGAGCAACAACACTCCGATCTAATTATTTCTAAGGGCCCTTGCAATCTGAAATTCTATGACTCTACATCTCAGTGATGTGGAGTAGACTGGAGATTGCTCGAGTTAAGTGCATTGGGTAACACCAACATCTACTCAACATCTGGCGTAAGACAGGTATGTGCAGGCACCAGAGTTACACCTGGAAATTATATACACAAGGTCTCCACCCGCAGGAAGTTGCATTTGAGAGTAGGAGACAGGCAACAGATAAATGAACGAATAAATACCAGGTTGAGAACCTTTCTGTGCTCAGTGATTACTGAGAGGGCAAGATGAGGAGCAGAAGTTGCCCATTGGATTGGCAGCAGGGAGGTAAAACTGGGGACCAGGACAAGAGCAGTGGCTGGGGGATGTGCAGACAGAAGCCAAGTGGGTGCATGTTAGAAAGAATGGGTGGTGAGGAAGTGGTTTGCAACATATAAAACATAACAGAGAATGCAAGACAAGTCAGAAGTTTTGCTGCAAAGGGAGGCAGAGAGATCAGGGGGCAGGTGGAGGGGGATGCAAGGTTAATGGAGTAAATTTTTTTTTTTAGGGACAAAACTAGAGCACATTGGTGTGTTGATGTGTTGATGGAAATGATAAAGGAGAGAGGAGACCTGGATAATGTCTTTGTAAAAGCGAAGTCCTGAGCAGGAGATAGGGGATGGGATCCAGCACACAAGTAGAAGATCAGCTTTAATGGGGAAGGACAGCTCTTCGTGAAGACAGGATGGAGGAGAGAGATGGTACAGCTGCAGGTTAGACTGAGGATTTGGTGGAAGAACTATGAGGGAGTTCTGATCAACTGCTTCTCT
Organism: Camelus ferus; assembly: GCF_009834535.1. Classification (NCBI taxonomy): domain Eukaryota; kingdom Metazoa; phylum Chordata; class Mammalia; order Artiodactyla; family Camelidae; genus Camelus; species Camelus ferus. The sequence goes on from NC_045725.1 coordinate 14,241,262, forward strand.
TTTCTACTTGAAGTGTGAGGCAAGTTCACCTACAGAGTAGTGACATAGGCTATTTGAGGAAAGGGGGGAGTCATCTACAAGTGTGGATCGGTGTATTTTAAGGGAAACAGAATTTTTAGGGAGTGTTTAGCTAATGTTTGTAATCATAAAATCTCGGGAAATACTATAATAAACTTGGAGACTACCATTCTCTCCTCTGAAAAATGGCGATAGTAAGACCCAGGCTGTCCCAGTACCCAACCACTCTGGGAGCAGCCTCTGGTCCTTTCTGGAAAATGCTTTGAGACCCATGGTCTTAGTCTGTCTGGAGCAAACAGGCCTTAGAGCTAAGAAAGAGCTTGGGGGACTGTCAGTTTGAATCAAATTGGGCAAAATGTCAGAGAAATCTCAGATGAGTTGTGTGAAATCAATGATCGGCCCCACCAGTCTGTCAGTCCATCCATTCATCCATCCATTCACCCATCTATCCATCCATTCACCCATCCATCCATTCATCCGTTCATCCATCCATTCATCCGTTCATCCATTCATCCGTTCATCCATCCATTCATCCATTCATCCATCCATTCATCCATTCATCCATCCAACCATCTTGTTCAGTGGACCTCTTCTCTGTATCATGCATTGCGTGCTAGATTGATACTATTCTCATTATTTGGTGATTAGTTATGTGAGTAAACTTGTTCACAAGTATTTGTCGAGGACCACCTATTTTGAGCTGAGCATTGTGGAGAAAATGGGAATGCAAAAGGAATTCTCTGTACTCTCAAGCAGCTTAAGGTCTAGCTAGGGAGGCCGTTCAGCCTCCCACTGTAATAATTCAATGTGAAAACAAGTGTTAAATTGTGGTGCAGAGGGTAGGAGCTCTAAGGAGGGGGCTCAGAGAAGGCAACTCTGGGTACACAAGGACGTCTCTGGCAGGGAGACAGGGTTTGAGCTAGGCCTGATCATCTCAGCTCTCATCTTCAGAGAGGGAAAAAAAAAAGACCCCAAACTTGAAGAAATAGTGCGGTATTAGAGTGCAGTCATAAACATAAAACATTAACATGTAATTCCCTTATGCTTTTGAAAAATTACTTCATAAACGCAAAGTAAAATATTTTTCCCTTTTTATTACCTGACAATTACATATTAAGAATTTCTTTTTATGTTTAAAAACATATGCAAGCCGGGGAAGGCAGACGCCAAAATGTAATTGCTTTCCTTCTATAAGAATCAGATGTCATTTTCTCCCAACTCAACTCTGAAAAGAGATAGGAAAAAGCAAATTGTTGTATACATTAAATTTGGAAACATCTGATAGCTTTCCTCAATTAAACTATTTAAATGGAAAAAGATTGCTGTATAGCTCTATCATATCCCACTGAATAAAACCTCAGCTGAGGCAAATTGGCAGTGGCAGGTACCAAATGCATCGGCAATAATAAGATTGGACAACCCAGTGGAGGTCATTGGTAATTGTTATTATATGTAATATTGCACTGTCAGAAAAAGAAAAAAAGACCAACTCGGTAGCAAGCAGAGCCAATGCTGGGGATCTTATGGGAGTATCTGTGGCCACCTAGCTGGGGTGACTTGAGGGGTGTCAGGAGAGTCTGAACCCCCCAAAACTATGAGTCTCTTCTTCATCGAGGGCTCTCTGGTGGCCTGCTGGGCACTCAGCATGTGGGGGGCAAATCACCACACCTCTTACCAGCCAACCGAGAGCAAGGTCTTGGGGCGTGGGGCAGTGGGGGGGGGCCACTAGGACAGAGAATGGGGACAAGGGAGAAGTAGGGGAGGAGGGTGACCCTGAGAAGGGACGTGGGACAGAATTCAAGACAAGTTTTGTGTATTTCTTGTGGTTGTGCTGACCCTGATTCAAGGCATTGAGAGTTTGTAATTTTCCCTCCAACTTTCCAGATGTAGAGAAGGAGAGAGAAGCATGTTCTCTTGTTCTCCAGGATTCGCGGTCTCGCTAAGTTCCAAACTTATGGAGGAAGGCATGGGAGGAGGTTTGGGTTGCCTGGGACTCTGAGCTCAGCTCTGGGCACTGTCCAAATTAGGATGACCTAAATCGACGCTCAGTCCTGTGCAAGCGACACACGCCAAAGGGTCTGATGCGGGGATGGATACAAGGAAATCTGACTACCATCGATCCCTCCCAGGACTGGCTCATGGTTATCACACTGCAGCAGGGAGCATGTCTGTATCCAAGGCAGCATCTTGTCCTCTGGATTCAATCACAAAGTCACTTTGAAATGGTACATGATCATTTTCATGGGCCGAGAGCCTCGAGACAACTCTGCTGCTGCCCGAGGGCTCCCTCTCTGTCACTCAAGGTTCTTAACGTGTTCAAGAGCTGTGGTACCACGTTAAAGTGGTGGGGAGGGAGGACCATGAACGTCGCAGGCCTCTGACAACATGAAACCCAGTGACCACAGTTAAAGTCGATCCATCAGAATCAGCCCTCCTGCTCTCAAAGGCATCTTGGAGAGGGTTCCTTTGTGCTGAGGAGGCTTCTTGAACTTGCCCACAGCAAAAAATAGGTAAGAGCATAAATAACCAGACTGGGGGCTAAAGAAGCTGGAGAGGAGGTCAGTTACCAGCACGGTGTCCTAATCCAGCTCGAAGGAAGACACACACCTTCCTGAGATGAGTGCTTCTCAGATGTTACCTCATCCAGCATCCCACTCCAGGTGGAGACTCCAGTGAGACACGGCTTCACAGACCTGGTCGTGCTGGGAAATTTCCTGGAGAGCTTTGTGCAAAATATGGCAATTTCCAGGCTCTGTTCCTTGCCTATTAAATCAGAATTTCCAGGCGTGGAGTCCAGAGAGCTGTAATTTTAGGAAGTTTTCTGAAGAGTTACAGAGCACCTGCTCCAAGAAGGGACCTGCATATAGGAAACACTGGATTCCTGACTGCCTTTGTAGGGAGAATTCTCAAAACGGGGCATGCTTACAAGGCAGGATGTTCTATTGTAAATTATATTTTATTGTCAAGAAGGTCCCTTTGTATTTAATATCCAATTCTGCATCAGTTCTATCCAAAGTTTAGCTCTTAACCTCCTGGTCAGAAAGGATATGTGTATTTAATAATCTAATTGTTTACCTCTTCTTCAAATGACTAAGCAGCACATCTCAACAGAAAAAAAAAAAATGTTTATTCCACCGAACTGAAGGTCCAGTCTGAGAATCTGGGCGTGCTCTGAGGCAGACACTGAATTGGTGTATATTCATTTGGATGAAAAGATTTCATTCATTAGTTCCCTTTGAGCACCTCTTCCCTGCACTGAAAGCTGGCGACACACTGAGGAAACCGACCACACATTCCACCCTGATGCAACTGTCGGCCCAGGAGAGAAGCCATTTTTGGCTTGTTCACCCTCCCAAGTGATTTGGGCAAAGGACTAGGGAGGAAGGTTCAGAGCAAGTAGAGCTGATCCAGGGTGGCTTCCTGGAAGAGGTGGTGTTTGCACTGGACTCGGTGGCTAATTATAAGCTGGAAGTGACGAGGTTGTGTTATGAGCGGAGGGAGCAAGGTGAAGCCGGGACGTGTGTGGGAGGGGCAGGAGTATAGCAGGTCACACAGGATGGCCTAGAGAACAGCATCCTGAAGTGCTCAGTTTAGTCCTCTTGGTGAGGAAATAAACCGCTTCCTCTGTCCTTAACACTGAGTCCTAGATATTAGGGGTAGGGAAGACTTTTACCTTTAAAAAGTTACCACTACTTCAGCCTTGAAGTCAGCTGAAGGCTGTTTAAGCCCAAAGAGATTTCCTCAGCAGTGGTCCTGCCCGGTCCTCCTCAATATTCATTCCGAGCGGAACCACAGGGCCCCTCCTCTGCCCCCGTCCAGCACACGGCAGTGAGTGGGGGAGCCTCCGTGCCTTGGGTCACACAGCCACGCAGCCAGGCGCCAGCTGTTTACTCGGCATCTGTTGTGTGGCCAGCAGTAAACAGGTCCTGGTTCTTACTTGCAACAGCTGTGGATGAGAAAAAGAATTTTCTGGAAATATAATAGGTAGCTCCTAGGTCTCTAACAGGGAGAAACAGGTAAGGAACAAGGGGAAGGACAACACAGCCAAGATCAGGTGGCAGAACTTAGGACTGTCAGAGAAGACATGATTCAAGCATCGTGATAGGTGTAAGGACCACGATGATGGCGTCTGAAGTAGGGCAGAGAAGTTGAGCTCAGCTCTGAATCCAACAAAACAAACAGAGATGTACAGCCAAGGAACAGTCAGTGGATACAAAGTTTCTAGGAGGAAACCTCGAAGCTAGGAGGCTTCTTGTACATCATTTCAGCAGGATTCTTGCTGAAGGCAGCCCAAGGGGTAAGATGCTGGGTGAGGGGCTGAGGAATTTGATGAAATATCGAGGGTGATCAGCCGCTGAGGGTGGAGTTTTTTGTTTTTGTTTTTGTTTTTGTTTTTCACTAAGGAGGCCAAGGACAGAGCTCAGGGTGAGGGACTAAACAGAAAGAGAACTGATTCAAGTTTCTAAAGGAGAGTCTTTGTCGGGACCCTGTGGCCAGTGCTGCCATCACCCCCACTGCTGAACCCTTAGCTCCGCCACCACCACTGAGAACAACCGTGACCGTCCTGGCACCTTTGGGTGGCTCCCTCTAGACCTCAAATCCTGGCTGGAGGAGGCATCAGATGGATCATGCCTGGGTCACCTGCCCTCACCTGAAGCACACACGGAGGCAGGTAGCAGTGCAGGTGAGCCCGCGCTGAGGGCCAGGATGAGGGTCCAGGTGTGAGCATGACTGATGGAGACAGGAAGGGCAGAAAGAGGTCATCGGGGGAGAGAGCTTCTGCCAACCCGAGGTGAGGCTGGGCGTTAAGGGGGACCGGGGCCAAGAAGCACCTTCCCGCTGAGTCAGGAGAGCTCCACAGTTGCTCAAGAAAGAGGTCCTCCTGGAGGAAGGGGCTTCTGGGGAGGCCAAGGAAGAAAGCCCATGGCCACGTCAAGAAGCCTGAGGATTCATCTTGAAGGATGGAAAGACTGGGATGAAAAAAGCAGGACAGTGTTGCTATCCTTGGCCACCTACTGTTGCCTAAGGAGTGAGTCCTGCTTAATGGAGGAGACTCTTGTTTTGCTAAGAGTATTAATGCATTTGCAGGTGCAAACAAAGTCTGGGACTAGGCCTTAGAGAAAACAGATGCCTGAGGGAGGGGAGTTTGGACAGCAGTGAAGTGGGAGGGGTGAGGAGGAGATGGGGGAACAGGAGGGGTGGGAGGACCCAGAGGTGAGACCTGAAGTAGCCAGCGAACCCCTCCCGGGTGAGGTGAAGATGGGGATCTGCCTGTGATTGGGAGTCAGACAGGACATCACACAGCTTGCCTCTGCCTCTCCAAGAGCACCGCCAGCCTGGGTGCCACACACACAGGTGCCTGGTAAGGGAGGCTATTATTCAGGGTGTGTCTTGTGTGTTGGCATCTGCAGTTGAGAAAAGGGCTGAATCTTCCATCCGGATATATGCACCATGTCATGTGGATGCATCCTCAGAAGGCGAGATCACCTAGGCACTGGACCAACTCAGAGACGCAGGAAGCTTGGACCCCAGACCATAGCGGGGAGAGCATTTCCACAGGACGTGGACGAGGCTCAGCTGTTCTAGAATGTCCAGCCCGGGGAGACCTCTGCTTCTCCCTGATTACAGATGCATAGGCTGGAGAGAGGACAGAGTGTACGGGGGGGGGGGGGCATCGGATGATTTGGGGGGACAGTGCCTGGACAGACCTGCCCAGCCACAGCCAGGTCCCATGCCTGGAAATGGTGACAGAAAAGGGTAAACAAGAGGTGGGGACCCTGAAGGCTGCACTGAGGAGTCTGAACACTCCTTTAGGCCACCAGCTTCTTATTCCCCACTTAACCACAAACCCCACAGGACCTCATGTCTCAGCTGGAAGTAACAGTAATGCATGCACACATTTCTACAGCGCTTTCTATGTGCCAGGCACTATTCGGAGAACTTTACGTGTATTAATTCATTTATTCTTCGCCACAGCCCTTTGAGAAAGGTTCTATTATTATCTCCACCTTGCAGATACAGAAACTGAGGCACAGTGAGGCTTATTCTGACCTTCCCTGGCAAGTATGTGACCTCAGCACTTTGCTGCCTTTTTAATGTGTACAAGCATTGTGGTGCATTAGGGCATATGCTCGGATGATAGCAGGACGGCACACATACACGCTATTTCTGTTCATGCCTCATCGCCCCTCTTCAACTAAAGTTCCAGAAGGGAAGACACTACTTTTCATCTTTGCATCCTGAAAGCACCTTGCACAGAGCTTGGTGTGTGTAATAGATGACAAGTCCATTTTTGCAGAATGGATGAAGTTTTCTAAGCAGGGACTGATGTGGTGAACAGCATTTTGGGGATTGGGGCAGCGTGCCCAGAGCCTCCAATGATCTGAAAATTAGCCCACATGTCATCTTTGGCTCAGTTGCCAAATGACATTCACATACCTTCTGCCTTTTACCTGTAGAGTTGAGTTCATACTCTACAGATCGAATCTACTAATAGGAATCGGTGTGACGCTCAGTAAGTTTGAGCGATGGGAGCCATGACAGCTGCACTGAATACTCACCGTGAGGGGGTGAAGACCAGTTCACCAAGATTAAGGTAAGAGAATGTCTTCTGCTCTCCTTCTTTCCCACCCTTTCAGATCATCCCCCTTTTCCAGGCACCACACGACCCCCTGATGCTTGCTTGCGAAGTTGGATTTGCGTGAGGATTATCAACATTTGAAGTCCTGCTGCCACCAGCACATGCAGATAACAGGATAGGATATAAAGCACGGATTTTTAAAGAAACTGATGACCGGGTGCAATTTGGAAAACTTTCTCACTAATCTTTACTTACTTAATTTTTAATGAGGAAAAACTTCAAATTTCCAATGTGCAAAATATTAATATATTACAATCGTAATTGAATAATACAGTAAGTACCTCTCTGCCTGCAGCCAGATTCAATGAGTGCTAACAAGTTGCTGTCTTTTTTTCTCTCTCTCTTTCTCAGAATCATTTGAAAGCAAGTCCCAGACATGTTGATGCTTTAAATAGAGTTCAGCCTGAACTCCTAAGAGTGAGGACATCCTTCTACTTAATCTTGATACCACCATCGTGCCTAAGAACTTGAACAAAAATTCCCTAGTAGCATCGAAACCCTACCTTATCCAAATTGCTCTGTTTTTTGGAACAATAATCCGATTCAAGGCCTGCCAGTGCTGCATGAAGTGTGTTTGCGTGTGATTAAGCCTATGAAGTATAGTGCGTGTGGCGCATGTGAGCATGAATGGGTGAGCGTGCATGTTGTGTGCTCGTGTTTCCGTGTGTGTGTGTGTGTGTGTGTGTTGAGGGAGGGGATTCTGAGGACCGTCTTTAAGCAAAATCAACCAAGATGTGCTAGAAAGAATATACTTCTTTTTTTTTTCCTCCAATGCATTTGAAGCAATAAGAGTTAAGCTCCAGACACTGCTGAGTGGAAGTGATCTTGGCTAAGGAGGCTGAAGAGAGACTCATGGTTTTGTCCCCCGTGATAGATTGATTCACGTGTCCCTCTCTCCTATCATCCTGGGAGAGCTCTCTCTGAAAGGGAACAGGCACAAAAGTCCTTTCTGTCCTCAGAAGGGTCAGTGTTACCTTCTATTTTCCTTGCCAGGCCCGCAGCTGACTCACAAAGAAAGGTGTAATTACAATGTGGCGAGTGCTGATCGCAGGGGCCTGGAAATGCTGAACTACTCGCTCTGCTCAGAATACGTTTCAATTTGGGGCTGTGAATTAAACATTGAAATGAGTTTTTTTTTTTCTTCTTTAAAACCCCAGAGAAAACAGCCCCCTGCAGGGGAGCATTAACAAATTGCCTGGCGAATCGAGGCTAAAGTGAATATTCAATTTGAGGAGGTCAAATCAAGCCTGGGCCCCAAAACCCAAGCCTGGCTCTGGGATGGATGTGGCCATGGATTCAGTCTTGCTTCGGCCAGTGCCAGCCCTCGTGGCCTCTCTCTGGCTGACTCCCTCGGGGCCTTTCCAGGTGCCCATGTGTCTCTGCCCCAGGTTTGGAAGGTTTAGGCCCCGGGAGCGGCTGAGACTAAAAACCCTCCGGTGAACAGCCCTTGCTCAGCCGTGCAGTCACCTGGATGAGAAGGACCCACAGGAGCAAAACTGGGCAAGTCCAGGCTGGTATGAACCACGGAGAACGCTGCTCCCCCCACTTCACTGTACAGAGCAGGAGGCTGAGACTAGCGGGAGGTTCAGGGCCTGTCCACGGTCCCCCGACTGGTCACTGTAATCATCAAAACAGTAACACTTATTGTCAACGGTCTGCCAAGCCTCATGCCAGGTGGGTCACATTTTCTCATGGAAGGCTCCTAGCCATCCTCTGTGATAGACTATTTTTTATGATTTCTCATTTTTCTAAGTAAGGAAACTGAAGCACAGAGAGGTTAAGTTGCCTGAGGTTGTGCAGCTGGGATGTGCACCCGGATGTGCACCTTCAAGATTCTTCCTTGGACCCAGGACCATCTGCCTGCTCTTCTGAGCGCCCTCCCTGAGGGGTCCCAGCCATGCCCACCAAGCTTTGTCTGTCTTCTCCTGGCAGAGACAGCTTCCCCCCGACCCACCAGCCTGCAGACTTGCCTGCCCCGAGCAGAGGGAAGCCCTGCGAGCCACACCCAAGGAGGGGGAGGGCTGGCTCTCAGCTGTGGTTAAGGTGTGTTCCGGCTCCTGACCTGACAGGTTTCTCCTCGGCCCCTCGTTTCTTTGAGGCGGGACTGAGGAGGTTCATTCGGATCGCGCTGACTGTCCCTTGTGTGCCTTTGTCCTCAGCCCCTGCCCTCCACATGGACTCTCACACCCCCTCAAGCTCTGAGGGAGTTTGGGGGAACCCAGAATGGCAGTCTGCGGGCTCTATGACTCTATCTCCTATTTTATCCCATTTTCCTCTACAGGAGGAGACAGTCAGGCCCAGCGAGGGCCAAAGAGCTGCATCAGACAAGATGTCCAAGGTTCCGCCGGCCCTACACCTTAGAGTCACTTCTCAGCCAAAATGAGAACCACACCGGTGGCCCCAGGGGTGTCCTAACGTGAGGGGCCGTGGCCCCAGGTCAGGCGAAGGCAGGGGGCACCCTCAGGCCTCACCGGCTGCCCTGAACACAGATTCTTCAGAGCAATGGAGATCAATTGGCCCCAAATAAGGATCAGAGCTGCCGTAAACCCAGTCCCCAAGGCCCTTGCCATGGAGCCCGGGGCAGCTTGGGGACCCGGATTACAACGATACGTTTTCAATTTGGCCTTAAACGAATTCACCAAATCGGCATCTCTGATGTCAAGTGGAAGTGAATTCCACAAATCTCAATTTATTTTATGGGGAAGAGTTATTGATTTTTTTTTTTTATCGTCTGCTTTTCCTTCTTCTCCCCTCCCAGCTGCCAAGCCTCTTCCACCTGGATTGAATTGTTTGATTTAAGAGCGGCAGTTCAGAGAGGGGAAGAGGTACCTCTCCCCTTCATTCAGTGCCTCCCCCACCCCGCCGTGCCCTGTGCGCATCCCTTCAGCGACAAAGGTTCACCTCTGGAGCCCCAGGAGCAGCAGGGAAGGGGCCGGCCCTGGCCAGGGTTTCCCCAGCTGGGCTGGAGCCAGGACATGTGCCGTCACTCACCCCACGCCCACGTCTTCCCAGCGTGCACCCACACTCGGCCGGTTTGGTGCCTGTTATGGACTGTTACATGTCAAGCTATCTCTTGTCCTTTTTCTGTGTTGGATCATTCACCTATCTGAGGCACTGAGGCAGCTGCCCCTTGTCCCACCATCCATGGCCCGGCACGCAAAACCTTGTAAGTCAGACCCTAGCCTGTCTGTCTAGCCATTTCTCTATCTGGTCTTCTGTTCTCTTCTGGAGCATCTTTTATTTCTGGAGGTGTAACTGAGCAGGACGCTGGGAGGACTTCCAGGGTCAGACCCCTCCTCTATACCCTCTGCTGCAGCTCCTCTCTGAAGTACCCAGATAATAGCATCTCGTGTATATTTCCTGAGTCTTTCAGATGCTTAAAACTGCCTCAAAGGGAAGAAATTAACTACTTGAGGATCGAGAGCATGTGGCCCCCAGATTGATAGTGTTGACCGCCCTGTTATCGCAACATCGACCAGAGAATCGTGCACGAGATGATCATGCACCCTGCGACCCCCACCCCCCTTACCTGGCCTTTAAATAAGCTTTGCTGAAACCCTTGGGAGAGTTCGGAGTTTTCCTGGGCGTGAGCCACCCCGTCCTCCTTGCTCGGCCCTGCAATAAACCTTTCTCTGCTCCAAACTCATGTTTCAGTTTGTTTGGCCTCATGGTGTGTCGGGCACAAGAATTTGCCTTGGGCAACAGGGGTATTTGTGTCTCCAGTGCCTGGTGACTGTTAGGGGCTCAGCACTTGTTTATTGCATGAGGAGGCATGTGCTGGGACGCACACAAGTGCCACTCGGCCCCTTCTTGGCTTACGTTGCCCTCTGCCCCGGGCACCAGCGTGCCTCCCTCCCAGTCACTCTGGCCTGCGCTGACACCAGTGCCTCATGGTGGACTCCAAACTCAGCACATCCCAAACAGAACCGTTGATTCTCCCTGCCTGGGCCACTTACTGTCTCAAGAGATGGGCCCACCTGTGTCTCCCATGAGAAATCCAGCAGCTGTCCCTGCTTTGTTTCTTTTCCTCACACCCACATCCAGTCCCTCATTAAATCCTCATGGTTCCACCTCATGGCAGACAGAATAATGGCACCCGAAGACGTCTACGATCTAATTCCTGGGGACCTGTGGATATGCCACCTTCCATGGCACAAGGTTCTTTGCAGATGTGATTAAGACTGGAGGTGGAAAGATTTATCCTGGATTATCCTGGTGGGCTCAGTGTCATCATGTGAATCTTTAGAAGCAAGGACCTTTCCAGCTGTGGTCGGAACAGGAGAAGACCGCCCAAGAAGGATTCAATGCCCTGGGGCTGGCTCTGTAATGTAGGGGGCTGTGTGCAAGGCGTGGAGGGTGGCTTTTGGAACTGGAAAAGGCAAGGAAACTAGAGCCAGTGGGGGGGAACCAGCTCTGCCAGCATTTTCGTTTCAGCCTTGTGAGACCTGTGTTGAATTTCTAACCTACAGAACTGTAAGATGATGAATCTATGTTGTTTATAACCACTAAGTTTGTGGTGACGTGTTATGTCAGTGTCGCAAAATTGATACAGAGCTCGGCGAATGCATCCTGAAAATGACTTCTCTTTCCCTCCTGCCCTGGTCATGTCAGCCAGACTAGAGCCTCCTCTCTGGTCCCCTCCTGCACTCATGGCACCAGCCTTCCTCCACCCTCCTCCCACCCCCTGCAGCTGATTGTCCACCAGGAGCCAGAGTTGTCCTTTCATTTCTTCACTTTTTACTCTGAAATTAATTTCAAACATCTAGAAAAATTGCAGGAAGAATGCAAAGATCTCTCAGGCTCTCAGCACTCGTCGTACCAATTGTTACCAATTTGTCGTATTTGCTCAGCAAGCTGTTCTCTCTCTCAGATTGCGTCCTTGCTTCTAACCTCCTGTGGACTCCCAGTGCACTTGGGGTGAAGTCCACACCCTCCCTCTCATGTCCAGTCTTGGTTGGGCCCCAGCCACCTCTCCAGCATCCTCTGTTTCTACTTGCCCCTGTTCATGATGCTCACATACACCACCCTTCCCTGGCCTTCCCAGGATTCCTTCCTCTGCGTGATTCACTCTCCCTCCTCCTCCTCATCACTCAGGCCTAGGCTCCAGTGTCATCACCCCAGATTCCTTCCCCGATCATTCTACTAACATAGCCCCCTACCCCAACTAGCTACTGTCATCATGCCACCTTGTTCTATTTTCTTTACAGCATTTATCGGGGTCTGAAACAATCCTATCTCTTCATTCTCTGCTGGTTTATTCATTTCTTCACTTCTGTGTAGCATTTTGGGTGAGACTCTGTCTACCTCCATTCTCAAATTCTAGAACAGTGCTTGGCACACAGTAGGTGCTCAGCAAACATTAGTTGACTGACTAATTTTCTGTGACACACCGCTGACACCTTTTTAAGTTGCGAACTGCTCTCTGCACTTTAGGGTGTATATCTTCACTTCAGGGCAGGAGTTTCACTTCTTTCAGTTTCAAATCTTTGTCTCTCAAGGCTGGGCACGTGGCAGGACCCTGGGATTGTGGGAAATTCTCTTGGCAGGTGCGCGCTCCTCCAGGTGGAGGGCCTGCATGCCTTCCCCCCCCACCACCCCGGCACCTGTCAGGGAGCTCTGCATCAAATTGGTACCCAGGGTGGAGGCCCACGGTCACCATACCTTCTTCCTCCCACACTGTGCTTTTCTTTTAAATTTTTCTCAATGCTGTTAACGTTCTAATATTGTCTATTTCCCGCGCCCCTGTTGTGGGGTAATAAACAAGGCAGGGAGCGTTAGTCCCATTTAATGGATGAGGAAACTGAATCAAAGGCAGGTTAAGTGGGTCAGCCTAGGTCACACAGGTAATTAATGGCAGGACAGACCCCTAGCCCCGTGCCTTTGCTGCAGACCACAGAGCAGTCGGCTCTCTCCCCTCCCCACGGGGACGGAGGAGCCCAAGCTGGTATTCTGGGCACAGAGCTTTTAGCGGAGGAGGGGAGGGCAGGAAGCTGTGGTTAGGTGAGCTCTGGGTGCGTGTGGGTCTAATCGCTCTCCATTTCCTTTCCTTCCATTCACACGGTCATTCATTCACTCAGGCACCTTCATTCAGAACAGTCATTGAGTGTCCCTGGCTTCCTGGTAGGCAGGCACAGAGGACATGTGGGGAGGAGACCAGGACCCGCTCACAAGGGCGGTTCTCACAGGCAGGAGACTCATCCTGAGGCAGTGTGCTTGGATTGGAGATGGCATTCCTGGCAGGTACGGGATTGATTCCTTTGAGAGAACTTGACAAACAGCACAAAGCTGTGCATAGCCACAAATAATAAATGAATCTTTGCAAAACAATCAAATTGGGACTGAGTCTGTCCCTATGACGGTTAGCCCTGTGCTGGCTGCTTCTGGCTTCTCTGGCAAGAGAGTCCTCTGCTTTTCCAGGGGTGGGACTATGATCCAGGCTGAGCTGATCAGAGAGCCTCCCTACCCCAGGAATGACTCGTCCCAGGGGAGGGCTGGTGACCCAAACCGGGACAGTCAGCACCCTTTCTCAGGATTTAACAGCTGTCGGTGAGACAGAGGAGCTCTCCACTGTGTGTGGGGAGGGGAAGGCCACAGCCACACCCCTGCCCCTGTGTGCGGGCAAGGGTGTGAAGTCAACAGGCAGGGCCAAGACATGGAGGGAGAGTCACAAGGGTGACCAAGTCCCCTGATCAGGCATCCCCGAGGGTTTCAGTCACCATCAACCCAGCAGTCCTCACCTCACGCTCCGTGGAGCTCCGTCGAGTGGGCAGTGGTGACCAATGTGTCACTTTGTCCACCTGGCCACCGTCTTGTAGGTCGTCAAGCAGGGAAGGCTCCTCCTTCTGCAGGAGGGCAGGGGTTGGGGGGCGGTCTGCCAGCCTAAACTTAGGGGCTGTCTTAGAAATTGTTTCCCCAGTCTGCTTCAGCCAGAACAAGGTTCTCAGCAGGGCTGTAGGCTGTGGTGGTGCTGTTACACTGGCCAGATCGTGCGGGAATTTCAGCTCAGGCATAAACACGTAATGGTGTAATTTTCTAACTATTGCTTACAGCCTACTGTGCTAAATCTCCCATCTCCATTCCTCAACGACAACTTCGGTCCTGATCATTTTCAATTATGAAAACTCTGTTGAGCTTAAAGTGTAACTTCGAGTTCAGTTTGGATCGTATGTCTTTGCCTCTCCCCGGAGCAGTCTGAGAGGGACCCGCGACCCCCTGAGTGGTGATGGGGATGTGGGGATGAAGAGGAGGGGGCTGGCTGGGCTGGGAGACAACCCAGGCCCCTTCCGTCTTCAGGGATTCTTCAGGGACCAGCTCCTGCAGGAGGGGGACGGAGAGGGGTTACACGGGGAAGGACGAGAATCCCTTTGCTCGAGCACTTTCCTTCCTTTTCCTCTTTTGAGAAATCAAAGCAGTTTTTGCTCTGTCCCTCTGCCTCAGCTGTGAATTCTTTCCGGCCAACAGGCAAAGACCCATACTTTGGCGGGCCTCCTAATTCAGGGGTCCCACTACCGCTAACAAGACTGTGGGGAGGGGCGCTGCCCTCCCAGGGAAGAAGTGCTGTGAGCACATTTCCCTACAAAAGGGGGGTCTCCATGGTCCAACTGGGAAAAGTGCCAACGGGGTGCGGGAAGCACAGAGGGTGCGAGGACTGTGACAGCAGCAGTGTGGCCACTAAAAGGACAAGGCAGCTGGAATGTCCCAGCCCTGGCTCCTCTTCCAGGTTTGGAGGTGTGGAGGGGCTCCGCCAAGGCTCGGGGTGGTGGCTGGTGGGACAGGCTGACAGGGCAGTGGGGAGAGGCCAGGCCCCCACCCCCCCCAAGCTGGCAGAGCTCCGGGCCAGACCCTGGGCCCAGGATGCCGGAGGTGTGGTTGAGCCAGGGAAGCCGGTCCCGTGGCAGGAAGTCCACAGGATTGTTCCCTCATTAGACATGATTTTCAGATCATCACCTGAGTCTAGGAAGAGACTCCTTGCCTTGCCTGAGATTACATGGGGAGAGTGAGACAGACCAGGCCTGGAAACTCAATCTTCAAAGCGAAGTAAAATCTGAGCCTCTTCCCCGTGCCCCGCCCCCTAGGAAGGTAAAGCTGACTTGGGTAACAATAGAACAGGAGCCAGAGGTGGCCCAGGCAGGCCTTGGTGGCGAATCCTGCAGGCATTCCAACGCCCACCCCTCGCCAGAGCGGGGACTCCAGGACTCGGCTGCGCATCGAGGTACCGGAGCTCCCTGGGCGAAGCTCTGCAGAAAGCCGGCCCGCAAAGCTTCCCACAGCAGCTGCCAAGAATACACCCGACATAATAATTTCTTTGACCTCCACCACATGAGTTTCTGAAAAGAACAAAACTGCATCATTCCCTGGCATTTACAGTTTAAACCTTTCCTATTCAAGTTTCTAACAAAAAAAGCCACCAGCCCATTCTGGCCGTGATTAAAATTCATAGGCTTGCTGCAGAGAACAGATGCAGAAGCAATTTTAGGCCAGTCATATCCCAGGTCTGCAAAATTAATTTGACAGGTTTGCATTAAAGCACTGATCAATATCCACTTTAGAGCGGCAGAGGCTAACTGAGAAAAAATAAGTGACCGGAGTGTTACCAGACGAGAAAAAATGAATCTTTGAGACTTTTTTCCCTCTAAGCTTGCACCTACATCAGAAGTCCTGACCTCAATCCATTGATCGGCTGCAGTTAACATGACAAAAGGCCCAGCAGATAGACCGTCGCGGCTACCGGGGAACAATCACCCGGATACACTAAATGTTTGACGGAGTGACTAGACTGCGGAATTAGTCTTGGCTTTCCGAGGGCGGCCCCCAACCTGGCCTTCCTGAATCCTCCCCTCCCTTCCCAAGAGCCATTTGCAGAGACCCAACTTTCACTAAACTTCCTTCCATGCACGGATGGCACAGGGATGTGGTCCCCGAGTAGCTGGAGCCTGGCTCCATTCAACCACCCAGACTAGGAGGCAATTAAGACCAAACCTTTCTTGAGAGAGTTCTCTCAAATGGAGGCATCTCAGCTAACGTCAGTGGGTACCTCCAAAGGGCTTGATTCAAGGGAGCCAACTCAGAAATGGAAAGCCAGATGGACGGTCATTGCCTGCACTTGGAGAGAGATGGGCTCTACCAGCTTTGGTTCGATATATATATATATTTTAATGTTTTTTGGGGGGGGGCAGTAATTAGGTTTATTTATTTATTTTTGTTTATTTATTTTTAAATGGAGGTACTGGGGATTGAACCCAGGACCTCGTGCATGCTAAACAGGCGCTCTACCACTGAGCTGTACCCTCCTCCCGTCGATTTGATCGTTTTTGAGGTGTGGAAGGAATGCGCTTCAGGCTCAGAGCATCCTCGTTCAAGTTCACTGGGCGGTTCTGTTCCCAGGCCTGGTGGCCTTCCCGCCCCTATAACCCAACATGGCTAATAATTCAACAAATCAAAAATGAGCATCCGCTCAGGATGGGCCCGGCATCAGGCCTGGATCCACAGGGAAGACTGTCCC
Source organism: Camelus ferus (assembly GCF_009834535.1). Classification (NCBI taxonomy): domain Eukaryota; kingdom Metazoa; phylum Chordata; class Mammalia; order Artiodactyla; family Camelidae; genus Camelus; species Camelus ferus. The sequence continues at coordinate 14,257,422 of NC_045725.1, forward strand.
CGTGAGGCCCAGATCACCCCTCACCCCCTGAAGGTTGTCCTGGGGGAATCCCGCCCCCCCCACCCCCCCCACCCCCCGCTCACTCATCTGCAGGGAGCCACCTTTTAGCTGTTGGCTCTCCAGGGAAATGTAAGCCACAAATATAGCTACACATGCGATTTAAAATTTTCTAATAGTCACATTTTAAAAAGTGGAAAAAATAAAACCAAGGGAAATCAATTTTAATAGCATATTTAATTCAATATGTTTAAAAGGCTATCATTTCAACATGGAATAAATATAAAAAATTAGTAATGTGATAGTTGACCTGCTTTTGATCTGGTGCTAAGTATTCCAGGACGTTTCAGTGTAGATGTTCGGACCAGTCACCTTTCAAGTGCCCGACAGCCACAGAGCCTGGTGGCGGCCGCAAGGAGAATGCAGAGATGGACATGGTGGGACCGGGGTTCCTTTCTGAACACCCACCGGCAGGAACCCCATCCTGCCCTTCCTCGCTCCCACCCTCCACCACATCTAAGCCATGACTAAATTTGGGTGGCCCTCATTCACACCACCAGTTGCCAAACACAACACAGTGATTGTAACAGGAAAAATTTGACATCAACAGCCCGACGGAGGGTGTGGCCATGCTGCTCAGGTGCCCGACAGTGGCTCCCCAAGGGCTTGGCGTGTCCTCCTTCTCCATTTAAACATGGTGCCGGCAAGGTGTCGGGCCCTTAGAGGGCCTGTCACTACTTAACAAACATTTATAAACCACTTACCGCCCACCACGCAGCGCCCTAAGAATCTGGCAAATGTTATCTTGTGTCATCCTGATAGTACCGTCTGCGGTGGAGGCTGTTAGGACCTCCTTTTCAGAGACAGGTGAGGTGACGTGTCCAAGGTCTCGGAGCTAGCGGGCGGCAGGGCAGAATTCAGACGCAGCAGTATGACTCAGAGGCACGCTGACCCCCGTGTTGGTGTCCAGCCTTTGGCATTTCACCAGGCATCTTCGAGATCAGATCATCCCCACGGGATGAACAGTCAGCAGATCTGCTGGCCTAAGAGAGTCGATCCAGAGGCACTTAGGCTACGGTCAGCCTACGTAAGGGAGCAGCCGTGCTGCTGTTTTGTTCAGAAGGGTTGTGTGAGCAGGCAGAAACTCAGGACTTCTTGCCTTAACCCAGATCCGAATCGTGTCAGCCACATCTGGCATTTTGACCTTGTATCAATCACTTAACCTGCCCAAGCATAGTTTCACCAGCTGTAAACCCAGGAAAAAGCACCTGCCCCACCTTCCATCTGGGGCATCCGGGTTCAAATGATGGAATGTCTATGGAAGAGCTTTAAAATTATAAATCAATATGCAAATGTGAAGTCTTTGTGCTATTATTTGTTTAAAATATTAAAGTATTTGTATTATTATTGATGGTGAAAACACAAAGGCATTGGTTATGATCCCAGAGTTACAGTGTTCACGCCTGTACAAATAACCCTCTCTGACCCTCCACCCCTACCCAAGGGAGTGGTCTTCCTGTCTTCAGAGTGTTTGACTGTACACAACTTTGCAGAAATCCCAAATAGCAGAATCACTTCACCTGCTTGGTCCAATAAATAAGTAGTGAGCTAGTGATTATGTGGGTGGACACAGTACATATAAGAATTACTGACATGGCTGAGGGTCCCCTTTAGGGACCTTCCCAAGGTTGCCTACAATTAGGCAGCAGTGACTCCATTCCCATTTTGGATTTTAATCTGAACTCCATTGGGCATTAATATTAACCTTCACTCTTGCCATGAATCTACAGCAAGATTGTTCTTGAAGTTCTGTCCATCTGCATGGGGGCTGAGCAGCTGTCATGTGACCCGGGCTCCTGACTCCCCTTTCCCTAGCCTCAGTTTCTTTATGTGTCAAATAACGGCATTAGGATCAGGTGTATCCTTCCAAGTGCCCAGAGAAGGGGCTACACACATCATCCAGTTGAAAGTACTTGGAAAATGGAAATGCTGGTAGCTAAGGTGCCAAGTTTTCAGTTTCCCAGGGGTGGGAAGGATGATGAAGATGGCATAAAGACTGGGGCTGGAAGCATCCTAAAGTCTCTTCCACTCACACAAGCGGTGCCTGGGCTGGGATGACTCAAAGGCTAGGAATGGTGTCTAAAACACTTGTGTGTGGCCTCCGTTCATGGCGTGGGCTTCCTTGCAGCATGGCAGCCTCAGAAGCGTGGCATTTCTTATACCGAGGCTCAGTTCTCCAACTGCACTGGTTCCAAAGCCTCCTGGCCTTTCATGATCCAGACCCAGAAGTCACCAGCATCACTTCTGCCGGCATTCTATTGGTGGATGGAGCCAGGAGCCCACCTAGATTCAGGAGAGGGGGACATAGAGTCTCATCTGCCAATGAAAAGAACATCAGAGAATTCGGAGTCCATATTTTGAAAACACCACAACCTCACTCAAACTCAGTTTCCTTATCTGTAAAAATGGAGATAATAATGCCTATCCTGTAAGTCTGTTGTGAGGCTTTAGTGAGATTAGGTGCAGTAAATGCCTGACACTCCTCAGTAAGTGTCAACTTCTATGATTGGTATAACAGTAACTGTCTGAGCAGCCGCCATGCATTTTCTGACAGCCTTTGCACTACAGGTGCATGGGTCCTGTGATGGAAGCGTAGAACTGATCCTCTGCTATCAGGCTGGGGAGAGAAGATGCAGGCACAAGACCATTTGCAACCTAAAGTTCAACAAAGTGGTAAACACTCAGTATTGACAAGTAGGAAAGGGAGAGAGAAGTGTGAACCCATCTGGCCAGAGAAGATTGCAGAGGAAATGAAACTTGAGTTGGAGCTGGAAGGATTTAGGATGGTTTGGAGGGAAAGAGATGGGACTTCTGGGCAACATAGATTGATCTGCAAGAAGACAGAGGTTTCTGAGGCAATAATGACATTAGCCCTTTGCAAGCATGTTTACCCTACTTTAGTTTCCCTGATTGTAAAATGGGGATGAAAAAGGGTGTCCCAATAGTGTAAATCAATTTGTTCATTTATCTGTTCATATACCCACCTTTTAACCTATCCTCCCATCCATCCATCCATCCTCCCACTCATTCATTCATCTTTCATCATCCGTCCTCCCACTCATTCATTCATCCTTCATCATCCATCCATCCATTCTATCTCTCTGTCCATCCATACATCCCCTCATCCATCTGTCCACCTATTCATCCCTCCATCCATCTGTCCACCCAACAAACCCTGGCAAGTCCAGCTCTAGATGCGAGGAATACAGAGATGAATAAGGTTGCCTCAGTTGTCCAGTAGTCCTCTCCACAATCTACTGGGGGCTGAGGGAGGATATTTTGGGGCAAGGGTGTCCTGCAGCTCCCCTTTTGGCTCTGTGCTGTTACGTACCTCAGTGTGGGTAGAGCAGCCTTGACATTATACTATCTGTTTATAGTTGAGCTGACTAGCTGTACATTTTGTTTTCAGTAACAAATTCTGGTCCAGCAAATGAAGAAGAAGGAGATAAGCAGACTGACTGTCATCTAGAAGTCAGTTACTTTACTAGAGATCTGGTGTTCAGCTTCCTTACTGAATCTAGTGGAGAAGACATCATTAGCCCCATTTAATAGAGGAGTGAACAAAAACTTCAAGAGGGTAAGCAGTTTGGCTAAGGATGTTCAGTAGTAAGTGGTAAGGCTGGTTTTTGAAACCCTGATGCCACAAGCCCCAGGATGCTAAGTTCAGACATACACAGGTACTTTCATTCTCCAGATATGACTAGAGGATTAGGTCCTGTCTTTCCTATGCAGTTCTGATGTTTCTGGTCCCACCATCAGGTGAAAATGTCTCACGTTTGGTTGCATTTCCACTGAATGGGAGCCCCTCTTGCAGGCAGAGACCAGTGCCTGGTTCTGTCCCATCACCACTACCCCACCCCCCTCACACACAGACAGTGGTACTTCGCTGGCAGGGGGATGTTCTCAATATGTCATTTGGTTTCGGCTGAATTTTTCAGTAGTGAAGTTGAGTTTTCATTAGACCGCCCTCACTTTCAAACCGTCTCCACAGTGATTGGTGACGTTTGTTTCTGTGATTTATTAGCATGAGTTGTGGAGCAGTAGTGAATCCTAGGCTGTGGACAAAGAACTTGTGAGCTTCTGGGAATGAACCTCTGGCTTCACTTGGTGCCCCTAATTGTCCACAGATGTCACCCGTGGCCAGGGACATAAAGGTCAGCCCAGAGCAGTTTCTGCTTTTTCCTAGTACAGCTTCCCCCTCACCGAAACCCCAGGGGAACAACGGACTCTGGTGTCTCACAACCTTATTGATGTACAAGAGACTTCCTCCCCTACCTAACTCCCCAGGAGAGCACCAAATATGTTTCCGAGGTTTTCTGATGGATCCAGACGGCTGCCTGTGGGAATACATACTGTTACAATCGTTTAATATTCTGATGGAGCCACCGATTCAATTATTGGTTGTATTTTCCTAAGTGTAGTCACATATATCTCAGCCATTCCACAGAGGTGTTAATCTCAGGGGGCTTAAAGAGATTCAGAATGTGGTGGGGGGTCAGTAACTGGGTCAGACTGGGAGGTGTCTGTCTATTAACCTTCCATTTGGGTAGCCAAACAGCCATGCCCAGCACACGAGGTGGGCCCTGGATCTTGTCACTATTAATACTGTCACTGAGGCAAGGTGGATGGGCTTCGTCTAAGCTAACCCAATGGCAGTATTACTATTGCTTACTCCACAGAAGCAGCCAAATAAGACGTGGAGAGTGGGAACCTATTAAAATTGGGAAGCGAAGAGGGGGCGGGAGAGAGGTTGGAGTAAAAAAAATATGCCTAGTAGAAAATTCTGGACTAAATACTGAGGTAAGAGGCCGTGGGGAAAGCTTCTCGCATTTGTGTCTTGTGTTCATTCAGACACACTTCATTCATTCAGCCAGCATTTATTTGGCTCCCTTCAGAATGTTCTACCACAATTCTAGGGATTGTGTGGGAATGCAAAATAAATTACAAAGCTCCATCTTCAAGTTGAGTTGGACTAGAGCACAAAAGTGTCATAACACCAGGGAATATCACATTACGTGTCCTAAAAGTAGCATCCACACAGCAGGCAAGGAGAGTTCAGAGGAGAGAAAAATTACTTTTGGAAGAACAAATCCTGGAGGACTTCCTGGAGGAGGACTCTTGTGAAAAGAAGTTTGTGTTAAAGTGCTCTACAAATGGAGAGTATTCCATTTTACCTTCCCTGCCTGCAAAAATGCCAATGCCACCTTCCCCGATTGAAGCTGATACTGGCCCTTTTGTCAGAAGCACTGGTCTTATTTCCCCTAGAAAATATCCTACACACACAGAGAGAGAGAGAGAGAGAGCACGTTTTTGGACCCCAAAGTCCACCAAAAGACAGTCTGGACCAGAAATGAGATTTCCAAATGTCTCTCTTGAAGCTCCTGGTCCTCCTCCTCCCTCGGCTGCGGAGGGCCCCCACGGTATCCGTCCCAGCCCATCAACACCTGTGCTCAGGAAGAGCCCCGCCCAGGGCCAGCGGCCGGTGGCATAGCAGGGAGGGGGGCAGGAGGGAAGTCCCGCGTTTTCTCCTCCTACTCAGGGTGGTCGTCACACCCATTCCACAATGCGCTCACCCCTCGAGGCTTTCATGTCATGGCTTGCGCCTAAGTGGTGTGTGCGTGATTGTCGACAGTATCTGTCTCCCCCACTAGACTGGAAGTCCTCTGAGGGGCACCAGAGTTTCCCCAGCACAAGTGAATGAAAACGTGTCCCCTGGTCAATGACTTTCAGGCATCTCCCAGGGGGCCGGGAAGATGAGGGATCTTTCCACAGAGTAATCCTGCCCCAGAGGCTTCATCTTTGTGTGGGAGGGATTTAGGGTAAAGTCTCTGCCTGCCCGAGAATGGGGTGATTTTGGGTTAATCCTTCTCACTGCAGGAGAGATTGCCCCTTGCACGTACCCTCTTGGTCTGGAAGGACCCACCCGAATGGCCAGAAGTTCCTCACTGGCTGCCTGTTCTGCTCAACTAGCCTCACCAAGTGCTTGCTATTTCTCCATCACTTCTGGAATATTTCTTTGGTTGCTGCTTCCTTCTAGACTGGATGAGGTGGATGAGGGTAGCCGACAGTGAGCACAAGGGGCGGGGGGGTGGTTCTAGCCAAAATAAGGGCTGCTCTGGCTGAGGTCACTCGTGGGGCAATCTTTGAAAAGAAGGTTCCATCTCAGGGAATTGTGAGTATTAAACTGACAAGGACGTCAGATCCCTGCTCTGCTGTGAGTAAGGGACTATCATTCCATTTCACAGATGAGCCAACTGAGATAAGGAGGCCAAACCATTCTGATTTCAAAGAATTGAGAAAAACACACAGCTTCAAGGACCACTTCTGGGCTAGCAGCAAGAGCACTGGAAAGATTCATCCAGAACGAGCCCTGTTTATGCCTTAAGTTGCCTGTATGTGTGTCCCGATGGGATCTGGAGACAGTCTCTGTAAAATATGAGTGGTTCCAATGCATTCTTCTCACTCTTTCCATAAATAAAAAATAAATGCCAAATAACCACATCAGGCCCCATTGTTTGATAGCCTCTCTCCTGGTATTTAATTTTATTTCGTCACATAAAGTGAGGGGGATGGTGGGGCTGGAAGGGTGGGGGGGGAAGCAGCCGACGTCTGTCATAGTACAGTCTCATTGCTTAACACCTGAGGGGAAAGTGACCGAAAAGAACTTAATTCAAAAAATCCTTTAGGCACACAGGAGCTTCTTCCAACCAGTAAGTCAGACAGCTATGGAGAGAGAGACATCAATAAATAATCAGCCAGCTTAGACTTTTAAATGGGAATCCCAGCATCACCACCCAAAGGTAAATTGCATCTTTTCCACCAGCCTCGGAGCAGAGCTTCATGCTTGTGTGGACCGAGGAACTTTGCTCGTTGCAAATGCAACCCGACCCTGCTTTCTAATACAATATATGGCTCCTATCCTTGTATATTTCACATATATTTCATGTATAATAGAAAATGTAGGCGCTATATAGCTATAGATCTACGTGCCCTGTTATCTGTCTACCTGTATCTCCTACATGCCCTATGTCATATATATATGTATATATGAATGTATATTGTATATATGTATGTATATATGAATATATTTGTATATGTATGAATATATATTGTATATGTGTATATATATTGTGTGTGTGTGTGTATATATACAGATATAGATATAGATATATAGAAGGGTGTCTGTCCTCAGAAACCCCAAGAAGCATCTTTGTCACTCTGTTTCACCCTGTTTTTCATGAGTTTCCTTAAACATCACCCCTTGTGAACAGCTGGGGTGAGGTGGGAGGGGTCTGGAGCAGGGAGGAGCGATCCTTAAGTCCCGTCCCCTGAGCCAAAAGAAGTCCCCCCATGAACTCCGAGGAGTCCCAAACCTCTCCCAGGAGTGGTGCCATATTTCAGATCCGATTGGGAATATTTTTCTTCCCACACCCAGAGTCACCCACCCACACAGATTTGATTTTGCAGCCAGGGATGCGGGTTCCTAGGCGTGACTAGGGAGCAAGCTCCTTCCCGGGCATTCTGAGCCCTATGCGTCCGCCTGGCAGATGTGAGCATTGTGGGCAAAGCCGCCCCAGGGCATCCATCACTGCCCCGCATGTATTTTATGAAGTCACCTGGGAACCCGAAACCAGCTCACACTGCTAACAGTTTCTTACTGCTTGTAATTTTCTCCCAGAGTGTCTACATCCTAGCCCCTTTGAAAGCAAACTGACTGTGGGTCTTCCTCAGTGAGAAGCTCCGAGCAAGGGCTGCTTCTCCGCCTGCAGAAGGCACCTGCTGCAGGGAATCCGGGAAAATGGCAGCCCCATTCCTCTTTGCCTGTCCCGCTCGTGGTGGGGTGGCCACTTCCTGTAAGGGAGGGTCCCCATCCCAGAGCAGAAAGGAGAGGTCAGATGGGGGTGTGTGTGTGATTTTTCTGGGGCCAACATGTGTGCCTGGTGCAGTGGGAGAGCCCGGGGGACACCGAAGCCAGGGGTCTGACTGCCTGGTTCACTGGCCAGAGGTAACTGAGAAGTAAGTATAGAATCCACACTGTATTTCCAAAACTTAGTGCCCTCCTCCAACAAAAATAGAATATAAACTATCTTATTAAGATTTTTAATGTTGATTACATGTTGAAATAACATGTAAATATGTTGGACATGTTGAGATAAATAAAATATAGTGTTAAAATTAATTTTACCTGTTTTGTTTCAATTTTTATAATGTGACTACTAGAAAATTGAAAGTCACATGTGTGGCTTGCACTATATTTCTGCTGAACAGCATAGTATTAAATCAACCCTTTAATTATTCACAGGGAGATAACTTCAAATTTCTATCTTCAAAGCTAAACATCAATGTTTGTATATTGTCATTACAAAATAATTTTTATCACAAAATATTCCATAGATACACAAAGCCTGTGTAACATATAGTACAATTTAGAGAACAGGAAATGAACACCTGTGCAACCACCACCCAGTCGAAGCAACCAAAGTACCCGATGTCCCCTATCTGATCACACCTCTCTCTGTCCCTGATCAGAGCCAGTTTCCTGATCAGGCAAGTACCCTTATTAAATTGACACTGCCCTTTAATTAAATTATAATTTTAATTTTTAGACATTATTAAAAATTCAGAAAGTACCAATAATCATTTGACAAACACTTGGGGCACAATCACCCTGCATTGATTATTGTGAATATATTGTCCTGTATGTTTCTTGTTAAATAAAACCAAGAGGGCACGACAGGTCAAGATGGAGCTGTCTTTTCATTGCAGACCACCTCACTCCACTCCCAGGCACCCTGGTTGTATTTCTACAACAAGGTGTTAGCGTATTCTCAAATGACAACTGCAAGGTCAGACACTCAGCTGGCACCTGGCCCCAGGGGTAGAGAGGAGATTCTTTTTTTTTTAATTAAAAAAATTTTTTTATTGAAGTCTAGTCAGTTTACAATGTTGTGTCAATTTCTGGTGTACAGCACAATACTTTAGTCATACATGAATATACATATATTCGTTTTCATATTCTTTTTCACTGTAAGCTACTACAAGATATTGAATATAGTTCCCTGTGCTATACAGTATAAACTTGTTTATCTATTTTATATATACCAGTCAGTATCTGCAAATCTTGAACTCCCAATTTATCCCTTCCTACCCCCTTCCCTCTCCTAGTAACCATAAATCTGTTTTCTGTGTCCGTGAGTCTGTTTCTGTTTTGTAAATAAGTTCGTTTGTCTTTAAACGTCCATCGACGGATGACTGGATAAAGAAGTTATGGTATATTTATACAATGGAATACTACTCAGTCATAAAAAATAATAAAAACAAAGCTATTTGCAGCAGCATGGCCCCAGAGAATGTCATTCTAAGTGAAGTGAGCCAGAAAGAAAAAGAAAAAATCCATATCATATCACTCAAGAGAGGAGATTCTTGAAGGACGTATACATCCAGACAGAAATCCACAAACTTTGTTTACTTATTTACCTACTTACCTATGTACTTATAAATAACAACTGCATATATTTAGGGAGCACAGCATGACGTTATGATGTACGTGTATGACACAGTCAAGCTAATTAACATACCCTCCTCACAGAGCTACCATTTTTATGCATTTACTTTTTGAAATGAGAGCACCTGATTCCTGCCCTCTTAGCAAACTCCCAGCATAAACTGCAGTGTGATTAATTGCAGTCACCATGCTGAATGTGAGATCTCTAGGCTTATTCATCCCTGCGTGACTGTAACTCTGTACCCTTCGACCAGCACCTCATCTCCCATTTCCCCCATCTCCCCGCCCCTGGTAACCACCCTTCTACTCTCTGCTTCTGTGTATTCCACTTTTCAAGCTTCTGCATTTAAGTGAGATCATGCAGTATTTTCCTCTCTGTGTCTGGCTTATTTCACTTAGCATGTCTTCTAGGACATCCACGTTGTCACAAATGGCAGGGTCTCCTTTTTAAAAGGCTGAATAATATTCCATTGTATATATGCACCATTTCTTCATTCATCTATGGACAGACCCTTGGATTATTTCCATACCGGGGCTCTTGTGAATAATGCTGCAGTGAACTTGGGAGTGTTGATATGCCTTTGTGGTGCTGAAGAAATCACCAGATTTTAAAAGTTGCTGGGACTTAGCATGACCTAATTGCTTCATGGAGTCTTTGACCCTTAGTCGCACACAGGACATTAGAAATCGGTTACGATGGAGGCCAGAGGAGCTGAGTGGCTGGTCCAAGTTCACCCGCTCGGTGAGGTCAGAGCCTAGACTAGCACCTGGCAGTGACTTCAAGACAGGCTCAGCTGTCACCTGCGTAAATCATCAAAACCACAGCCCTCTTCATGCTGGAATATCCAGGCTGGGTACACGGAATCGTAGGTTGGGTTTGCTAGAAGCTGAAGAGAACCCTTTCAGATGTGAGAAGCATTTACTGAACCTACTGTCCCTGGCCAGGAAGCCTCCACCACTTGGCATCACACACTTTTCTTGGCTGCCAGTGGGTCCCTCTGGTCATTTCTCTGAAGACAGAGGTGCTCACTGCTCAAGCTGTCTCTGGAGGTGAAGCATGTGGGGAACCCAGACTAACTGAGCAAACTCTGTTTTTGCCTTTTGTTTCTTTTTCCTAGACATTTGGTAACATTATTTTCTGGTGATTTGTGTCTGACCTAAATATGAGTGGTAAAAAAAAAATCTATCCACCAGGGATTTTGTTGGGTTCCAGTTAATAAGAGTTTTTACTATGTGGATACCTGTGGCCCGAGTCATCTGTGCCAGGAGCCCTCCATAAAGAAACGTGAGAATAAAAAGAAACATTAAAATAAAAAGAAACGTTCACCACAGAAGTAGCTGTTCCCCGAAGTGGGACGATTGAAAGACCCGGTCCGTGGGTGGGTTTGAACTACCTGAGGACTTCGGACGAGAGGCTCACCTTGGCTGACAGTAAGAAGGGCAGTGGCAGAGTCCCTGTCCCTCCAGAGTCTGCAGTCCTTATGTAAATAAAGATCTCACACTAACTGTGTGCAGCTCTGTCTCTTCAAATAGACCATAAGCTCCTCGAGACGGGGATTGGGACTCTTGCCATAGCTTGCCTATATCCCCCTCTGCACACGGGAGATGCTTGAAAATTTTTGTGCACTAAATAATATTAACAATGCGATTAAAATGTACCGCCCTGGCTGTGGAAAACTCCTTATCTCACAGCGGAACAGTTGGCTTGTGGGGGGGTCCCTTCCCTGTTCCGGACAGAAGGATGCACTTTAATGCCAAAGAAAGTCAAAATAGCCGTTGGTGACTGTTTGCTCAGGAGGAACGGGCCAGGTGGAGGGGGGAGGCGCGGAGGGGAGAAAGCGCACGTGTGTTCGGCAGAAACCTTGAAACAATCAAAGCCACAAATGCCTCTTATAAACACACGGTGCGAGGCAGATGTTTACCCGGACAACCCGGAGAGAAAAAGCCAGCAAAAGCCGGAGAGATTCACGCTCCACAAACAAGGGATTTCCTGGGGGAAGGAGTGGCAGGTAATGGGTTCTGCAAATTTCTCCTCCTGATAACTACATCACAGACCAAGTCCAAGGAGACTTTGTCTTCCTATTGAAACCTTATTTAAATACTGCCGCCTATTTCAGGCGGAATGGCTGTTGTATTGGCCGGTGTTGGGCTATTCTCTCAAACCTTTATGAAGCACGCGGGGAAGAAATAGACAGCCAGTGCCTCGGTGGGAGTGGGGAAGCATCCCATTGGGAATTGCCCTCCTGATAGCCTTCAAGAGTCAGCCTTTCCCGCTTCTGATTAGTGGCCTTCACCCAAGTAAAGCTGTAGAAAAAACTAGAGCCGTGCCTGCTTCAAATCAGCAGAATTTCTTACCATTTGTACAGTGTGGCCGCTGTCTCCATCATTCATCATTGAATTACTTACGCAGCAACCATCTCAACGTCACGACGGTCTTTGCAATGAAGTTGCTCCGCGTGGTCCCTCCTGGGTATGATTTTCTCTCCCTGGATTCTTATCAGGCAGAGCAAAAAGCCCAGGACGGGGAGCCAAGGCTTTCAAATGCCGGCCCCCACCTGGCCAGTTTCCTGTGTGACTCGGAAACATGAACTCCCCTTTCAGGCCCTTGGTTTCTGCATGTCTCAAGCAATAGAGGAAGTGATCCCTGGCCCCCAGCAGCCCGGAAATGCTGAGGATGTGCTCAAGCAAAGTCTACTGGCTCATTTTCCTCAACCCATGGGGTTAGGCATTCCTGAGCCAAATACGCCTGCAGGACCCGGGAAACTCCATCTAGTTTTGGCCTCGAGGCAGGAGCTGCTGACCAGAACCGGAGCTCTTCTCAGAAAGCTGAGGTCCCTTCTAGCAAAGGTGAGGGGTCCGGGCCGCCGTTCTCACCCCCTCCAGAACACACACAGCCTCCCGCGTTCAACTACATTCACTGAGCAGCTATTCTGTGCCAAGGACTGTGCTCGGCAAGGGGAATGTGACATCAGGCCTGGTTCCCAGCTTCACTGAGCTCACAACCTCATGGGGAGACCTGGCTTTAAACCAGTCACCTCAACACAGGGTTACACAGTGAGAGGCGAAGACGGGAGCCCAAGGAGGTGACTGGAAGTCAATCTCATGAAAAGCTGGAAATGTTTACCTCTCACCAGCTTTCTCTGAAGGAGCGGGTGGTGGAAATGGCTGGGACCGACACTGAGCCTTTCCCAGAGTCTGGTGGAATTTCCTTCCTCCCTCCTGGGGGCCTTTCTGCTTCCCTGCCAGGCAGGGAAGCCCCTGAAGAGCATGCAGTTAAGGAGGTAAAGCCCTGGAGGAAACGGCAGTGGTATTGACATTTCTGGTGTTTTCCATGTGGTCTGAGGCCAAGTGCGGTGTGTGGTTGGGTGGGAGGACTGGGGACAGTGCGAAAGCCCTGGGGGCACGCACCCGCCTGGGGTGGGAGGGAGGTCACCCCCGGTGGGGCTGGGTGTCCAGAGGGGGAGCAGGAGACGGCTCCAGGACAGAGCCCGATTTATTCACTGTCTGGGCTTGGTCCCAGCCGGCCCTCTGCTCAAGCTTGGTAAATCCTCCAGTTTGTAGTCGTTTTTATTAGCAATTGCCTTTTTTTCACCCCTTTGAAAATGTGGTTCGACGAAAATGAAATTTCAGATGTGTGTGTCTCAGCATTGATTTTTCTATTTGTAATAACACACACCCGGCATATCTCCTTTGATATCAAGAGGATAAAATGTCCCTAACACCGTGCTCTCCATTCTGGGGTAATGGATAAAGCCTGTTTATGAGATGTCATTTATTCCACAATAGACAGTAAATAAAAGCCATTTCAAGCTTGGGTTAAATCAAAGCTTGTTCAGGATTTCAGCAGATTTGCAAATCACCTCGGGGACCTTCCTCCGTTACACTTGCTGTTTCCCTCCTTGCTACCAACTCTCTCCCGGTCTCGGCCAAGCCTCCCACTCTCCCCAGCCCCCGGGAGCCCCGACTGATTTGGAAAGACAACTGGCCTGGCTCAGGACCTAGTGTGACATTAAAAGTTCCTTCCCTCCACTTGGGGAATAAAAGCTATGAAAGGCAGCGAGAAATTGAGGTTATACCAACAAAAGCCCGAGCGGCAAAGGGAAGGGAAAAGAAAAGTTCGCAGGAAAATAAGATGAAAACCTGAAATGCTGAAAGGCTATGAAATGTGGCAGTGGCTCCTTTTAGCCAAGTGCACATTGTATTTCTCTCACCGCTCAGGGACGCTGTGTGCTGGAGGGGGAGGGGAGATGAGGAAGGGGGGGCACCAGCTCCAGCACCCCTGCCCTAACGCAGCCCTTTGCCCCTCTCTACCCCCTGTACCCTCAACCCCTTATGTATCTCATCTTTTGTATCCTTTGATATTTAGCTGAATTCCCTACTCCTCCAGGAAGCCCTCCAGCCTGTCTCCTCCTCCTGACCTCTCACAGCACATGATTAAAGTCTTTAACAAATTTTGTCTTACCTTACTCCTGCTTGTTTTGGGGGCTTGTTTTGGAAAGTGAATACTGGGTCCACAACTGACATGTATATTCCTTTGAGGTTTGTGACAGATTTTGAAAGCTGGAAGAGCTGGTTCTGAGCCTCTGGTCCAACTTTATCCACTGCAGAAACCCCCTCTCTGGCCTCCCCAAAGGCAATCCCTTCGCACCAACGTGGGTGGGGACTGTGAAGCCTCATCCTTCTGATGTAGGTTCCGGGTCCAGGGGCGTTTTCTTCTGTGAAGCGGAGTCTTTACCATCGCCCCCCTCTTCTTTGGATCCTAGCTCTTCCTTTCAGAGGGTTTGTGAACAGGTCTCATCCAGCTTCACCGAAGCAGCTCTTCCACAGTGAACCGCCCAGGCCCACGACTAGTCTGGCTGTACCACTTTCTGGCCAGAGACCTCAGTTGGTTGAAGTTTCTCACCAACCCTAAGACTTACTACCCCGACATTCAGCTGGCTGGTTCAGGTTTAGCAATCGTGCCAAAATGCTGTGTTCAAATATTTGTCTTAAGATATTTGCTCATCATCCCCATTAAATATTTATTGGGCAACAAACAGCTTTGTAGAAAATACTATTCTAGGTCTGTGATAGACGATATTGTCGTTCAAAATATTTGGTTGCCCCTCCCTGTGAGCCCTGACTTACGCGGGAGGATTTCACAGCGCCTTGAGGACCACGTGATGTGCTCTGGCCAGTGAAACACGAGCAGAGTGGCCTGGAGCAGACAGGCAGCTGAGCATCCGTGGACTAAATGTTCTATCGGACAAAGTCACCCTGATCATCATGATCAGGCTAAACTGATGAAGCAAGCTGCTCTAGGAAATTTCAAGAAATTTGGGGCATGTTCTGTGCTCACAGGAGGCATGCAGTCTAATTGAGGAGATTCTTATCTCTGTCTAATGTTAAATAAGCTGTAAAATTAGCCAAAGCTTCAGGAGCTCAAACGGGGGAGAGAGGAGTACCAGGTGGGGGATTCAAGGAAGAATGCGGTTTTGTTTCCCTCAGGTCAGTGGTTTGGAGGTTAGATCCCACTGGACGAGGTTCTGAAACTTTGCCTGTTGAAAGACAGGCCTGCTGTCAACTCACATGGAGGAATTAGGAATTTAGGCCATTCTTCCTCTTGGGGTGATCAAGTGAGCGCCCGTTCCATCCACCAAGCATCATGCCAGGCCCTGAATGACTTCCAATCAGATGACTTGCTAATGGTGAAGTGAATGGTGATGACATATTCAAAGCCATTTAAAAAATCAAAATGGAGAAACTGTGGTTCAGGCATCCAAAAAGGAGCCAGGGTGGCCACTGTGGTTGTGGTTTTAGACACGTTCCTGCCTCCCTGAGAACTTTTCTGAACTGCATCAAACACAAGGGCACTACAGGCCATGTTCAAACCAGTACCTGCTGGCAGCTGCGAGCTGCAACCTTCTTGTTTCAAAGTTCCCCCCTTTGCCATTGTGTAACAATTCCAATCCTTGCTTAATAAGCACCCTTACTTCTTGCCAGGTCCAACACTAATTCTTGACAAACATCTTGTGTAACCTTGTGGGTTTCAAGTCCGGCAGAACACAATTCAAGTGATTTTTAAATCTGCATCTCCGGAGCTACAAATCTAATAAATCCCAAATGAACAGTTCTTTATTTCAATCAGATTCCTGTTTCTGAAATTTTGGTTAACAATGGCATCAGTGGTAAAGATATGGAGGGTAGATGTGCCCCTTTTAGTATCTCTTAAATCAAACTGTGGGAGTAACTGTCTGTGGTTCAGTATACAGCCAGTGCTGATGGGGGTCTGGCCCCTGAAAGTAGCCAGAAAGGTCCTCAGCAGCCCCTGCCTCTGCTGCCCCTCCGCTCCCTTCACCCCGTGGACCAGCACAGTTCACCTGGCATTATCCATCCCATTCAGCCTCCCAAGGGAGCTGTGTTATCCCCATTTTACAGATAAAGGCACTGAGTCTCAGAAAAGTTAACTATCTCCCCCGAGCTCATGCAGTCAGGAGGTGGCCAACCCAGGACTGGAGGAGTGTCCCCAGTGAACCAGGGCTTTGCCTTCATTGTCTTCTGCTGCCTGGATCAGGGCAGCTTTGTGCCATTGCCCCAGAGGTCACATGCAGATGGCCAGAGAGGGGGTCCGCCTGGGTCTGCAGCTTGGCCGTGACCCCAACTCCCAAAGGAGCTGCAGAATGGGGTGGTGGTGAAAGATTGCTACAGGAATTATAAAAGAAAAAAGGGAGCAAGGGTGGGAAGGAGGAGGAGGAGGAAAGAAGGAGATGGAGAGATGGAGGGGAGGGGTCAGGCCAAGCAGGAGAAGCAGCCCCCAGGTGCCCCGTCCCTTGAATGCTCACTCTGTGCCTCTGATTTCTTGTGAGTGGTGCCTGGGTGCACACTGTTACAGTTAAAGTGTGTCAGCGGTTTCATTAGAACCCAGGCTTTGATTTATAACCCTCCCTGCAAAAATGTGCTCCTGGCTGAAAGCTGGCATCAAGGTCTTGGGCCAACAGAGCCATTTCTATAGAAGCCGTACGAGGCACAGTCCCGGAGGGAGGGCCCCTCCGGAGTCTGGCTTTCCAGACGGAGAAAAAGAGAAGGGGGCTGGGAACTTGTTTAGAATCTTAAAGAGTTAGCTTAGATTTCAGAACGAGTGCTCCAAAGGGTCAGTTTCTTCATCATCAGAGGCACGTGAAGGTTTTTGTGAAAGTTTGTAAAAACTGTTCACAGACAAGACATGGTGCTTCGGAGTAGCTCCGTCTTGCAAACATCATTATGAATAATAATTAATAATGAAGATAATGATTGTGATGCTAACATTGTGAGAGGATGCTCTGATCTCGAAGAGCTTCTGAATACCTGGTCTCACGGAGTCAGCAGCCCCGAGGGAGTCAGGAAGAAATGATTACCCCCATTTTGTAGATGACAAAACTGAGACCCCGAAGGCTGATTGCTGTGTTTAGAGGTGCCAAGGGCAGTTCAGTGCCGTCCACCCCCCCCCCCGCCCTGGCACCAGCACACCGTCTGAACCAGGACTTCAATGAACAAGACAACAAAGTCGGTCTGTGTGTCTGCTGTTCGTTTTGATATTTTCACTTTTGTTTTAGAAAAAGACGCATCATTGGAAACAGGTCCCATTTTAAACCACATGAGGCTTGAGAAAAATAAATGTGGAAATAAAAGTGCTATTTAATACCAGCATCATTATTACTATTATTATTGCAAAAAGCCCATTTGAAACTGCCTAAAACCCTAAAAACTGGTTAATATTTTAGAGCATCAGAAGGTTTTTTTTTTCAAATATACATTGCTCTCTCCCAAGTGGTTGAATAATCATAATCATAATCATTATCATCATCATCATCATTCCTTCTTTAATGTATTGCTTTGAACATCATTTCCTATGTTTCGCACGTTTGCTGATCAGTGTCCCCATTCAACAGATGAAGAAATGGAGGCTCAAACTCAGACTCCACATCCTCACCGCTACGCTCTTCTGCCTCCCACCGCAAATGCTTTGCTGTGTGAATGCTTTGAAGCCCCAGATTGCACTGGATCAGAAACGAGAAAACAGTTCGCCATCAGCGATAGAGCGAATGCCGCAAAGCTGTCCGGACAGACACCTCAGTGGCAGGTTCCTCTGCGTCTCACCGCACGTGCGCTGTGCACGGGGTCCGAGGCCCTCCTGCTGGAGCCCATCCCATAAAGATCTGCCCCAGGGGCTGGGGCCGGGCAGAGCGCCATCCCTCCCACTGAGCATGCCTTGGGCTGTCACTGTGCTGTTATGTATGAGTCCCTCTTGCCCAATGAGTGGCCTCAGAGGGGCCCAGCCTGGGCTGCTGTCTGGCCGCACTTGTCACACGTCATTAGATGTTTGCTTGCTGCTGACCCTTCTGCCATCTGGCTGAGTGGCTTCGGGGTGAGGGGAGGCGGGCAGCAGCTCCCCAGGCAGCCCCTGGATCTTTGTGGTGTTCAGGAAATGGAGGGTTTCCGAGCTGTTGTGCTAAGCCACTGAGGGGACAACACTGTCCCCGAAAACAGTCTTGTAGAGAGAGCGGCCCTGGCTCAGATTTTCCCAACTTGGAACTACTGCCATTTGGAGCCAGATAATTCTTTGTCATGGGGCTGTCCCTTGTGTCGTTGGACGTTCAGCAGCATCCTTGGCCTCTACACTCTGAATGCTAGTGGCACCCGCCCCCACATCTTGACAACAAAAAATGATGACTCCAGGCATTACTGAAATTGTCGCCCTGGGGGAGAAGCAAAACCAGCCCCTCTGAAAGTCGCTCTAACTGTGAGATAAATTGGGCAGTGAGTGACTTAAGCTATGACTCTAGTGAACCTGCCAGCCCCCCAGATAATAACCATTGATTGAACAGCACAGAGAGATGGCAGGCGTTGTACGAACAATGTTTTGCTTAATCCTCAAGACTGTCCCATTGACTGGAATTTCTGACTCCACCTTGCAGATGAGGAAACTGCAGTTCAGAGAGGGGAAGCAATTTGTTCCAGGTCACTCAGCGGGGAAGCAAACAGAGCTGGGTTTCAAATCAGTTTGTCTGATGTCCCAGTCTAGGGTCTTACCTGCCCCCGCCTCGGCTGTCTGTTTCCCGTGGAAGGGCTTGGCCCACCTGCACGGCGGCCCCGGCATGTTTTAGGGTTGCACACTTGGCCTGGGGTAAGGGATGTTTATACCATGTCCTCCCACTGTTCCCACTGCCCCACCCGGGCCACCTTATCCCCACGGCCCACATTCCCCAGAGCTCTCAGCTCTGGGTCCTGGAGCCCAACAGTGGTATCTGACACACCGGACTCAGGGTGGAGGGGGATTCAGGACCCCGCCCAGGGATGCCAACATGGACCAAAGCTCCCCAAGGACGGAAACCCACAACAGTGCCACTCTGAGTGTGACGTTTCCGTCACTTTACCAGGTTGGTGCAGAACTCTCGGACAGAGAGTTAGAGACCCTTAACTCACAGTGTACACACTTGGGGATTCAGTCACAGGAAAAAGGAACGTGTTTGTGTTAAAAAGATAGGAACTTGGTCCAGTGGTTGCCATGGCCATTTTCACAGTTATATGTTGTCTTTAATTATTTAATTAATTCACTTCAAACTCTCTATGTTAGTGGCAAATATCTGAACATCTTTTGTATTTGTCATGTAAAACAACCTGACTTCTGAAAGCCCGTCCTAGGCACGTGTCCTGGATGCTGGAGTAAACGTTTGATTGTACACAAGCCAGTGAAACAGTGCGATCTTGCACATAAATCGCACCGCCCTGAACTCCTCTCAACCCCTTCCCTGAATTCCAGGTCCTGCTTACCGTCCAGCAGGCCGAGGGTGCACGTTGTGGATAATAGACCCTTGGCTTTCTTCCCTTTAACACAGGTGGCTAATCTGGGTTTCAGGAGGTGCCAGCAGCTTGTGCTTCTCTGATTTTTGTTGAATAGATCACCTCGTTTGCCAAATAACTAATTCCTGCTTCGCCCCCCTTCAGGACATGCAGACTTCATTTAATGACTCCCTGTCCTGCGCTATCGCACAGGACCTGACGGTCATAAGATGAACAGGTAGAGTCAGAAAGGGAGAGACTTCTGTGCTGGCCCGATGCAAAGAGATGCAGGAAGCTGGCAGCCTCTGCAGCTTCTCCTACGCCATGCTATTCAAGAAACACTTTTTTTTTTTACAAAAGAAAACTAATATTTGAATTGAGACTTGAATAATAAAATTAAAAATTAAAAAATAAAATTAATAAAATAATAAAAGTGCTGAATGCGCTTTCCAAAGCCAAATAGAAAGGACCGGTCTGGTAATGGTGGGACCCTGTGCGGCTGGGGGATCGGGGCTGCAGCGATGGCGGGGAAGGAGGTGGTGACCTCACCCAGGTGGAGGGGGGAGGATGCTGCAGGTACTAATTGGCCAGCTTTCAGAGACGGTGTTTGGCTGTTAGACTTGAACCTTGAACACCAGGTGAGACAGTGTGAACTCCATCCGTGCTCCATGCAGGAAAGGCAAAAAGCAAAGTTTTGGAGAACCAGAAAGTTCCTTCAGCCCCTCCCCCTCCCATACCTCTGCGGCCATCAAACCTCAAGATGCTGCAACAACTGACCTGAGGGATTTCTGGATCATCCAACAAACACGGGATGTAATTCAGTAGAGTTTTGTGATTAGCAAATTGTAGTACTTTTAAAACACGGATACTAGTAGTATATTGTGAGTCTAGAACTCAAAACACCTCCACCAACTCATCTGTTTGGGCCACAGCGTTGTGAAATGGGAAGGGATGTATGAGTCTGTGTGGACGCAGCAGGAAGTGGGGGTGGGGGTAACTGAGGTCCAGAGAGCTGACACCACCTGCCCAAGGCCACAAGGAGAGTCACCTGTGGGTCTCTTGGACCCGCAGTCGTTTTCTGTTACCAGAATCCTGGGCTTAGAAGGACAGCCCCAGGCTTTGCTGGAAAACAGAATCCAGAAAGTGTCAGGCCCTGACAACTGCCACCCCTCACAGCCTTCAACCTGGCCCCCCTGCCAGACAAAAACCTGTGCGTGCCCACGGCACCCCGGGGCTGGGGTGGGGCAGGGTGCGGGAACAGGAGCTGGTCACTCAGGTCACCAGGGCTGAAACTCTATCACCAGGAGCGGGTGACATAAAATAGCCGGGGCTGCCAATTTCCATTTTCGCTGGAGTGCCTGGTGCTCAGTAATCCAGGAGCTTTATTTAAGGGCTGACCTCCGACCGGACCTGTCACTCTCGTGGCGGGCACCTGATGGCCACTGGAAATCAATAGCCGGCATGAAGGTCACTTCCTAGAAAAACTGGGGCTATCAATGTGTCAGTTCCAATGAAAGATTATAACCAACCAGCAGAGAAGTTTATCTGTGGCTCGGAGCTCATTGGGCCGGGCTTGTGGTGGGCGGTCCGTGCACACGTGTGAGGACCTGGGTGGCAGTGGGCATGTGTGCGTGTGTGTAAACATGTGCATTTAGGAAACAAAGCCTGTGTGTGCAGAGAGAATGTATGTATATGTGCTTTTTTGGGACTCTATGAAAGGGCACATGAGTGTGCATTTGTGTGTGCATAGGTGTGCAAGGGTGTGTTTAGTGTATGTGGCAGTGTGTTGTCAGGGAGATGTGCAAATGTGCTTTGAGTGTGTATGCATGATCATAAGTGCTTATGTACATGTGTAAGTGTTGTGTGGACATGTTAAGCATGCGTGCATGTATGTGCACATACAATGCACACGTGTGTGTGGACACCCACAAATTTGGGTATACGGGAACAAAGGTGATTTTGATTGCATGCATGCATCTTACCCTGGCCTCTAAGGCCGGAAAAAATCTGGGCCCTGCCTGCCCCTCCAGTGTTACCTGCAGTCCCTCCTCCCTCCCTGCCCCACACTGCACTCTCGCTGACCTCCTGACCTCTGTTCACATCCTCCAGGATGCCAAGCACTTTCCTTGTCAGGGCACTTGCTCGTTTCACCCTTCCTGTGCCTCCTCTTTCCCGCTGTTGGTGCTCAGTTTAAATGCCAGCTCCTTAGAGATACACCCCTGGCTACCCTGCAGGTGTGCCTACAGGTGTTCCCTCCGTGACAGTTATAACAACGTGTGAGAGCTTTAGTTCAGTTACCCATTTGCCGCCTGCCTCCTCCATGTGCCCTGTCTCCAGCTCTGTGTGGCCGAGCCCCCGCGCTCTGTAGGGTGTCCGGCAAAGGTCTGACCCATACCAGTCACTCATCCCTTGGCCTCCTTCAGAGAAGGAGCATTCCATCTGCTGAGGAACTGGACACTAGCCCTGTGGCCTTCATCTCCCAGGCCTCAGTTTCCCCAGCTGTAAACTGGCAAATACCCACCCTATCGACGCTGCAGGATCAGATGAAATAAATATGCTAAAAACCTCTTGGGAATCACAAGCTGCCAGGAATATGTAACATATTTTTGTTTGACTAAGGGCTTTTATTGCTCAGAAAGAGATCTGCAGAGAAGGGTAGCAAAGATAAACCCAAGAATTACAAACCAAGATTCCAGAATGGGTTTCTCCAAGTCATTCATCCATTTTAGATAAACTCCCAAATCCAGAGGTCTCCCCAGGCCTTCATCAGCCAGGCTCTCCATTTCTTATCCGCATACCTGTTTTCTGGAAGGTGTCCTTGCCTCCTCTTTTCATGAATGAGTCCACTTGGGAAGGGTGAAAGTGTATGCACATGTCTTTTCCCTGAGAGAAAAAAAGACCATACAAAGAATGAGTCAATGCTACCCAGAGAGGATGGTTTGTTCCACATGGTTGCCATGGGAACCTGGAGCAGGGTACCAGGGCTGCTGGAGCTCCATGGCTGTTATACAGCTCTGGAATCTGATGTGGGAGCTGGATTCTTGTCTGTACGCCACCACTGCTGAGCTGTGCCATCATCATCATCACACTCCTTGGGGCTCAATTCCCTCGTATGTAACATTAAAGAATCTAAAACATGACAGGGGACTGCTGGGTCCCTTCTGCTTTGCATGTGTAAAATTCTAAAAGTCACATCTCTTCTCTGGGTCTCACTTTTTCCAACTGTTAAGTGGAGTTACCTCCTGTACATGGTTGAAGGAAAGGGGTAGGAAATGCAAGCCCAGATTCGATGTCAGTTCCAGGTCTTTCAAATCCCAGAATAGAAGATAGAACTTTGTGGTATTCATTCTAATAGGTACAAATTTCAGGGGAGATTGTTTATTCATTCAACAAATCTGCAATCAGCAATTTCAGCATCATAGTGCCAGGCATGATGGGAGGAGCTGATGGTTTGGGGATGAAAAAAACACAGTCTCTGCTCTAAAAAAACCTTGCCAGTCTTCTGCAAGAAACAGACAGGAAGAGAGCTGATTTCAGAGCTGGGAGGGACTGCCTCTAACTGAGGCCAGTACTGAGTGACAGCTTCTTTGTATCTCTCCCTCAGGGTCATCCTGAGGAGAAGGACGAAGAGATGAGCTGTCCCCTGCCCCCCAGTGCCATCCTAACTGTGTCTAAAATTCTTGAGGACTTATGAAGACCCTTAACTTTGAGAGGATCCCATTACTAGTGCTAATATATGGAACCATAGAATTAACGCTGGGGGAACCCATAGATTTCATTTGAGAGGACATGGGCCCAGAGTGGGACAAAAATCTACCCAAAGTCACACAGCCCAGAGCTTCTGGCCAATGAGCCATAAATGCTCCCCCTGTTCCACACTGGATTTTGAGGCTGAATCGCAAACAAATTTCCCATTTCCAGCTCCACTGGGTGGGGAGCCAGCACTCCTGACTCTCACTGTGACCTGAAACCATGGGCAGAAGGTCCCCCCCCCCCAGTCATCAAGAGAGGTTGTTCCAAGTCATAATTCTCTCCATCCCCTGGGTTCGAGCCTCTGTGTGCCCCTGGGAGCCAGCATGACCTGCCCTCCTCCCACGATTGTCCCCTAGTCCAAAATTCACCCCCTTTAACCAAAATTCCCTTCTCCAGGTGCCTGGGTGCTGGGCAGCTGTCAGGGAGAAAATTCCTTCTTATTAATTCACCATAAGATGCGAATGAGGGACAACGAGTTCTCCAATTGTACTTGTACTATCAAAGAGCATGCCTGGAGGTTCAAAACCCACACAATTCCTTCCATTTATTTGACGTTTCTAGTTTTAAAAGTTCTGCTCTAATCTGGGTTTAGTCACTTAGGAGATTTAACCTTATTAAAGTTATTTAACCTCTCTGAGCCTCAGTTCCCTCATTGAGAAAATGAAGACCATAATTAGACCCCAAAACCTTGGGGGAGAACGAACCGGGCTCGCAGCCTGGTCTCCGACTGATGATAGGTGCTTAATAATAAATGTTAGTTCCTTTTGAAAGAGGGAAGTTGCAACCCAGGGAGACTTGAGAACTTGCTCAAGAGCCCTGCCTAGTGGGAGTCAGGTGGGAACCAGCAGCCCCTTCTGGTGGAGCCACAAAGCCCCTCCTTGTAGGACAGTGGCATGGACCTCATCCAACGGCATATGCCTGAGGCAGGTGGTCAGGTGCTGGGAGCACAAGCAGGAGGAAGAGACTGGGGTGGCCACATGGCCTGGTTTCAGAAAAGCCACTGCTCTGGGGGTCTTGAGGAAGTAGCTGTCTCCTTCACTGTGGCCAGGTGGGGGAAGATCAGAGCAGCCCAAGGGGGCCTTTGGTGTGGGTCAGTGCTATGGAAGGGGATGCTCCAGGTCAGCTTGGCAGATTCTCTTGGCCTTTACTTCTTCTGGGGGCTCTGAGGGCCGGGCTTTATGGGGAAAGAGCTGGCCCATCCATCGCTCATTCCTGCAGGCAGTAAAAGGCAGCCAAGGGCCCGGGTACCCTCTGCCAGGCTCCAAACCTGGGGAGGCTGGGGGAGACGGCTGACTCACTCTCGGGGAGGAACCACCTTCTTCTAAGCCAGGAAGGGAGTCCTGACCCCACCTTTCCTCAGCCGAGAGGATCTCTTGTTCCCTGTCGTGTCTTAAGACGGCTGGCCTTTGAAAGCAGCCCTGCTGGGCCTCAGGTTGCAAACCAAAGGCTCCTTTCATGGACACAAAGTTTATCTTTGCTTTTATGTACTAGGTTTGTAGAAATGGGACCTGTTGTTTTCCTTACAGACACTTGAGCTGAGGACTCACAGCAGAAAAAGAAAGTGTCTTCATGATAAAAGTAAAATGCATTCATTGCAGAGGATACAGAAAATATGGGAAAGGAGAAAGGTTAAAACCACGCACAGTGTCACTGTCCCCAACCCTGCCAACATCCTATATATCTCCTACCATTTTTTCCATATTTATCTTGTAATCATAGTTTATTTTCTGCCCCTTTTCCCCCACATGCATTAACATTTTTTGTATTATTATGTTTTTACATTTCCTTTGTCTATTCTGTTTTCCCCCAACATTTCACTATGAAAAACTTCAAATGTTCAGTAAAGCTGAAAAAAGTTGACAGGCAACGCCATATGTCATCACCTAAACTCGGTCCTTACTCTGTCTTCTCTCTCTGGATGTTTATCAAGGGCCCAGCATATGTTAGTCCCTTGTTAAGTCTAGGGATTCACGAGCGGTTAAAACAAGGGTCCCTGCCTTCAGTAATCAGAGTATCGAGTGGGGAGGCTGACAGACAGTCCTTGTTATAATGAAACAACACAGAGGGTGGGTGAAGTCCAGGAGAAGGGCTGCCTCAGGCTGACAGGTGTTTAAGGTGAGGCTTGGACACATTTTGGCTGGCACTTGAGTTTTCTCTCTCCCTCTATTAAAAGGATACTGTGAAGAGCAACTTCATAGTATGTGGTCTCAGTTTGCATTGTTGCTTTAAGTTAGAGTCCCCAGAATTGTATCAAAGCGAATGAACTTTTCAAAAACCACAAATCATACTTTTTGTCAGGGTGTTTTCCCCAAACAGATTGGACCAAAGTGTTGTGTTCTGCCCGAAATGTGATTGATTTAACCCCAGGGGCTCAAATCCAAGTTCTCCTGCCTCTTACTTGAACTTGAGGAAGTGACAGAAGCTCTGAGCTTCAGTTTCCTCATCTGTAAAATGGGTTCAATAGCACCACCCCCCCCCCCGATAGAGCTGTCATGAGGATGGGACGAGTTGGTTTACAAAAAGAGCTTCGAACATAGTTCAAGACAAAGGTGCACTCTCTCTGGGTCAGCCCTTGTTATCCCACAGAACGAAAGGTCCGTGAGGACAAGAATTTGTGTTCATCAATTCCTCTTCCAAGGGCACGGAGCTTACTTAGATGACAAACACCTCGAGGAGAGGACACCCCTGCCTCCCTGACCTGGGAGAGCCCTCTCCTGGGGCGGAAATGGAACTCTTGTTTGTTGAAAGAGAAGTCGCTTCCCCAGCCAGGCGTGGAGCTGTCTCCAGGGAGACACGGGACACATGTGGAGCTGGACCAAGATCACAGCAGGCGGCGTTGGCAGCAACTCGAGCCCCACGCTCACGTGAACCCTCCGCCCCCACCCCTGCCCTCAGCCCAGCTCTGTCTGGAAGTAGGGAAAGGAGGGAGCGGAAGAGGAAAGGAGGATTTACTGAATGCTTCCTTCAAGCCAGGTCCTTTCACATAAGTTTTCTCTTGTTGAATTTGCTTCAAGATCCTACGAGGATGCTAATAAGAGATGAGGAAACTGAGGCTCAGGATGGCAATGTGACAGCGAGCCCTAAGATGGTCAGGAATGCTCCCCTATGCAGACAGGGAGGGAAGATGAAAAAGAAAGAGGCTTGTCCTGCCCTGTGGGAAGCTATGTCACATCCAGAAACCAAGGGAGAGGTAGGGGATGCTGCTGGAGGAGAGCTCACACAGAGGAGGAGTGGAAACCCAGGCGCTGAAGCCCTCAAGAGGGGATGTGGCAGCTCCAAGTCCCCTGGAAACCCAAGGCCTGGGCAAGCGCAGGGGCAAGAGGCTGCCTTTGGGGAACCTTGGTGCTGAAAGCCCTGGACCCCCTGGGGATGTGGGGTGGGTGGGGGCGCTGCGGAGACAATGCCTCAGCCAACCCAGAATTGCCTCCAAGGAAAGCATCAGCAAGGTGAGCAACCCCGGGTAAGAAGAGGCTGCGTCTCCTGCTCTAGACACGTTTACACAAACGCAGCACTCCAGCAGGGCCTTGCAAACCTTTCCGGGCTGAGCTTCAGATTAAGATACACAGTTCACATTGTGAGCCAACACACGTTTCCTAGAACCAGACTTCGCTTTACTGCGCACGATGCGTCCTGCCACGTTCAGCTCTGTCTGCTTCTCTACCTTTCCTCTGCCTCCTGGTCGCAGCTCTCTAAATTGATTTCACAGCCTGCAGTTTGCTGGAGAGAAAAGGTGCAGCCGGGAGAGACTCGAGGGCTCTCTGACGTGTTGCAGATTGTGTGAGCTACACAGAGCTCAGAGGAGACGCAGCTTAGAGATGACTGAGCAACCCAGGAAGGCTTCCTGCTGAGGAAGCAACTAGGAAGCAACTGGAAAGGTGGCTGGTGCTATTCTGCTTAGCAAACTTTAATAGATCTGCTGCGGGCCAGGCTCCGCACTTGGCCCCGGGACACCAACAGGAGGAGGATGTGAATCAGGCAGCGAAGCCTGGGGCAGGCCGTGGTGTGGAAGGTGGGCGGTCAGGCTGCTTGCAACTAACAATCACACCTGTTGGTTGCACAGAGCCAGTGCATTTTAGACCCAGGCACAGAATAACACCATTTCTTTGCCGTTCTCAGCAAAACGGTGAAGCGGGTGAGTTTCATTCTTACCTCTACTGCGCAGGTAACTAAGTGTGACCTGGGGACCTGGCCACTTGGCCAAACCACCATTGAGAAGCATCAGAGCAGGCCTGGAGGTTACATCTTCTGGCTTCAAGTTCTAAACTCTTTCTAGACTTGCGCTCCAGTCTGCCTGGATTTGGACGCCTGCCTCCCCCATGCAAGCTGTTTCACTCTCTGGGCCTCCGTTTCCTCATTTGTAAAATAGGAATAATGATAGTACCTGTCCCATAAAGTCCTTGTGTGATTTCATGAGTAAAATTTGTAAACCACTGAGATTAGGGCCTGGCGTTTAGACGATGCTCTTTAAATGTGAGCTATTGTTACAAATACTTATTAAAGGCCAAATACAGACAAGTCAGGGGTGGGAATGGGGAAGGGAGACATTAAATACATAGTTATACAAATAATTATAATTGTGGTAAGTGAAGAAGAGGAAAATTACCAGATGCTATGAAATAGAATAACAAGGGACCCTAATGTAACCTGTGGAGATCAGAGAAGGCCTCCCGGAGGAAGCAACATTTAAGCTGATGTCCGAAGGATGAGTAGGAGTGAGTCAGATCCAAAAGGAGGGTGTGAGCTTTCTGGGAAGAAGGACAGGCATATTCAGGAGCCCGTTTCCGGAGACAAGCAGCAGTCAGAGAACAGTTTACTTCGCTTTTGCCAGAGCAGTCAGATCAAAATGCCAGAAGATCTTGTCTTCTCATCCTGTGTCTCTGTCGCCAAGATGGTGTTCACGCAGTGTTTGTCGACTCCATCACCTTCAGGACACAGGTAGCGATTCCCTGTAGCTCGTCTATATCAGCGGGATGCCCAGCAACAGGGAACGTTTATAAACACAGGGGTGGGTCCAGCTGGCGAGACGCCTCTGTAAGTACTGTCATCAGGATAGTCAGGTCTGAAGGCGTGCCACCGGCAAAGCGTTTCCTCAGTCTCGATTACCTGGGAAGGGTGAGCATGCCCCCTCGTTCACTCCAGACAGTCCCAGATTCCTTCTGTGACCCCAGCTTGATTCTTCAGTGTGACTCCTTTCTCTTCCAGAAGTGTCCCAGTTTGGGTGGCACATTATACGTGTGTTTTAGAGCACTTAGAAATATCCTGATAGCATGACATATGTATCTAAAGATTCCACTTTGTAAACTGATATTTTATTTAATGAGTTCTCAGTTCCTTGGGATTTTTAGCCTCCCGGTCATTGCCATAAAGCCCCTCCCTTTCCAAGGTTATTCCAGCCCTTTCAGGGCAACGAACGTTTATTTCCACCTTGGGATGCTTCAGCCTAACTGCAGGGCACTATTCTCCAGTTCCCCCCTGGGCAGCAGGGTGGAGTGGGAAGAGGATGGAGGGTTTCATGGTGACCTGAGTAACTGTTAGCCCTGGTTCTGCCGTACCTGGTTCATTGGTCTTAGACGTGTCACTTTGAGTGTCCAGACTCGGGGTTTCCCTTTGTTGAATGGGGATGGTAAACACCTCGCCAGCTCTGCTGTGTTAAGAGGGTGAGGTGCTTCGTGCAAAGGCAAGGAGGAAACACTCATCCCAGCGTGGAACCCCTGGTTAGGGTTTGGAGGTTCTGATAATTGGCTAAGTAGCATACTTATCAGCCTAATAAAAAAAAGTGTCTTAAAACACCAGGACTGCCTCCTTGGAGGTTGTTCTCTGAGCAGGAGCCTGCATCTTCCTGCCACCTTGATGGTGACAGCCGCAGCCAGGATTAAGCCAAACTGTCACAAAGACGGAGGAGGATGAACCTGTGTGCCGATGGAGAAGGGGCTGTGTGGACAGAAGCCATGGAACATTTTACTCCAGCCATTGCAGACGTCATCAAGGATTCAGAATCCTGGTTGCCTCTGACATTTTATTTTATTTTTTTTTTCCTTTTTGGAAGCTGGAGATCCCTGTGCCAAGCCCTGAAAGCAGCCCCGACTTTCCGTGCAATAAAGCAGCAGTGAGAAAGGCTCAGAGTAATTAAGTGGCTGACGCACAGAAGAAGCCGTTACAAAGAATTGACTAAATTGCCCATTCATTAGCAGCTCGGCATGGAAGGAGAATTACAAATAGACGGCGGGGCCCGCAGTAATTCAATCTAACCTTGTACTTACAGAAAACAATGAGATAATGAACAGAAAAATTACCAGGCACATATTGTATTTTGTTAAAGGAGTGGGAGGGGGGCTGGGGGGAGGTGGGGGGGGCGGGGGGAGCTCGGGGACGGACTGGCACATGCAATGCTAATGGCCTCGCTCAAGCTGAGCAAACGTTTCTCCAACACAATCATAGTTCTCAGTCTAAGGGCCTCTGGGGAGCTGAGATGAGGCAAGATCGCGAACAAAAAAATGTAATTTATAAGGCGTCTGTGGACTGGAATTTATCATCGGATCCGCTCGCCGCCGCTCAATTGATATGTAGTTGATTTCAAACAACACCCCCCGGGCGCCCAGAGGGAACATTTTTTAGATTTTACGCTTGGATATATCTGTTTAACTCACCATTTACCAAAACAACGGCTGATGACAGCACAAACCAGTCACTCTGGAGAAAACACGCGTGCGCGCGGGCAGGCGCACACACACATACACACACACACACACACAGGCATCCAAGAGCAGCCGCAGCCATAATAACAGCAGACGAACCTGCTCAGCCCAAAGCCTGCCGTGAATCTGGAAAGAGAAGGGAGGAAGAAAACAATAAATCCAAAAGATCGAGCCTTTCTGACTTCCTAGGACTAGGCTTTTGTAGTGCGTGTTCATAGCTCATGCATTGGGTTTCACGCCTGGCGCCTCCCATCCTTTCTGATTGAGCAGCTTAGAAAGACTCAGTGCTGTTCCAGCTCAGCTCTTTCAGGGTCTCAGGAACTGCCAGTCCCTGCGGGGACCAGATCTGGCCTCACCTGGGATCCACAAGCGGCTGGACATCAGTAGGTGGAAAGAGTGAGGTCCCTTTAGAGGGGTGTGTGTGGGTAGGGGGAAATGGGTTGCAGACTGAAGCACTGATGGCCTCTTCCTGGGGCTGCCGGGGCTTCTGGATGTAGTGTCGGCAAGGACAGTTTAGAAGGATGTGAAAAAGTGACCCGTCACTCCAAGAGGTAAGATTCACAGGCTGCTCAACAATTCATCTACTTTTAAGGACACCACATATCTGTCCCTCGGTGCCCAGGTTGGGCACAGAAGGAAGAGCATCAAGTACGTTACTGGTGTTAAAGAAAAATAATTCACCAGACACTTGTCAAAAGTGGCAAGATAAATTTTATTCAAGACTATTACAATAAGCGAGAGAGACTAAACTCAACTCCTCATACAACAGGGGCCAGCGGAGATTTACAGCTGGGGGCAGCAGGGAAGAAGACAGAATATTACTTGGTCGGGTATCAAGGGTGGAGGGTGAGGAGACTGGTTGGGTATCAAAGGCGGGCCATTCCAGGTTGACTGGCTTGGCAGGATTCTTTGCTAAAACTGGGCTTTGCGGACCAAGGACGAGGGCTAGTGGAGAAAAGAGCTCAAAAGAGTCTGACTGAAGTTTGGCCAAGGAGTGCTTGCCACTGGGTCCAGGGAAGCCGTGGGGGTGAGAAGCCAGCCACAGACTGAGGACTTTGTCTTCCTGCAGAGCCTGCGCCGTAGACAAAGCACCCAGCGCAGGGCTTAATGAGAGAGGAGGAACAGATGGGACCGTTCCCACCTTCAGAATCTGATAAACACCACAGCTGAGAAACTGGGAACTTATTCCGTGACTACACACCTTCCATCCAAACAGATACCTCTCAGCACCAGCTGCCAAAAGATGCTGGTGACACTGAATGCTCAGGGCAGCCTTGCAACTTGTCACCAGCCCAAGCTTTGAGGGGCTAGTGACCATGACTGTCCAGCCAGTAGGGGGCAGTCCAGCCCAATGGGAGCAACACAGAGATGGAAACCCAGAAGAAATTTTATTTCATTCCTATTTAGCCACTGATTCACCGTGAGACCCCCAGTACATCATCACTTCCGGTCTCTGAGACCTCTTCTGTGCATGTATAAAATGTTCCTAATGCTGCCTGACATTATGCTCACTTCACAAGGATGCTGTGAAATATCTGGGAGGCTATGAAAAGTCTACATAAATATTAAGTGCATCAAAGAATTAGACCAGTGGTCTTGGATCAGTAGTTCTCGAAGTGTCATCTGGGACCTGCAGCAGCAGCAGGATGGGAACTAGAAATGCAAATTCTCAGGACTCACTATAGATCCACTGAATCAGAAACCCTGAGTCGGACACCAGCGATGAGTTTTAACAGGCTCTCCAGATTCACACGCACACTCAATACCCCGAGGATGCAGGCTGTGTAACTTGCTGAGAAGACAAAGGGCAGCTGAGAAAAACGATCTGAGGGTCTGGTAAATCTTTGCAGTCAAATCAAAAAACTACTCCAGAGATTATCATTCACGCTGTTAATCAAATATTAATGCTTGCATTTGAATAGTGGGAGGCACTTTTCAAAGCACTTTCAAAGCCCCAATTTCATTTGAATCTTTAATCCATTCTGCGGGGGCAGCGCAGGCACATCACATCATATTGTCCCAAGAAGCACAATGATTCAGTAGTTTACTCAGTGACAGTTACGGGTGTGGCAATGATGCGTGAATAAACTCAAGACTTTGCAATACCCCGTACTGCCTTTTAATCACAGCATCATAGATTTTTTTTTTAAATCTAGAAGGAACTTTACAGTTGATTCATCTGCATTGAGAAAATGTTCCCATTTCCCCCCTTTCTTAACACACTCTCATTTATGACCATATTTCAGCTCACTATCAAGTATCTATGTGATTCCCCGACCCATGTGGGACTGCGGAGAGGTAGGGAGGGCAGGTGGACTTTGTCCTTAACGTCAAGAGGACCATCGCCCCGCAATCTAGCTGGGTATTACTAAAGATGTCATGTTTTCTCCATTTTAGTGAAAAGCAAGCCAAGGATCCGGTGCTGAAGAAATTAGGTTAAGGTTACAATGGCTGTTTAGAGGTAGGACTGAGACCGGAAGCCAGAAATCCTGCTTCCTGGGAGGTGGAGAGCAGGCTGGAAATTGACACCTTCGAATGTTGTTGTTAAGTAATAGCCACCAAGTGTGCGGGGGCTTTCGGTACTGACTCAGTCTCTGTTTTTCCATCTCCCAGATACACGTCCACATACCTACTCAGGATGTACCACAGGGTCATGGAGTCTTAGAGGTCATGCAGCCACTGGGCAATCTGACTTCCCGTGCCTTCTCGTACCTTCCTGGAGGGTCCTTCCAGCTCTTCTTGACTAGCTGCTGTGATGGAGGTTCACTGCAGTACAAGGCATGTGGGAGGTGCTGCGCTAAGTCCTCAGGTGTCCCTCAGGAAAAGCTTTCAAGGACCCTCTGCCAGTTCCTCCCATCCTTCACCTTGGCTCTACTGTGACTCCAGAAGCTCTTTTGGGGTTGCAGAGTCCCCGGGAAGTGTCAGCTTAATTCATTATGAGCTGAATGCCTGCCACACTTCATGAGGGAACCCAGGTTATGCTATGACTGGAATTAGGAAATGCGTAGCAGGAACCTGTGTAGAAAGAAGACTCTTCGTGGTCAGGAAGAACCTTCCCGTGGCTTTCAGCTCACGTCTCAAGCCGGCAGCTCTCCGCACACCTACACACCTTGAAGGAGCTCCCACTCCCCCCGCCTAAAGTTCTCGGTGAGGAAACCGGTCTCAGGATCCTGAGGGAGTCCGTGAAGGGATGCAAAGGAATTACTTGAAATCTACTTGGAAGACACAGGAGCCCGTCCTGAATGAGCGCTTTCATTTTCTTAAACTTTCAATCAACTTGGTAACCTCTGTCTGCGAGCCTTTGCAATGGGACACATTCAGACTCAATACAGCAACTTGTCCTGGGCACTGGGCCAGCAATTCGTGGAACTGTCAGTGAGCGACCATTCCTAAGATGGCGTTGCCCATGAAAAGCCCGAATCAGCCCAGTTCTGACTCCAAAAACCATACACACAGATTGTACTTTTGTAAATATACAAAATTCTATTTTTATATTTTTATAAAATTGTGTTTTTCATAAAGCTCTCATCCCATGTAAGGATTAATGAGTTACCCTTGATAGCGAGGTAAAGACACATTTTTTTTTTTTTTAATCAAGGGAAGATAAACGGTCTCACTCTGACCCCTCATCAGCCGGCTTCCCTCACCTCTTTCATTTCCCACTGCAGGTCAAACTAGGCTGCCAGAGGCCAGGAGGCAGGAGGAGGGAGCTTCTCAGCCCACCTGCCTGGCGTGACCTAAGTCCCTGATGGCAGGGGTGTGTCAATACTGAATACAGAAGGACCATACTGGGACGACTGTATACACCAGCAGCATCATTTTCCAGAATGAAAGTTCCTGGATTATACATGGAGTTGTGGGCTTACTCACCCAGCAACGCCTCCCTTACTCAGCCTTTCTGAAGACAGCGCATCCCCACAAATACGTTTACTAGAGGACTGGTATTTCAACTTCGATGTATTTTAAAATAATCATTGCTAAATATCTTTTCAAAATGTATTACATATTTTCTTGTCCTACAAATACCATTTGCCAAGCATAATTTAACCTTTTCTCACTGCAATGGTCACTGTTATGATTGTGCACTAAGGTGCTGGGTCAGAAAAAATGCAATTGAGGTATTTGAAGCTGTTTATCCCTGCACTGAATGGCCCCAGATTGCTAACATTTTGGTGTTTGGGGATCTGAACTTAATAATCCTATTTCTTTACTTACTGTCAGACTTTTTCACGTGTTACTTTTTATTGTCATGAACCAGTACAGTGATGCGGAGAGAAAGCTAGAGAAGGAATCTCTCTCCTTAGCGTTTACTCAGTGTCTACTTTAGTGCTTGAGACACAGTGGTTGATCAATAATTAGTTGATGAATAAATGAATAAATGACTTAGTTTCTAATTCTGGCTTCACTGCCTGCTGGCTACATTGGGCAAGCCCTGAACCTCAGTTTCCAAATCTGCAAAGTGGGAATGATATTAACATTTTATTTTTCAGGACTCTTGCAAAGATCAAAGTAATCAAATAAAAGCATTGATATTAAAGCGTGAGTGGACTATAAAGTGTTATATGGAGCCCCAGTTTCTTGCTTGGAACAAAATTGTGACTAGTGTTACATAGCACACGTTTCAGGGGAGGGGTCTGCTCCTCTGGAGGCAGATCTGGTTTCAGCCTTGGTCAGTGCAGACAGGGGTAATGGGCCAGGCAGCTTCATCATGGGTGCCGTGTGTGTTATGTGGTCCAGGGGTCTCCCGATTGTCTCATCTTGGCTGAAGACATGAGACTTGAGACCCACTCCTCCCTCCCTGGGTCCTGTCCTCACTCCATCACTGCTCCTTATTCCCAGGTCTCCCACGTGTTTCATCCTTTTGATTTCACTGGATGCGAGGAATCCATCTGCGTCCAGGTGGGTAGGACTTAATCCACAGTCCCTTCCTTGGAGATCTGGATTAGGATTGCTAAAACTAGACATCTGCAGGCCTTCTTCTTAATCAGAACTGACATGAATTTTGATCAAGGAACAGAGCACTTGCTGGAAGCTTCTCAGTACCATTAATTCTCCTAAAGCATTTTCAAAGAGTAGGAAATGTGCATCTCAAACAAGGAAAAGCAAATGCTTACCAACTAAAATGAGCAACTAATGGTGGAGTTTCCAGGAAGCAGCAGCAGAGAGGGAGTATCTGGGCCAGTGGGTGAAGCCAGACCCAAGAGACTGGGGTCTTATCTGTCACTTCTCAAATCCCCCAGTGAAAGGACCCACTTCTCTGGCCAGACCTTGTTCACAGAGGTCTAGGAACCCTGAGTTCCTCACAGAATCACACACCGAATGCCCAGCTTGTCCAGTTCACCCCAATGCCAGGACAAGCTCAGATACCCTGACCCTTCCAGCTCCTGATGAGTTCCCTGCTCCTCCCAAGAAGCCAATGCAAGAGTCTAGTGTTAACAGTCTGGGCATCTTACAACTAACTACTTTAATATCCCTATCAATGTTGTCTCCAGGGGTTTTTTTCTAAGGGAGATTCAGATATTAGCTTCAACCACTCCAACCACTAATAGCATGAGCACCACCACCAAAACCACCATGACTACCATCATTACTCACCACCACCATACTTGTCACCAGCACCGCCAGCAACACAACCATCACCACCACCAACACAATCATCACCAGAAGTACCACCAACCACACAACCATCACCACAACACCCTTGTCACCACCAACACAGTCACCACCAACAGTCATCACCAACACAACCATCACCACCACCACTAACTCCATACTTGTCAACACCACCAACACAACCATCACCACCACCAACATGATTGTCACCACCGACATCACCAACAACACAATCAGTCAACACTACAATCATCACCAGATCCAGGGCTGGGTTTGAATTAGAGTCCAGGCAGTTCTTAGGTTTGTGACCTTCTGAAATTTATTTAAACTGAGTCTCAGTGTCCTAACAATCATAACTTACAGAGTCATGAGAATTAGAAGCAATGTGTGTCCAGGAGCAGAGGCAACGACCGCAGATATGGTAGCTACTATTAGGAGGGTGCATATGTCAAGAGAAGATGAAATTAATTGTTCAATAGTTAATCATTTCAAGGAAAAAAGGCAAGTTCTCACTCCAGAGTTTGGGGGTTCTTTGCCCACTTGAGAAAAGAATGTGTGTCCAGCGGGGTCCGGCTCTTGGCCTTTCCCTGTCCTGCCAGTTGGTGCTAACTGTATTGTTTCCTCTCTTGATTCTCCTTCCTCCAGCCCTGAGGGACACACTGTTAGGGAAATAGTGAATTTGCTGGAGGAGACGCCTCAATTCTTCTTGCATCACTTGTTGTAACGAATATGCATGAGATGACAGCCAGGTCTACCCTGCCAAATTCCAGGAGCCCCGGGGCACATGGAATAGAGAGATGCCAAAAGTTGGAGCCCCGTTCAGCTTCCTCTAACTCTTGTACTATCTTGAGAACTTGCTAGTCAACACTGACCTGGGGGTGACGAGGCCCAATCAAGCACAACCGCTGGGTGGCATTCTACCTGTGATCCCCTCTCTTTTCTCCCTCTATCTCTCTCTCCTTCTCTCTTTCTCCCTCCCTCCTTCTCTTCCTTCCTTCCACCCTCTCCTTCCTATTAGTCCACAAACCACTGCTGTGTCCACAATGGCCCCGTCCACATGCTCCCTCTCGCTCCCAGGCACGCACGACGGCCCCTCTGCCCCCCTGCCCACCCCTGTCCTCTGGGAGGGCACAGCTCTTGGCAGACGATCAGTTGTGACCTGCCCGAGGCGCCACTCCGCGTGCCTGCCAAACCCCATCTCCTCTCCCTCCCGGCATGCCAGGCTCCTCTGACAAGGAAGGGTAAAGACCCTCCAGGGTTCTCAAGAACATCAATATGTTTTGTATTTAATGTGCTGGCTCTGTTACAGCAAATTAAAGCGAGGGGGCCTGGAAGAAGGGAACACAGCCCGCCGTTCCTCCGTCCCTCGTTGAGCGGGAGGCTCTGGAAACGGCACTCCAGTGTGGGAAGGAGCGCACATTACACCCCCTGCAGGAACAGAGCAGACATTAGACAAAGCCCTGAGTCTTAATGGGACGCATCCGGCAAACATCTGAGCTTGGGCCTTCAATCACAAACGCCGCAGGATTTAAAAATGAATAAACTTCACATTGTGTTTCTCTTATTTATCCTTTATGCAAATTGTCCCTGGGAGGACCCATTACGCGCACGGCATGGGGACAGCAGAGGCCGGTTCCAGGCTTGGAGGACCACTTGCAAGCAATTCCTGGAACGCCAAGCCCATCCTAGTGCTTTACAGAGGGAGAGAAAGTGATCATAAAAGGGAAATAAACAGATTCCGAGTGGCTGGCTCAGGCAGAAAGCACAGGCTAGAGCCCGCACGCGCGCGCACACACACACACAGACACACACACAGAGTAACACGCCACACACATGAGCTACACATGGACCACATTCAAACCGTGCTGCTGACATGAACAGGCAGGGGCGTCTGTGTGGAGAGTGTGCGTCATCCCCCCAATTATTTGCTTCTGCTACTAACTGGGGGACGAGGAGTCATTTGTGAGGCTAAGTGAAGAGATGGGCAGGACAGTAAGGGGCTTCCACAGGGTGCCCTGGTGACGAGTGGTCACTGTGAGCCGGGCCCTGTCCCAGCGCTGCCCCAGCCCCTGCCATGGCCCGTGGGCTCACGGGGAGCTTTTTGAGCGGCAGGGCAGGGAACTGGGGCTGTGAGCCTGGATGGAGGGAGCCAGGAGTAATTGAAGTCAGGCCAGGGCCGCCCTGCTCCAAAAAGTGGGGGAGTCCAAATCCATAGACACAGCAGGGCTCTCAGAAGGACAGAACCACGGAAAATGGAGACAACTGAGACCGCAGTGGAAGATGCCCACTCTCCCCATTCTAACGGGAACCAGCCCTGCTCGGTCCAGGCCCCACATTCAGGCACCTGTAAGAACAGCCGAGCTCACCCTACTGCCAGCTCCTGATCTGAGAAAGACGGTGTCTCTTCCCGCCCAGAGTCAGCCCTGTGGCCTTGGTGTCTAGGTGGCCCGGCTGCAGGCCTCTTGCCCCAGACACCAGACTGGGCACAGGTAGGTGTGCGATGGATGCTTGTCGACTGAGCGAAAAGCAGATGAGCCCTAGGCGCTCGAACGGGTCAGGCCAGCCCAGGAAGCTGGTTCTGGAAACAGTCTGCTGGTCTGGCATCATAACAAGGGACTCAAAGTGCTCAAGACAGATCACTCTGAAACAAACAGACAACGCAAACTGGAATGGGTCACCTGGTGCCCTGGAACCTCACCCCGAGCGGTGCGCCTCCCGGCTCCTGGGAGCACGTGACTCTCAGAATGCTCTGTTTCCCTTCAGGGTCTCTTCTGTTTATAGCCCTAGGTGGGCATTTTCTCATCTTAAAGAATAGCATGTGTAGAGGGGCAGAACTCCCCTGGTTCTCCCCCAATTCCCACCCTCGCCTTCATCCCCAGGCTGTTACAACTCTCTGTCCTAGAGTCAAAGGAGCCACCCCACTTCCAGGCTCTGAGATCAGGAAGCCAGGAACTGCGTTTCCAATTTCTCCTGCTCCCGTGTCCTCCCCGGTGTGAGCAGTTGCCGAATTCCCCAGGGCTTTTTCCAAAGGACCCCTGGGCTCGCACTGTATCTCTGCATCCTCACTTCCAAGGCCACTGACAGCCCCTCGTTGCCCACTTGTCTGCAGGCAGCCCGGCTCGGGCGCTGCCTGCAGCCCACCCCCAGGAGAGCCTCCTCACCGAGACCCTGCTTTGTCCACAAGTCCCCCTGCTCCCCGACCTAACCTGGTTCCCTGGGCTCATCACATCCAGCCAGAGCCTCTGCCCGCTTCTTGGGGGTCTTCATAATTCCTTCTCACCGTCTAAGTAGACCAGATCCACAACCAGCCACCTACTTAATGAATTAAATGCCTCTTTTCAATCACTCAGTAAACATTTATTGGGCACTTACCACGTGCTGAGCTAGGTACTTATCTGAAGCAATTCACAGATGAAGGAAGGACAGTCTGTCCTCAACATGAACACAGACTGGAAAATCAACTATTCTGAGATAATGTGAGCCTTTAAATTCTCAGGATGGGGGGGGGGCAGAGTGGAGAGAGAAAGAAAGGTAGGTGGAGGGAAAAAAATGGCTCCCAGGTATACACATCTGGAAGATCATGTTTTTTAAGCTATCAACAATTTTTTTTTTTTGGAAAAAGGCAGGGTATGATTTTTCTATGACAGGGTGACTATACTTTGAGATGACAGTGAGCGCAGATGAGAGGAAAAGGGAGATAGAGATTTCAATTCTTTTGATGCACCTGCCTTGTGACAGACGTCACACTGAGAAGTTCACATTTATAAACTCAGGTCAACCATACAGAATTCCAGGAAGTTGGTGCTGAAAGGATTTTGAGTAATACTGAGTGATTATTACAAGACGGGGCAGTGTCATAACTGAGACCTTGAGCTCTGGCACCAGACCGCGGGGACTCAAGTCCTATTCAGTCCCTTGTTGGCAATGTGACTGTTGGAAAGTGCTTAACCTCTGTCCTCACATCCTCTGGTCTGTTAAATAGGAAAAGCAGCTGCACCTGACTCTCAGGGCTATTGTGAGGTTCACATGAGTTATTAGAAGCAAAGCGCCTAGAACAGTGCCTGGCACAGAGCTAGTGCTAGTGTTCAAAGGGCTTTCAATGTATGACTCGTTTAATCTTCACAACAGCATTGTGGGGTAGATATGTTATATACCCATTTCACAGATGGGGAAACTAAGGGACAGAGAAGTTGATCAGCCTTTCCAAGCTCACCCAGTTGCTAAATGGAGGGACTATAATTTGAAGCCCACAGTCTTGCTTTCAAAGGCCACTACTAGGTTCTCATATAGGCAGGGACATCTATACAGGTACCAGAGGCTCCGGACATGGGCACCATTATCTAAGAAAAGCTCTGGATTAATCTTTGTCAGATACTGGCTTTCTTATCTTTAAAAAAAAAGAGCATTTATTGATATAATTATAAAAGTGATGTTAAAAAAAAATATTTGGAAGCCACTGATTTTGGTCTAGCTCACATTTCAGGGATGGACAGAGGTTGAATGGAGGCACCTGATCCACACCCAGTGGCAAACTTGGTGTGTGACCAGGATCCAGGTCTGCTTGTAGTTTCCTCTGCTCTTTCCTCTGGACCATCTCTACCCCTGCTAGCGTCAAAAGTCCTTGGGCAGGTTACAAATCTCCCTAAATGTACAGGTCGACCACAGATGCTAGGGCCACCATGGGCAGGGCAGGGCCACAATGGGCAATGGTGCTGCCAACTTGGGAACCAGGCCTCCCCCAGAGGAGCCAATGGACCTGGGCTTGGAGCGACCCTGCAGAGGCTGACAAGATGGCTGAGCCTCCCCTAGCTTGTCTCTACAAACTCAGGGGAGCAATCTGCACAGGGAAAACGTGATTACCCAAATTGGGTCAGGGCCAGGACCTCAAGGCCTAGACTGGGGAGGTGCTGGAGGATTCTTTGGAATACAAACATCTGCATGTCATGTGCTGAAGACCATCTCAGTCACTCCTCCACCAGCAGAAGATGAACTGGACATTCCAAGAAGCCTCCAATCATTCAGTGACAAAACACAAGAAGGTGTTAATCCATCTTCTCATCCACCCATCCACTCAGTCATCCATCTATTCATTCCATCCTGCAAGTGAGAAAGTCAGAGAGCACACACTTGACTTACTGGATTCTGGGTGAGGAAATGCTGGATGAGGAGCTACAAATACAAAGGTGATTAAGACCCACCATTCCTCACGTCCTCACCTTGAGTGGGACCAGTGAGGTTTCCTACAGCTGCCATTAGCGTGGCATTCTTGCAGGTGTGGTCCTGGGGTGACCCAGGGCACGTTTATTCCATTGCTCGTAGGGGAGTGTTTTGTTTAAGGGCTCCTGTTTGATTTCCAAAGGAAACAGTGGGGGACCACTGCACCCATGAAGTGCTTTTGCTCAGGGCAAAATCTGCTGTTGGGTGAACTGCTCTGCCTTGCCTTTGTGTCAGTATGATTTGAAGGAACCATTAAGCTTTAACAATGCAGAAAATAAATCCCCGTTAAAATATATGCACCTTAAAAGAGCCAGCTTCTCGACCCAACCTGCCCTCTCCATTCCCACCAGTCACTCGCATGACTAC
Source organism: Camelus ferus (assembly GCF_009834535.1). Classification (NCBI taxonomy): domain Eukaryota; kingdom Metazoa; phylum Chordata; class Mammalia; order Artiodactyla; family Camelidae; genus Camelus; species Camelus ferus. The sequence goes on from NC_045725.1 coordinate 14,298,426, forward strand.
CCTTCAAGGCCAGCGTAGGAGGCCTCTTGTTCCAAGAAGCCTCCCGTGATACCTCCCAGCTGGGAGTGGTCTCTCAGTCACCCACAGACATTTGTTTATCAAACATCTATTTAAAGTTTCATTTGGATGGTGACGTGAATTATATGAGAATAGCTTTCCAGTGTCCTTCAGCTTTGTGCTCCCATTTTGTATTGCTCTGCCGCATTGCTAGACATAGTAGGGACTCCTTAAAGGTTCACCAAATAAATAAGTGAATTAATCTATCTGCAGAATTAGACACCTTCTTTCCTGGCCCTGCCCTAGCTGAAATCCACAGCATTCAAGATCTCTACAATGGGAGCAGGCGTGGGTATACCTCAGTGGTAGAGCGTGTGCTTAGCATACATGAGGTCCTGGGTTCAATCCTCAGTGCCTCCACTGTAAATCAAACAACAACAAAACCCCAAAGATCTCTACAATGGACACCTCCAGGGGGTCCCCAGGAAAGCTTGGTTGGCCCAGCTCCAGTCTGCCCTACTTCTCAAAGATCCCAGCCCTCAGAAGCCCCTCCCTGGATTCTGATCACATGTGGCTAGGATGCCTGTTTGACCCCTTCCTCTGTCTTACTGACCTCTAATGTCATTGACCTTCTGCTCTGCTACAGACTTGTCACTGGGTTATCACCTGTCTCTCTAGCTAAGAAATAAGGTCACTCAAGGATTTTATCTCACTGTCCCCCTTAGAGACTAGAATAGTGTTGAACACAGATGGGTGCTCAACACACTTTTGCCAGCGGGCTCACATCAATTAGGTCTAAATGGCTAAGCAATGGACAGGTGGGGACTAATGTTTTTAGAGCTGAGACATTTCTCTGGTTGCCCAAAGAAAAAGGGTGTGGCGGGGGGAGGGTATAGCTCAAGTGGTAGAGTGCAAGCTTAGCATGCCTGAGGTCCTGGGTTCAATCCCCAGTACCTCCTCTAAAAATAAATAAACCTAATTACCTCCCCTCACCAAGATGAAATAAAATAAAAATGATACAATGGTAAATAAATAAAATATTAAAAAAAAAAAAAAAAGAAAAAGGGTGTGGGGACCAGGAAGGCGGTGGGAGAAATGCAGGAAGACCTGGTCATGAAGCTATTTACAGAGGGTCGCATTTCCCCTGGGTCAGCTACAGTGGCAGGACCTGCCTGTGGCTCTGAGTCCAGCACCTCTAACCAGCTATGGCCCCTCGGGCAAGTCATAACCCCACGTGGCTTATTATTTCATGTGTCATTCTTTCATGTTACATACCGAGTTCTGTCCTAGTTCCTGGGGGAAACAAAAATAAATCAGAGACAATCCCAACCCTAATAAAGAAGTTTCTAGTTAGTGGCAGCAATAGATATGGAATCAGATAAATTACAATGAGTCTGGGGCTGCAAAAAAATATGATATGATATGATATGATATGATATGATATGATATGATATATGATACAAGATATATGATATACGATATGATTCTTCAGAATACAAACATCTGCATGTCATGTGATGAAGACCATCTCAGTCACACCTCCACAAGCAGAAGTGTATCTGTGAAGTGCAGTACAATAATGTCTGCCTATGTTAGTTTTCTGTTGCTGCTGTAACAAAATACTGCACATTCAATGGCTCAAAACAATAGCAAATGTATTACTTTTTAGTTCTGTAAGTCAGATGTGGGTCTCACTGGCTGAAGTAAAGGTGTCAGCAGGGCTGTGTTCCTTTCTGGAGGCTCTGGTGGCGGTGGTGGGGTCTCTGGAAGTTGCCTGAATTCCTTGACTCATGGCTCCTTCCTCCATCTCCAAAGTCAGCAACAGTGGGTTGAGTCCCTCACAAATTGCATCCCTCTGACTTCTTATTTTGCGTCCCTCTTCCAAATACAAGGACACTTGTGATTACATTGGACCTACCCAAATAATCCAAAATAATTTCCCTGTTGTATAGTCAACTGAATAGCAACCTTAATTCCACTGCCACATAGAGTAACATGTTCACAGATTCCAGGAATTAGAACACAAACATCATTAAGGGATTATGTGTGAGATCCTATAGGCAGATCATGAGCTTAGAGGACAGGGAGACCCCTGCCCACTTCACAAAGACATTGTAAGGGTTGACTAAGAAAGCATTCCCACCAATGCAAGAACGTGGGTTAACCTACAGTCACTCACCAGTTCATCATAGACCAGGGCACACATGGTCCCCTTCTCTGAAGATACCATTGTGAAGCCCATCAACAAACATTTTCCTGGCCCCTTCTCTGTGTGTGCACCAGCCTAGGCTCTACAGGGAACCAAAGGGGTCTCTGAGGCGCCCTGCCCTTGAGAGATGCTGGGCATCACCGGGAACAGGACATATAAGTCAGTAAGTCAAGAGAAATGCAATAACGTAAGTGCCCAGGGAGGAGCCAGAAACCTGGCTGAAACGTAGATACCTCCTTGCACATCCCTTCACATCCAGGGATCATCGCACCCTTTTCATTTTATCTTCTAAACATTTCTTAGATCTGCTCCCTCTTCTGCTTTAAACTCAAGCCTTTTTCATTCCTCTTTTGAATTAGTTAAAAAGCCCCTGGACTGGGCCCCGTTCCTCTAGCCTTGTTCCCCTCCCATCTGTTCTTTTAAATAACAATCAGAGAATGATTTTACTAACTTTAATCCAATCTTGGCTCAACTTGAAATAATTCAATAGAGCATAGGGAGAAAAATGTAAACATACAAGCGGGAAGGCCTTTCTAAATAGGACATAAAACCGGCAATCCATAAGAGAAAAAAAGGATCAATCTGAATACTTTAAACTAAACGTTTCTACTTAGAAAAAAAAAAGCCATAAACAAAGCCTAAAGACAAACAACAAATTAAGGAAAAATACTCGCAATATAAATGACAAGGTGCTGATAATCTAACTATATAAATGGTGTCTACAAATCAATAAGAGAAAAACCTACCAATCTAATACAAAAATTGGCAAGGGGACGTGGACAGAAAATGAAATATAGATGGTTTTTAAATTTATGAAAAGAAGCTCAAATTCACAACAAGAAAAATGCCAATTTCCCTAAAATTCGACACCATCAGGTTGGCTGCATCAAAAAGTTTGATAATACATGGGGAAGTTTGAGGGAAAAATTACTCCCAAACATTACTGGTGGGAAAGTACTGTCATTCAGAAAACTATAAACATCTATCAGTTTTTCAAATGCATCTACCTTTTGAAATTATACATCTATAAAATTATTCTATAAGCTCAGATAAATTACATGGATACGTAAACACAAAGCTATGTATAAGAATGTCCTAAATGTCCTCAACAGGGTATTGCTTAAATAAATCACGATACGCACATGATATAAAATGTGGCACAGCTTCTACAAAGATGACAGCAGGAAAAAGTAACGAAGCGGTGCTGTGTACATGGTATGGAACAACCTTCAGGATGCAATAGCAATAAAAGAAATACTCACATAGCATCTACTATGTGTCAGGGAGTATTCTAGAAGCTTTATATATTTATATATAGTTTTATATTTATGGTATATTTCTATATATTTAACTCACATAATCTTTACAACAACCATATGATATGGTTATTACTATTATTATTATTATTATCATCATTTTATAGATGAGGAAACTGAAGCACATTAGAGTTAAATAATTTGTCCATTATGAAGATATATCTGTGTATTTTTTTTTCTCTTTGTACTTTAATGTGGATATTTACATCTGCTATATTTTCCAGTTTACTAATGTTTCTCTTCAGTCTGTATAATTTACTGGATTCTTAATTTTAATTAATGTGGGTTTTTTGTTTTTCAGTTTTGGAATTTCCATTTGGTTCTTTAGTTCACTATTAAAATCATCAATCTTTTCTTTTAGTTCTTTGAGTCCATTATTCATAGTAACTTTAAAGTCCAAGTCTGATCCTTGTACTTCCTGGGTCTATTTCTAGTGTCCGTTGTTCACCTTGGTTTTTCAGTTGCGTCTCGTCATCTAACACACCTGGTTATACCTGATGATTTGGAGACTCGTATATGAAAATCGTGGAGATGTGTTGATCCTCAAGGTGATGTTATCTTCTTCCAGAGAGGATTTACTTTTTCAGGGCTGCTAGGCAAGAAGCAATCCCAAATAAACCTGATTCCAGTCAGGAAGTAAGATAACTCAAAGCTGACCTTCGACTTCTGTGAGAACTGCTCTATTTGTGATTCACTCTTACTCCTAAGGTTTAGCCCATTAGGGTCCTAGCTCAAAGCCTGGGTATAGACTAGGGCCCTCTTCCTTGAAGAGCTCTGAGCTTCTATTTTTATTTCATAGTCCTGTGAGTCTATTGAAAGCTCTGCTCAGCTTCTTGGATTCTTTGTCATTACCTTAGAAATACTCATTAGCCTTGAGAGAGAAACTGGCTTCATCTGCTGGCCTTGTCTCTCTGGTCTTCCCTCCTCCCCTAAATCTTGACCTTGGAATTCCTCAGGACCTTAAAAACACTCCAGTACCTTCAAAGAAGTTTTTTGGTTTTTGTTACTTTATCTTTGTGCGTGTGTGTGTGCGTGGTTTTTTTAATATCTTCTTTGGCTTTTCTAATTGTTCTCAGTTGGTTAAAAACAACTCAAAACCTATACACTAACTACATTTTCCAGTGGCGGGGGATTGGAGGGGTAAGATAGAATTCAGTCAGGAAAACTTCTCAGGCCAGACTGTTTAGTAGAGGAAATGTAATATAGGAAAGTCATTTCAAATGTGTTGAATGAGCAGAAAAAGCCAACAGCGGTGACCTGGTGACACTGAGGTGACCTGGAGATTGGAGCTGGAGGAACGGAAGGAGACGAAATTATCAAAGCTTACGAGCCAGAGCCATCTATCCAAATCTAGAGCAATGGCTTGCCCAGTGGAAGCTGGTACCCAGAGGCCCAGAGGGCCAGGGATCCTGCTCAAAGGTGGGGGAGGTGGAGGGAACCAGACTCCCTGAATATCTCTCATCCTGCCTTTCAGTCACTTCCAGTGTGTCCCATTGACCGAACTTCACAAAAGGCAGTAGCCAAAGCAGCCTGGGAAAAGCAGAGGAGGGCACAGGGTGAATCCGAGACCAAGCAGGCATGTGACTGGCCACCATGCACGCTTGGAAAGACTCCTAAGAAACTAGTAACAGTGGTTGCTTCTGGAGTGGGAAGGGGATGGAGGATTGGCAGACAAGGGGTCTGGGGCTGAAAGACACTTAGCACGAGCATGTCTTATGTATTAACGGTAAACACATACCAATGAAAAATCAAATCAAACCCTTCAGTGGCTCTCATCTGCCATGGCAGCATGTCTTCAACTTTGGGATGCGTGCATTAAAATTACCTGTGATGCTGCAGAGAACGCAGACCCTGTGAACCAGCGGGTCTGGGTGTCTCTTAGGAAACTGCAGTTTAACAACCATCTCACGTGATTCTGAAGTGGTGCTAGGTTTAGTGCACTCTGATATAAATGTGCAGGGTGAAGTTTGGTCCATATCAGAGAAATGAGAAATGGCGGCCAGCAGGGCATAATTTGAGCTCCTCCAGAATGACTACAAGTCCTTCCTGACAT